>NC_067472.1:192716358-193082736 GCF_947179515.1 Apodemus sylvaticus | reverse complement strand
TTCCTCAGTTGAGAATTATTCCTTTAGCATTGTATCCAGTTTTTAATAGGGTTATTTGGTTCTCAAGTGTCTAACTTTTTGAGTTCTTTGTATATATTACATATTAGTCCTCCATCAGATGTAGGCTTGGCAAAGATCCTTTCCCAATCTGTTGGTTATCATTTTGTCCCAGGCAAGTTTAGGTGACTCAAAGTGAACATGCAGGCCAAGAGGAAAGGTGAGGGGTGTGGGATCATGGATAGGTAAATGTTTGGCCATAGGGACTTTTTCCATTTACCAGACTGTTGGCAGTATGTGTAAAGGTCCCTTAAAATCTACATTCAAAGACATCGAAGTACACATTAGGGGGTTATTGGATTATTCATACTGGCACTCCCAAAATAATTCAATATCCAAAAATTTCTGACAGATTAGAGGCCTAAGTCTTCACAAAAGTCCACTACTAGCTACACAGTAAGTCCCAGACTTACTGTCAAAGCTTCCTTATCATAGGCCTAGGGGTTTCTTAAAGAGCTGCGAGATCCCAGAGGGGGAGGGGAATGAGAGAAGCCTTCTAGGAGTATGGTCACCCAAGAGTAGATATCCTATCTCATATGTCAGCTAGGAGGCAGTTCATAAGGACCATTGACTGTGAAATGTCCACAACTTAGTCCCCAGAATAAAGCTGCCCAGGCCCTATCGGGGAAATTAGAGGATCTTCTGTTGGCTGGAGAAATTCTTTATCAATTAATATGCCCATTGTGTGTTTGTGAGATTCCACACTCAGGTATCAGGTAATGTGGAACTGAGTGGTCAGCAAGGGCCCATTTGACTGCGTCAAATGTAACAGACAAGGCCTCTGGCAGCTCACAAGTGCCATGGACCCAGTTTTTAGGGTGAAAAAAGGAGCAGAGCTAAGGAGCAGATCAGGAAGGGCAGCAAGTGAAAAGAAAAACCAGTAAGATAAGCATTACAACAGGACTACAGCCAGTGCTGAGTCTGAAGTAGCTTTAATTTTTCCATCCTCAAGGAAAACACAGTGGAAGCTCCAAGCTCAAGAACTCTCCCCTGGGACCATGCAGAAGGGAAGGAATGGGGGCTTACCTTATCTGAGCTAGCACGTGTTGATCTCTTGTGGTAGCTGCAGTGGAATGCAAACCTACAGAGTTTCTAGATCCAAGTCACAAGGCACAAATGAGATTATAAAAAGATAAAGAGGAAACGAATATGTTATATGGGGTATGTTGTGAGGTGTTGGGGATGAGGATGCCTCAGTAGGCCCATGCCAAGACATCCCTTCCCCCTGAGGTACCACACAATTGTTTGTATACTATAGAATGAAGTTTATTTAGGGCATGTGGAGGGGAGTTAAGGGGGTAGTAGAGGCAGAGAAAAGCAGAGAGAGAGAGAGTAAAGAGGCCAGCCATGAATACTTGGAGAGAGAGGGGAAGGGAATGGTTAGGGAGGAGAGGACAAGAGGACAAGAGCCAAGAGAGGAGAGAGAGAGAGAGAGAGAGAGAGAGAGAGAGAGAGAGAGAGAGAGAGAGAGAGAGAGCATCTTCAGCGCCTTCTACAATTCCTTCATCAGGGACCCAGCACTCAATCCAATGGCTGACTGCAATCATCTGCCTCAGTGTTTGTCACACTCTGTTAAAGGCTTTCAGAATACAGCCATATCAGACTCCTGTCAGCAAGCACTTTCCTACATCCACAATAGTTTCTGGTTTGGAGACTGGAGGAGGAAAGAGTTTATTTGGTTTATACTGATACATCATACTCATGATTGAAGTATATCAGGCAGGAATTTAAACTGGCCAGGAACCTGGAGCCAGGAGCTGTTACAGAGACCATAGAGTGGTGCTGCTTACAGTCTGTTTTGTTATATAATCCAGGAAAACCTGTTCAAGGATAGCAACACTGAGAGTGGGTTGCAGCTTCTAATATTAGGACAGAAAATCATCCACAAAGCCTTCAAGTAAAAATTTGCCCTGCCTACAAATAAAATATACAGGGAAAAAGATAGATTATAGATAGAGGGATTGGCCAACCAGCATCTGGCCCAAATTGAGACACACACCATTGGCAAGAACCAGTCACTCAAACTATTAATGATATGGCATTATTCTTTCAGACAGGAGCCTAGCATAATTGTCCTCTGAGAAGACCCAGCACTCAAAAAGATACAGGGATTCACAGGGAAATATTAGATGGAGCTCAAGAAGTCTTGTGTAAGTGTTGGGAGGACTAAAGAACCTAAAGAGAAAAAGGACTCCACAAAAAACGCAAAAAGTGTCAACTAACCCAGACCCTAGAACTCTCTCAGAAACTGAACCACCAAGAAAAGGATGAGTATTGGCTGGAGCTGTTACACCTGCACAAATGTAGTAAAAGTGCAGTCTTTTATGTTTTGTAATTTCTTAGACAACTGTGTCATTATCTTCTAAGGTAAGTTTTACCCCTGAGATTCTCTCTTTTATCCGTTGTAATCTCCTGTTGATAATCTGCTGCTGATCATATGTAGTTTCTGACCTTTCTCCTAGGTTTTCCCTTTCTATGATTACCTCCAATCCTCTTTTCTTTATTGTTTCTGCTATAATTTTTAGACCGTGGTCCACTTTTTTCAATCCTTCAACCATTTAATTGTGTTTCCCTATATTTTTTCAAGGGATTTACTTTTTCCTCTTTAAGGTCTTCAACCTGTTTACCTGTGATGTTCTGTATTTCTTGAAGTTACTTGTGTGCTAGTTAAAGGACTCTATTATCTGCTTGAGATAGGATTTTAGATAAGAATCCTGGTTTTTAAGTGTGTTGGTCAATGCAGGACTTGCTCTGATGGAAGTACTAGGTTCTGATAGTGTATGTAGGAATTGGAAGGTGTACGTAGGATTATTCTTACTTTCTCCAGTCATTTATCAATAGGAGAGCAATGATTGTCCTAATTATTTCTCCATCACTATGGACTGCTGATCTCTAATATTACAGAGTAAGGAAATAAGACTAAGTTTGGACTTTTACATTGCAAAGGAGAATGAAATGATAAATTTTGGAGACAGACATGAAATAATAGAGAACTGTAGTTTTATCTGGATTGTATATCTCATTTAAATATTTGACACAACTGGAATGTTACTTCATCATTTTTAATCTTTCTATGTCTTAGAAATATTAAAGAGACATTTATGTTACCTTAATGTATTTTGTGGGTGCTATCATTAAGGTATATATGTGAAGTTCAGAGGACAACTTGTGGTAGCTGGTTCTTGTCTTCCATCATGTTGCTGCTAAGATTGAACTTATTTCCTCAGGTTTGTTGTCAAGTATTTTTTCTTCATTCTTTTTATTGAAAAGGGAAGTATAAACATTTTATGATAAAATTGAACATTTACATGGAAACTATTTCTGACAAAATTGAAGAAATACAAAGAAAACACATCAAAATGGACAATTTTCATGTAAAATTAAATAGTAAAATGGTAGACATAAAAAACATTACAAAATGAATTAACAAAGGAAGAAGAAACATTTTATGATAGAATTGAAGAATTACATGGAAAGTGTATCTTTTAAAATTATAGAAACATATAGAATAACATGTTAAAATTGAAGATTAACATGGAAAACTACAGATAAAGTGGTAGGCATAAAATATTTCTATGTTGAATGAATGTGGAATTATAAACATTTTCTGGTAAATTGAAGATCTACAAGGAAAATATTTCTGGTAAAATCGAAGAAATATATAGAAAACCATATTACAAATTGACTATGTAATAGAAAATTATATAGATAAAATGGTAGGCATAAGATATTTCTAAGTTAATTGAAATTGGAAATAAAATTGAAGATTTCCAAGGAAAATATTTCTGACTAAATTGAAGAAATATATAGAAAAGCATGTTGAAATTAAAGATTATCATGGAAAATTACACAGAAAAGATGGTAGGTATAAAATATTTCTAACTTGATTAAAATTGGAATAATAAATACTTTCTGATAAAATTGAAGATTTACATGGATTACCTTTGATGAAATTTAAGAAATATATAGGGAAAATATGTTAAGTACTCCCAGTACTCCCACAACTCCCAGAGACAAATATATCAAGCAGACAGTACATGAAGTGTTTTAATGGCTCTGGATGCATAAGCAACAGAGGACTGCCTTATTGGACATCAAATGGAGGATAAGTCTCTGGTTCTGGAAAGGCTCAATGCAGCAGTGTAGGGGAATACCAAGACATGGAAGGGAAAATCACTTGAAAAGTAAATAAAGAATATATCTAATAAAAAGAGAGTTTTGCTGAGTATAGCAGTATGGACTGACATTTGCATTCTTTTAGGGTCTGTATGAGATCTGCCCAGGATCTTCTAGCTTTCATTGTCTCGGGTGAGAAATCTAGTGTAATTCTGATTGGTCTGCCATCACAAGATATTAGCCATTTTTCTCTTACTGCTTTTAATATTCTTTGTTTAGTATATTTGGTGTTTTGATTATTATGTGCTGGGAGGACTTTCTGGTCTGGTCCAATCTGATTGGAGTTCTGTAGGCTTCTTGTATGTTCATGTGTGTCTCTCTCTTTAGATTAGGGAAGTTTTCTTCTATAATTTTGTTGAAGATATTTACTGGATCTTTAAATTGGAAATATTCACTCTGCTCTATAACTATCATCCATAAATCCACAAATCCATCCCTACAAAGGATAATAGATGGAAAACACCAATACAAGGAGGGAAACTACACACTAGAAAAAGCAAGAAAGTAATCTTCCCATAAACCCAAAGAAAGTAACCAAACAAACATAAAAATAACATCAAATGTAATAGAACTTTCCTGGCTCCCTGGTGCAAATGGCAGCTGGAAGGCAAGACTACTGTCCCAGAATCTCCTCAGGCTTGGTGGCAAGTATCTTTACTTACACAGTCTCATCTCTAATTCAAGATTTGATAGAAATAGGACCTAAGATAAAACAGTAGCTTTATACCATGACCTTAAGTCTCACAAAGTACAAAGACAGCAGAACATATAAGCATCTATGTAAGATCCAGAAGTCTGATGAAAATAAAAGCCTCAAGATATAATTCTGCTTACTAATTTATGAGAAGATGCTACACCATGGGTTGTTATGGTCAGGGTAGGAGCAAATGTTAAAGGTCAGTAGCTGGCACAGCAGACACAGGCACCTGCTTTGCAAGTGAGACACAATTAGTTCCTTGAATATCATATATAAAGCAGAAAGGAGTGAGGAATCCTCACAAAGTTCTTTTGGACCTCCATACACATGACAGACTCTATAAGTTAATTGCATTATATAATTTTATATAATATCATAGTTTTATATCAACTTGACATAATTTATCTTAAAGGAGTGATCTTCATTCAGAAAATGCCTGCATACGATCTGGCTGCAGGGCATTTTCTTTCTTTTTTATTTCTATTTATTTTGTATTTTTTTATTATTGACTTTATTTTTTTAGCAGTCCAGTCATTATCCCCTACTGGGTCCACCTTCCCACAATTCCTCATCCCATTTTTCTTCCCACATCGCCAAGAGGATGTCCCTAATCCCCAACATACAAGCACCAACCAAACCTACCACCTGCCATTCCTAATCCCTGGGGCCTCAAATTTCTTCAGTGTTACATGCATCTTCTCTACTGAAGCCAGACCTGGCAGTCATCTGTTGTATATTATGTGTTGGGGTCCTCATTCTAGAAATGGATGCTGCCTGGTTAGTGGATCACTATCTGGGATATCTCAGGGATCCAGGATAGTGTAGACTGCTGATCTTACTCTGGGGTTGCCCTCCTAATCAGCTTCTTCCATCCTTTCCTTAATTCAACCAGAGGGCTCTCCAACTTCAATCCATTGGTTGGGTGTAAGTACCTACATTCATCTCAGTCAGCTGCTTGTTGGGCCTCTGAGGGGGCAGCCATGCTAGGCTCCTGTTTATAAGAACACCATGCCATTAGTAACAGTATCAGACCATGGAGTCTCCCCTTGAAATAGATCCAAAAGTTAGCCGGTCACTTCCTTCAGTCTTTTCTGCATTTTAGTGCCTGAATTTCATTTAGAAAGGAACAATTCTGGATCAGAGTTGTGACTGTGGGATTGAAAGCCTATCCATCAATTTGATGTCCTGTCTTTCAACTGGAAGTGGACTCTACAAGTTCTCTGTTTGCATTGTTGGGCATTTCATCTAAGGTTTCTCTTTCTTAATAGATGAATAGTATCCCATTGTATAAATGAACCAAATTTTCTCAATTAACTCTTCTGTTGTCGGTCATCTGGATTATTTCCAGCATCTGGCTGTCCCAATAAGGCAGCTGTGAACATAGGGTATAGCACATGCCCTTTTGGCATGGTAGAGCATCATTTTGGGTATATGGTCAAGAGTGGTATAACTGTAGCTTCAAGTAGAGCTGTTTCCAATTTTCTGAGGAACTGTCAGATTGGTTTCCAGAGGGGTTTTACCAGTTTCCACTCCTACCAGCATGGGAGAGTATTTATCTTTCTCCACATCTATGACTACAGGTGATGTCACCTGAGTTTTTTGATTGTAGCCATTCTTTTTGGAGTAAGGAGGAATCTCAGGGTCATTTATATTCATAGGTTTTCCCAATTCCAGGCCTTCCATCAGGTCTTTGGAATCCCTTATACCATTTCCCCTCCCCGTGCCTCTATGAGGTGCTCCCACAGCCAGGCACTCCCATCTTCCCTCCCTGGCATTACCCTACATTGTGGCATCAAACACACTCAGGCCCTTAAGCCTTTCCTCCCACTGATATCGAAGAAGACCATACTCTGACAAATATGTGACCAGGACCATGGTTTCCTCAATGTGTATTCATTGATTGGTGGTCCAGTCCCTGGGAGTTCCAGGGAATCTGGACTCTTGATACTGTTGCTACTTCCATGGGGTTACAAACCCCCTCAGCTCCTTCAGATCCTTCTCCAACTACACAACTGGGAACCCTCAAGCTCAGTACAATGCTTGGGATTGAACATCTGTCTCTGTTTTTTAAAGCACTGGCATAGCCTCTCAGGAAACAGCTATATCAGGCTTCCATCACTCACCATTTCCCAGTATTCAAAATAGCATCCGGTTTTGTGGCTCAATATGAGATGAATCCCCAGGTGGGGCAGTCTCTGGATGGCCTTTTCTTCAGTCTCTGCTCCATACTCTGCCTCTATATTTCTTCCTGTTCACACTTTACTTTTTTAAACCTTTCTAAGAAGTCCTGTGGATACACATTTTGATCTTCCTTCTTCTTAGACTTCATATCATCTGGGAATTGAATCTTGGGTATTCCAAACTTTTGAACTAATATCCAGTTATCAGTGACTACATACCATGTATATTCTGTTGTGTCTGAATTACCTCACTCAGGGTGATATTTTCAACTTCCATCCACTTGCCTGAAAATTACATGAAATCATTGTTCTTAATAGATCAGTTGTATTCCTTTGTATAAATGTACCACTTTTTCTGTATTCATTCCACTGTGGAGGGATGTCTGGGTTATTTCTGGCATCTGGCTTTCATAAATATGGCTGCAATGAACTTAGGGGAGCATGTGTTCTTATTACATGTTGGAACATCCTTTATATGCCTAGTAGAGGTATAGCTGAGTCCTCAGGTAGTACTATGTCCAATTTTCTGAAGAAACACGAGACTGATTTCCAGAGTAATTGTTCCAGCTTGCAATCCCACCAGCAATTGAGGAGTGTTTCTCATTCTCTACATTCTTGCCAGCATCTAACTGTTACCTGAGTTTTTTTTTTTCTATTAGCCATTTTGCCTGGTGTGAGTTGGAGTCTCAGGGTCTCAGGGTCATTCTGATTTTTATTTGCATGATCACTAAGACTTTGGACATTTCTTTAACTGTCTTTTGGCAATTTGTGATTCCTCTGTTGTAAATTCTTTGTGTAGCTCTACAGCCCATTTTTGTTTGGATTGTTTGTTTTTGTGAGGTTAGTTCCTTGAGTTCTTTTTATGTTTTGGATGTTAGCCCTCCATCAGATGTGGGGTTAGTGAACATTTTTCCCAATCTATAGTTTGCCTCTTTGTCCTATTGAATATTTTCTTTGCCTTAGAGAAACTTTTCAGTTTCATGAGGTCCCATTTATCAATTCATGATTGTCAGGAGACATGTTGGGGTAAGCTAATAGGTAGCTGGTTAGGAAAGGATTTAAAAAGGTTTTGCAAGCAAATGGTCTGAAGAAACAATCTACTTTTAACAATCTATATCTAATAAAATTGCCTTTGAACCAAAAATTATTAAGTGAGATGCAGAAGGACACTTCATATTCATCAAAAAAAAATCCACCAAGATAACATCTCAATTCTGATCATCTATGCCCTTAAGGCAAGGTACATAGATCTCTTTCCAAGATTGCCTGCCTCAGATTATTATATAACCTCCTACAGTTTTGACTTTATTCGGCAAGGCCTTCAGGAAATTCATTTTAGGAATGATTACTGCTATTAATATTCTTTTCCTGTTATTATTAAACATATATAAAAATCGTTAATTAATAGCACACCTCGTTGGAGATCTCTGCAAATCCATGATGTCTTACAGACATGCTATGAAGACAAATAGATGACTTAAGTCTTAATGTTGATCCTAAAAGAATTCCTAAATTATATCTATGATTATTAAGCTTTTTTGTAGTGGTATTGCTCTTAGGTTCTTTTCTGATATTCAAAATTGTAATGAGAACTCTGCTAGTCTCCCAAGTGTCACAAGTTAATTGCTCTTAGATAGTAGCCAGACTTTCTTCTACTCAAAGCACATTTCAAGACCTTATAAAATAATTAACCAAAGGTCATAAAAAGGGAACTAACAATTTATTATAGATGCTAGGAGAGAAGATATAATATTGACTGAGTTTATCTATTTTGAGCTTCAGTAATAACTTAGTTATGGTTTTAAACCTGCAGTGTACTTGTGGAGTCGTGACAGGTAATAGATGATTAGCCAGATAATTACTCCTAATGGATTTGCATGTAAATAATCCCTGTTGTAAAGTCCTATTTCAATTTATGATATGATTTTTGTGTGAACTTGTGAGGACCTGTATGACCATGTATTCTGAAAGATGTATAAGTACTGAGGAGAAAGAGATGAGAGGCAAATAGAGAATTTTTTCATTACAACAATCCTTTCTCTTACTAGAATTCTTGCCCCCTTTCCCTGCTTAGAGAATTTCTCCTCTTGCCCATTTAGGAACTTTCTGCTTTTCCCCTTAGTTGGATTTCATTGGAAACTTTCTTACAACATAGTAATAAATGCTATCATCACTGTTCTAAATGTCGCTTTTAATTCCTGCTACTTCTGACTAGCAGGCTGAAGGAGCAGTGCAGTTCCTGCTGAGATAGTACAAAGGCTATCCTTTTCTGAATGTACTCAATGCTTTTCTAAATTTAGGAAGAGGAGCTAAATGCCAGAAACTGCAATTTCTGGCCTCAGAGGATCAAAAATCTCATGTCAGCTACAGTAGCAATGTAACTTAGATAAGTAATTTTTAATACAGCAAACCTAAATATCTGGGAAGACAAAGTCTTACACCTGTATCTAATAAAATCAAGTCTTATCCTCTGCCAATGCTTTTATTCCTCCACTGTCTCAAGAACTGACAAGAAAGAAGAACCCCACTGGGACTGGCCTTTGAAGGGAAAGACAAATCAAAAGTCCCTTGAGATTCCATCTTATATCTGTCAGGCTTTAATTTCTTTCATTATTTCTTCCCTCACCAAGTTATCATTGAATAGAGAGTTGCAAAGTTGCTATGGGTATATGTGTTTTATGTTGTTTTTGCTGTTATTCAACTCTAGCTTTCGACTATGGTGATATGAGAGAATGCATGAGATTTTATTCAGTCTTTCTTGTATTGTTTGGGGCTTGTTTTCTGACAAATTATATGGTCAATTTTTGAGAAGGTATCATGAAGTGCTGAGAAAAAGGTATATACTTTTGTTTCATGATGAAATGTTCTGTACATATTTTTTCAATCCATTTGCTTCATAACCTCTATTAGTTTCACTGTGTCTCTGATTAGTTTCTGTTTCAATGGCCTGTCCATTGGTGAGAGCTGGTGAGAAGTCACCTACTGTGAGGTTCAATGTGTGTTTTGATATTCAGTGAACTTTATTTTATGAATGTAGTTGCCATTGCATTTGGGGCATAGGATGATAAAAATTGAGACCTTACCTTTATGGATTTTTCCTTTGATGAATATGAGGTGTCCTGCCCCATCTTACTTGATAACTGTTTGCTGAAAATAAATTTTATTAGATATAGCAAATCCAGCTTGTTTCTTTGGAACATTTGCTTGCAAAGCCTTTATCCATCCTTTTACTCTGAGGTATTGTCTGTCTTTTTCATTGAGGCATGTTCTTTGTAGATAGCAAAATGCTGTGTCCTGCTTGCCAATGCAGGCTGTTAGCTTAATTAAAACTAAATATGCAATAATTAGTAGTATTCCTAAATGTCAACAATGAACATGTTTAGAAAAGTATCTCATTCACAATAGTTTAGAGTATCCTGGAAGTAATCCTGAACAGCAAAGTGAAAAACATTTACAACAAACATTTATTGGCACATATTTTATTTATTCACTTTATATATTGATTCTTCCACCGCCCTTTTCTGATTCTATGTCCACTTCTCCTCTGTGAGGTAGAAACTCCCATATGCATTGCTCCCAACCCTGGCACAAGTCTCTGCAGGGTTAAGCACTTCTGCTCCCACTGAGAGAAAACAATGTAGCCCAGCTAAAATAATATATCCTAGATAGAGGCAACAAATTTTGGAAGAGCCCTTGCTTCAGTTGCTCAGGACACATATGAGCACCAAACTGATTATCTTCTACAAATATGTACTTGGGTAGATTATGGGCTAGGCAGAGCTTGTGTTCTTGGTTGGTGGTCCAGTCTTCAAGAGTCCCATGGGTTCAGGTTAGTTGACTCTGTTGGTCTTCCTTCATTTTTACTGTCCCATTTTGGGGTCCTCAATCCTTCCCTGAATTCTTCCCCAAGAGTCCCCAATCTCCATCTTCTGTTTGGCTATGGGTCTCCGCATATATCTGAATTAGCTGCTAGATAAAGCGTCACAGAGGACAGTCAAGCTATAACCTATCTACAAGCACAGCAGAGTATCATTTTTGGTGTCAGGAATTGGTGCTTATCCATAGGATGGGTCATTAGTTGGGCTTGACTATTCCTTCAGATTCTACTCTTCCTCCCAGCAAGAGTAAGAACATTAGCAACAGAAAACATGGCAACTTGGCATCATCATAACCCAGTTCCCCCACTACAGCAAGCCATGGATACCAGAAATACCAGAAAGAAAGTCTCTTATTTAAAATCACATTTCAGCTTGGCAATGGTGGCACATGCCTGTAATCTCAGCACTTGGGTGGCAGAGGCAGGCAGATTTCTAAGTTCAAGGCCAACCTGGTCTACACAATGAGTTCTGGAACAGACAGGGTTATACACAGAAGTCATGTCTCTAAAGCAAAAATAAATAAATAAATAAATAAATAAATAAATAAATAAATAAATAAATAAATAAATACATGCATACATACATACATACATACATACATACATACATACATACATAAAATCACATCTTATGATGAAGATAGAGGACATTAAGCAGGACATAAATAACACCTTTAAAAAAAATACAAGGGAAAATATGTATACAGATAGCAGCCCTTCAAGAAGAAACACAAAAGCCCCTTAAAGGGGATTACAGAATTATAGAAAAACACAGCCAAACAGGTGAAAGATTTGAACGAAACCATCCAAGATCTAAAATTGGAAAAAGGAACAATAAAGGAATCACAAAGACAACCCTAGAAAACCCTAGGAAAGAAATCAGGAGTCATAGATGCTAGCATCACTAAAAAATGCAAAAGAAAAAAGAGAGTATCTTGGGTGCAGTAGATACCATATAAAACATGGAAACAGCAGTTAAAGAAAATGCAAAATTCAAGAATCTCCTAACCCAAATCATCCAGGAAATCCAGGATATAATAAGAATACCAAAATCAGGGATAATAGGTATAGAATCAAGTGAGGATTTCCAACTTAAAAGACCAGTAAATATCTTCAACAAAATTATAGAAGAAAACTTACTTAATGTAAAGAAAGAGATGCCCATTAACAAAAAAGAACACTAAAGAATTCCAAAGAGATTGTACCAGAAAAGAAATTCCTGCTGTCACATAATAGTCAAAACACCAAATGCACAAAACACAGAAAGAATATTAAAAGCAGTGAGGGAAAAGGGTCAAATAACATATAAGGGTAGACCTAACTGAATTACACCATATTTCTGAACAGAGACAATAAAAGCTATAAGATCCTGGGCAGATGTCATACAGACCCTACAAAAACAAAAAGGCCAGCCCACGGTATCCAGCAAAACTCTCAATAACCAGAGATGGATATTCCATGAAATTTGTTGAAACAAATGCATCAAACAAAGATATTTCTGAAAAAAAAATATACGATATCTTTCCACAAGTCCAGCCCTACAAAGGATAGGACCCAGCAATTTTCTGTATACAGAAAACATATTCAGTATCAAAGAAACACACTTTGTCAGAGTAAAGGGCTGGAGAACAAATTTCAAAGCAAACAGTCCCAAGAGACAAACTGGAGTAGCCATTCTAAATTCGATGAAAATCAAATTTCAACCAATAATTATCAAAAGGATGAGGAAGGACACTTCATAAACCCTAAGAGAAAAGAAAATGTAGAAGAACTCTCAATTCTGTACATTTATGCTCCAAATAAAGGACACCCACTTTCTTTTTTTTTCCTTAATTCGATATATTCTTTGTTTACATTCCAAATGATTTCCCCTTTCCCGGATCCCCCCTCCCCATATGTCCCATAAACCTTCTTCTCTCCATCTGTTCTCCAATCACCTCCCTTCTTTTTTTTCTCTGTCCTTATATTCCCCTCCTATACTAGATCAATCCTTTCCTGGATCAGGAACTTCTCCATACTTCTTCATGGGAGTCATTTGTTGTGCGATTTGTGCCTTGGGTATTCAGGGCTTCTGGGCTAACTAATATCCACTTATCAGAGATTGCATTCCATGTGTATTCTTTTGTCACTGGGTTACCGCACGTAGGATGATATTTTCCAGATCAAACTATTTGCCTAAAAATTTTGTGAATTGATTGTTTCTAATTGCTGAGTAGCATTCCATTGTGTAAATATACCACATTTTCTGGATCCATTCCTCCTTTGAGGGGCATCTGGGTTCTTTCCAGCTTCTGGCTATTATAAATAAGGCTGCTATGAACATAATGGAGCATGTGTCTTAGTGCATGCCGGGGAATCCTTTGGGTATATGCCCAGGAGAGGTATAGCAGGGTCCTCTGGAAGTGTCATGTCCAGTTTTCTGAGGAACCGACAGACTGATTTTCAAAGTGGTTGTACCATATTACAGCCTCACCAGCAGTGAAGGAGAGTTCCTCTTTCTCCATATCCTTGCCAACACCTGCTGTCTCCTGAGTTTTTGACCTTAGCCATTCTGACTGGTGTAAGGTCAAATCTCAGGGTTGTTTTGATTTGCATTTCCCTAATGATTAATGATGTTGAGCACTTCTTAAGGTGCCTCACGGCCATCTGAATTTTTTCAGGTGAAAATTATTTGTTTAGATCTGTACCCCATTTTTAATAGGGTTATTTGGTTCCCTGGGGTCTAACTTCTTGAGTTCTTTGTATATATTGGATATTAGCCCTCTATCAGATGTAGGGTTGGTGAATATCCTTTCCCAATTTGATGGTTGCCATTTTGTCCTTTTAACGGTGTCCTTTGCCTTACAGAAACTTTGTAATTTTATGAGGTCCCATTTGTCAATTCTTGATCTTAGAGCATAAGCTATTGGTGATCTGTTCAGGAACCTTTCCCCTGTGCCCATGTCCTCTAGGGTCTTCCCTAGTTTCTTTTCTATTAGTTTAAGTGTGTCTGGTTTTACATGGAGGTCCTTGATCCACTTGGAGTGAAGTTTAGTACATGGAGATAAGAATGGATCAATTCCCATTCTTCTGCATGCTGACCTCCAATTGATCCAGCACCATTTGTTGAAAAGGCTATCTTTTTTCCACTGGATGTTTTTGGCTCCTTTGTTGAAGATCAAGTGACCATAGGTGTGTGGGTTCATTTCGGGATCTTCAATTCTATTCCATTGGTCCATTTGTCTGTCACTGTGCCAATACCATGAAGTTTTTAACACTATTGCTCTGTAGTATTACTTGAAGCCAGGAATACGGATTCCCCCAGAATTTCTTTTGTTGTTGAGAAGAGTTTTAGCTATCCTGGGTTTTTTGTTATTCCAGATGGATTTGAGAATTGCTTTTTCTAACTCTGTGAAGAACTGAGTTGGGATTTTGATGGTGATTGCATTGAATCTGTAGATTGCTTTTGATAAGATGGCTATTTTAACTATATTAATCCTGCTGATCCACGAGCATGGCAGATTTTTCCATTTTCTGAGGTCTTCTACGATTTCCTTCTTCAGAGACCGGAAGTTATTGTCATATAAATCTTTCACTTGTTTGATTAGAGTCACACCAAGATACTTTATATTGTTTGGGGCTATTGTGAAGGGTGTCATTTCCCTAACTTCATTCTCGGCCTGCTTATCCTTTGAGTATAGGAAGGCATGCAGAAGAATGCGCATCGATCCATTCTTATCTCCTTATACCAAGCTCAACTCAAAATGGATCAAGGACCTCCACATAAAACCTGACATACTGAAACTAATCGAAAAGAAACTGGGGAAGACCCTGGAGGACATGGGCACAGGGGAAAAGTTCCTGAATAGAATACCAATACCTTATGCTCTGAGATCAAGAATTGACAAATGGGAACTCATAAAACTACAAAGTTTCTGTAAGGCAAAGGACACCGTCAAAAGGACAAAACATCAACCAACAGACTGGGAAAGGATCTTCACCAACCCTAAATCCGACAGAGGGCTAATATCTAATATATACAAAGAACTCAAGAAAGTAGAACCCAGAGAACCAAATAACCCCATTAAAAAGTGGGGTACAGAGCTAAACAAAGAATTTTCAAGTGAAGAACTTCAGAGAACTGAGAAACACCTTAAGAAATGTCCAACATCATTAGTCATTAGGGAAATGCAAATCAAAACAACCCTGAGATTTCACCTCACACCAGTCAAAATGGCTAAGGTCAAAAATTCAGGAGACAGCGCATGTTGGCGAGGATGTGGAGAAAGAGGAACACTCCTCCACTGCTAGTGGGATTGCAAGATGATGCAACCAATTTGGAAATCAGTCTGGTGGTTCCTCTGAAAACTGGGCATGACACTTCCTGAGGACCCTGTTATACCACTACTGGGCATATATCCAGAGGATTGTTCAGCATGCAATAAGGATACATGCTCCAATATATTCATAGCAGCTCTATTTGTAGTAGTCAGAAGCTGGAAAGAACATAGGTGTCCTTCAACGGAGGATTGGATACAAAAAATGTGGTATATTTACACAATGGAGTACTATTCAGCCATTAGAAACAATGGATTTATGAAATTCTTAGACAAATGGATGGAGCTGGAGAACATCAAACTAAGTGAGGTAACCCAGTCTCTAAAAATCAATCATGGTATGTACTCACTGATAAGTGGATATTAGCCTAGAAACTTTGAATACCCAGGACATAATCCACAAATTAAATGATGTCCAAAAAGAATGGAGCAGTGGCCCCTGGTTCTGGAAAGACTCAGTGCAAGAGTATAGGGGAATTCCAGAACAGGGAAGTGGGAAGGGGTGGATGGAAGAACAAAGGGACGGAAGAGGGCTAATGGGACTAGCGGGGAGTGGGGACCCAGAAAAGGGGAAATCATTTGAAATGTAAATAAAAAATTGTCAAGAAATGAAAAAAGAAAAAAAAAAGACATTTCAGAAAGAAAGAAAAGAAAAAAGAAAAGATATGGAGAGAGAGGACAGCCTTGTCCAGTCCCTGATTTTAGTGGGATTGCTTCAAGTTTCTCTCTATTTAGTGTGATGTTGGCTACCAGTTTGCTGTATATTGCTTTAACGATGTTTAGGTATGGGCCTTGAATTCCTGTTCTTTCCAAGACTTTTAGCATGAAAGGATGCTGAATTTTGTCACATGCTTTTTCTGAATCTAATGAGATTATCATATGTTTTTTTTCTTTGAGTTTGTTTACGTAGTAGATAGCATTGATGAATTTCCTTATATTGAACCATCCCTGCATCCCTGGGATGAAGCCTACTAGATTATGGTGGATGATCGTTTTGATGTGTTCTTGGATTCAGTTGGCAAGAATTTTATTAAGTATTTTTGCATCAATATTCATAAGAGGAATTGGCCTGAAGTTCTCTTTCTTTGTGTGGTTTTGTTATCAGCGTAATTGTGGCTTCATAGAACGAGTTCGGTAGAGTTCCTTCTGTTTCTCTTGTGTGGAATAGTTTGAAGAGTATTGGTGTTAGGTCTTCTATGAAGGTCTGATAGAATTCTGCACTGAAGCCATCTGGTCCCATGCATTTTTTGGTTGGGAGACTTTCTATGACCCTTTTTATTTCTTCAGGTGTTATGGAACTGTTTAGATGATCTATTTGATACTGATTTAGTTTTGGTGTCTGATATCTGTCTAGAAAACTGTCCATTTCCTCCAGATTCTTGAGTTGTGTTGAGTATAGGCTTTTGTAGTAGGATCTAATGATTTTTTGAATTTCCTCAGTTTCTGTTGTTATATCTCCCTTTTCAATTCTAAGTTTGTTAATCTGGATACTGTCTTTGTGCCCTTTGGTTAGTCTGGCTAAGGGTTTATCTATCTTGTTGATTTTCTCAAAGAACCAGCTCCTGGTTTTGTTGATTCTTTGTATGGTTCTCTTTGTTTCTACTTGATTGATTCCGGCCCTGAGTTTGATGCTTTCCTGACTTCTAATCTTCCTGGGTGAAAAAGCTTCTTTTTGTTCCAGGGTTTTCAGGTGTGTCATTAAGCTGTTAGTGTATGCTATCTCCATTTTCTTTTTGGAGGCACTCAGGGCTATGAGTTTACCTCTTAGTACTGCTTTCACTGTGTCCCATAGATTTGGGTATGTTGTGTCTTCATTTTCATTAACTTCTAAAATGTCTTTAATTTCTTTCTTTATTTCTTCCTTGACCAAGGTATCATTGAGTAGAATGTTGTTCAGTTTCCACGTGTATGTGGGTTTTCTGTTGTTTTTGTTACTATTGAAGACCACTTTTACTCCATAGGGATCTGATAGGAGGCATGGGATTAGTTCGATCTTCTTATATTTGTTGAGGTCTGTCTTGTGACCAATTATATGGTCGATTTTAGAGAAAGTACCATGAGGTGCTGAAAAAAAGGTATATTCTTTTGCTTTAGGATAGAATGTTCTCTCTCTCTCTCTCTCTATATATATATATATATATATATATATATATATATATATATATATATATATATATATATATATATATATATGTTATATCTAATTCATCCAAAGCTTCAATTAGTTTCATTGTGTCCCTGTTCAGTTTCTGTTTTCCTGATCGGTCCATTGAGGAAAGTGCAGTGTTGAAGTCACCCACAATTATTGTGCTAGGTGCAATGTGTGCTTTGAGCTTTAATAAAGTTTCTTTTATGAATGAGGGTGCCCTTGCATTTGGAGCATAGATGTTCAGGATTGAGAGTTCTTCTTGTTGTATTTTTCCTTTGACCAGCAAGAAGTGTCCCTCGGAGTCTCTTTTGATGACTTTGGGTTGAAAGTCAATTTTATCTGATATTTAGAATGGCTACTCCAGCTTGTTTCCTAAAGTCTTGAGACCATTTGCTTGTAGAATTGTCTTCCAGCCTTTTACTCTAAGGTAGTGTTTGTCTTTGACACTGAGGTGTGTTTCCTACATGCAGCAAAATGTAGGGTCCTGTTTATGTAACCAGTCAGTTATTCTATGCCTTTTTATTGGGGCATTGAGTCCATTGATGCTAAGAAATATTAAGGAATACTGATTGTTACTTCCGGTCATTTTTATATTATTTTTTAAATTTGTTTGGTCAACTTCTTTTGGTTTTGATGAGAGAAGGTTACTATCTTGCTTTTTCCAGGGTGAAGTTTCCCTCCTTGTATTGGTGTTTTCCTCCTATTATCCTTGGTAGGGCTGGGTTTGTGGATAGATATTGGGTAAACTTGGTTTTGTCATGGAATATCTTAGTTTCTCCATCTATGGTGATTGAGAGTTTTGCTGGGTATAGTAGTTTTGGCTGGCATTTGTGTTCTCTTAGATTCTGCATGAGATCTGCCCAGGATCTCCTAGCTTTCATAGTTTCTGGTGAAAAGTCTGCTGTGATTCTGATAGGTCTTCCTTTATATGTTACTTGGCCTTTTTCTCTTACTGCCTTCAATATTCTTTCTTTGTTTAGTACATTTGGTGTTTTGATTATTATGTGACGGGAGGTATTTCTGTTCTGGTCCAGTCTGTTTGGAGTTCTGTAGGCTTCTGGTATATTCATGGGCATCTCTCTCTTTAGTTTAGGGAAGTTTTCTTCCATAATTTTATTGAAGATATTTGCTGGCCCTTTAAGTTGTAAATCTCCACTCTCATCTATGCCTATAATCCTTAGGTTTGGTCTTCTGATGTGTCCTGGATTTCCTGGATATTTTGGGTTACAAGCTTTTTGTATTTTGCATTTTCTTGAACTGTTGAGCCCATGGTTTCTATGGTATCTTCAGCATCTGAGATTCTTTCTTCTATCTCTTGTATTCTGTTGTTGATATGTAGGGTCCTGTTTTCTATGTCCCCTGATTTCTTCCCAAGGTTTTCTATCTCCAAAGTTGTCTCCCTTTGAGTTTTCTTAGTTGTTTCTACTTCTGATTTTAGATCCTGGATGGTTTTGCTCAGCTCCTTCACTTGCTTGTGTGTGCTTTCTTGTAATTCTTTAAGAGATTTTTGTGTTTCCTCTTTCATGACCTCAGCCTGTTGACCAAAGTTCTCCTGTATTTCTTTAAGTGTTTTTTGCATTTCCTCCTTATTGGCTTTTGTATTCTCCTGAATTTCTTTCAATGATTTTTGTGTTTCCCTTGTAAGGGCTTCTAACTTTTGATCCATTTTCTCCTGAATTTCTTTAAGTATGTCCTTCATGTGTTCCTGTACCAGCATCATGACCAGTGATTTTACATCCAAATCTTGTTTTACTGCTGTGATGGGGTATCCAGGACATGCTGTTAAAGGAGAATTGGGTTCCGATGCTGCCATATTGCCTTGATTTCTGTTAGTGAAGTTCTTGCATTTGCCTTTTGCCATCTAGTTCTCACTGGTATTAGTTGGTCTTATCAAAGCTGGACTCACCAGTGAAAGCTGCCTCTTCCCAGGTGGCCTCTAGTGCACAGCTGACCTCCTGCACTGCCTGGGGACAGGTTGCTGTGGCCCAGGCTGTTCAGACCCCAAAGCAGACCGCTGAAGGCTCCTGCATGTGCCTGCTGGACTCACCAGAGCACACTGACTCCTCCCAGCCGTCCTCCCTGATGCCCCTCTTGCCTCTTGCAGGACCTGGAGATGTAGCGTTGCAGACCAGGCTGTTCTGGATCCCGAAGCGGAGATCTGAAGGCTCCTGCCAGAGGCCTCAGTACTGGAACCTAAGCTCCCTGCTGGAGCAAGCTGTGTGCTCCCAGTCTGCTTCCGGGTGCACACCAGGTCTTTTGCACTTCCTGGAGACCGAGTGCTGTGGCCCAGGCTGTTCAGATCCCGAAGCAGATACCTGAAGGCTCCTGCAGGGGCCTGTTGGACTCACCAGAGTACACTGACTCCTCCCAGCTGGCTTCCCTGATGCCCCTCTTCCCTCTTGCAGGACCTGAAGATGTGGCATTGCAGCCCAGGATGTTATGGATCCCGAAGCGGAGATCTGAAGGCTTCTGCGAGAGGCTTCAGGACTGGAACCTAAGCTTGGTGCTGCTGGAGCAGGCTGTGTGCTCCCAGTCTGCTTCTGGGTGCACACCAGGTCTCTTGCACTTCCTGGAGACCGAGTGCTGTGGGCCAGGCTGTTCAGATCCCGAAGCAGACACCTGAAGACTCCTGTAGGGGCCTGCTGGACTCACCAGAGTACACTGACTCCTCCCAGCTGGCCTCCTGGGTGCCCCTCTGGCCTCTTGCAGGACCTGGAGATGTGGCGTTGCAGCCCAGGCTGTACTGGATCCGAAAGCAGAGATCTGAGGGCTCCCACCAGAGGCCTCAGGACTCGACACCCACTTTCATAAAAAAAAAAATTACTAAAGCTCAAAGCAATCACTGCACCTCCCGTAAAAATAATAGGAGACTTCAACACACCATTCTCTTCAATAAACAGACCATAGAAACAGAAAGTAAAGAGTAACACAGTGAAACTAACAGAAGTTATGGACCAAATGGATTTAATAGATATCTAAAGGACATTTCATCCTAAAACAAAAGAATATATGTTCTTCTCAGCACATCATGGCACCTTTTATAAAATTGAGCATATAATTGCACTCAACAGATAAAAGAAGATTGCAATAATCCCATGCATGCTATCACATCACTATGGACTAAGCTTTGTCTTCAATGCCAACAAAAACAAAAGAAACCCAACATATACATGGAAGTTGAACAACATGCCATTCAATGATAACTTAGTCAGAAAAGAAAGCAGAAAGAATGAAAGAAAGAAAGAAAGAAAGAAAGAAAGAAAGAAAGAAAGAAAGAAAGAAAGAAAGAAAGAGGGAGGGAGGAAGAAAGGAAGGAGGAAGGAAAGAAGGAAGGAAGGAAGAAGGAAGGAAAGAAGGAAAAAAACAGGAAAGAAACCAAGAAAGAAACATAGAAAGAAACAAAAAAGGAAAGAATAAAGAAGGAGATGACTTTTTGGAATTTTATGAAAATTAATGAACAACATACCTGAAGTTTTTGGATACAATGAATACTGTGTAAGAGGAAAACTTATATCTCCGAATACCTACAAAAAGAAACTGGAGAGAGCATACACTTGCAGCTTAATGGCACAACTGAAAGCTCTAGAACAAAAAGAAGAAAAAGAATTCAGTAGGAGGGGTGGCAGGAAATAATCAATCAGGGCTGAAATCAACAAAGTAGAAACAAAAGGAACTATAAAAAGAATCAACAAAGCCAGGTGTGGGTTCTTTGAGAAAGTCAACAAGATGGACAAACACTTAGCCAGAGGGCACAGAGACACACTCTAAATTTACAAAATGGAAAATGGAAAAAGAGATACATTAGCAGAAACTGAGGAAATTAAAAAATAATCAGGTCCTACCACAAAGGCCTATATTGAACAAGACTGGAAAATCTGGATGAAATGGACAACTTTCTAGACAGATAGCAAACACCAAATTTAAATCAGAATCAGATAAACCATGTGAACAGTCACATAACCCCTAAAGAAATAGAAGCAGTCATTAAAAATCTGCCAACCTAAAAAAGCACAGGTTTAGTAAAGAATTCTATCAGACCTTCAAAGACGACCTAGTGGCAATAGTTTTCAAACTATTACACAAAATAGAAAAAGAAGGAACACTAGCCAATTCACTTTGTGAAGCCATAGTTACACTGGTAACAAAACTACACAAAGAACAAACAAAAACAAGAGAACTTTAGACCAACTGCCCTTATGAATATCAATGCAAAAATTATCAATGAAAATCTCAAAAACCGAACCCAAGAACACACCAAAATGATCTTGATCATTTATCATGATGAAATAGGCTTCATGCCAGAGATGCAGAGATACAGAGAAATCCAACATTTGATTTAATTTAATTTATTGATTTAATTTAATTATGCTTTAAGCATAATCAAAGAAACATCCACATGAATGGCTCACTAGATGCTGAAAAAGCATTCCTTCATGATAAAAGTCTTTGAAAGATCTTGAGTTCAGGACTCATAACATAAAAGCAATGTACAGCAAACCAGTAGCCAACATCAAACTAAATGGAGAAAACTTAAAGCAATCCCACTAAAATCAGAGACTAGACAAGGCTGTCCACTCTCTCCCTACCTATTCAATATAGTACCTGAAGTTCTCACTTGAGCAATTAGACAACAAAAGGGGGTCAAAGAGATACAAATTGGAAAATAAGAAGTCAAACTATCACTATTTGCACATGATATGATAGTATATTTAAGTGATCTCAAGAATTCCACCACAGAGCTCCTACAGCTGATATACAACTTCAGCAAAGTGGCCAGATATAAAAATATAACACATCAGTGGCCTTTTTATACTTAGAGGATCAATGGGCCAAGAAAGACATTACAGTAATGGTACCATTCACAATAGTCACAAACAATATAAATATCTTGGTGTGACTATAACCAAACAAGTGAAAGATCTGTATGACTAGAATTTCAAGGGTGTGAAGAAAGAATTCAGAAGATGGAAAGATCTCCCATGCTATGGATTGGCAGATTAATATAGTAAAGATGGCCATCTTGCCAAAAGCAATTTACAGATTCACTGCAATACCCATCAAAATTCCAACACAATTCTTCATAGAATTGTGCATATTCTGTGCAATAGAAAGAGCAATTATCAAATTTATCTAGAATAACAAGAAAAATAAAATAGTGAATACTATTCTCAACACTAAAAGAACTTCTGTGGGAATCACCATCCCTGACCTCAAGCTCTACTAAAGAGCAATAGTGATAAAAACAGCATTATATTGGTACAATGACTGGGAGTTAGATCAATGGAATAGACTAGAAAACCCAGAAATGAACCCATACATCTATGGTCATTTGATATTTGAAAAAGGAGCTATACAGATTCAATGCAATACCTTTTCAACAAATGGTGCTGGTTCAACTGGAGGTCAGCATGCAGAAGAATGCGAATTGATCCATCCTTGTCTCCTTGTACTAAGCTCAAATCCAAATGGATCAAGGACCTCCACATAAAGCCAGACACTCTGAAGCTAATAGAAAAGAAACTGGGGAAGACCCTTGAGGACATCGGTACAGGGAGAAAGTTTCTGAACAGAACACCAATACCGTATGCTCTAAGAGCAAGAATTGACAAATGGGACCTCATAAAATTACAAAGTTTCTGTAAGGCAAAGGACACCATCAAGAGGACAAATCGGCAACCAACAAATTGGGAAAAGATCTTCACCAATCCTAAATCAAATAGAGGGCTAATATCCAATATATATAAAGAACTCAAGAAGTTAGACTCCAGAAAACCGAACAACCCTATTAAAAAATGGGGTACAGAGTTAAACAAAGAATTCACTCCTAAAGAACTTCGGATGGCGGAGAAGCATCTTAAAAAATGCTCAACTTCATTAGTCATTAGGGAAATGCAAATCAAAACAACCCTGAGATTTCATCTTACACCAGTCAGAATGGCTAAGATTAAAAATTCAGGAGACAGCAGGTGTTGGAGAGGGTGTGGAGAAAGAGGAACACTCTTCCACTGCTGGTGGGGCTGCAAATTGGTACAACCACTCTGGAAATCAGTCTGGCGGTTGCTCCGAAAACTGGGCACCTCACTTCCAGAAGATCCTGCTATACCACTCCTGGGCATATACCCAGAGGATTCCCCACCATGTAATAAGGGTACATGCTCTACTATGTTCATAGCAGCCCTATTTATAATTGCCAGATGCTGGAAAGAACCCAGGTATCCCTCAACAGAAGAGTGGATGCAAAAAATGTGGTATATCTACACAATGGAGTACTATTCAGCCATTAGAAACAATGAATTCATGAAATTCTTAGGCAAATGGATGGAGCTAGAGAACATCATACTAAGTGAGGTAACCCAGACTCAAAAGGTGAATCATGGTATGCACTCACTAATAAGTGGTTATTAACCTAGAAAACTGGAATACCCAAAACATAATCCACACATCAAATGAGGTACAAGGAGAAAGGAGGACTGGCCCCTGGTTCTGGAGAGACTCAGTGAAACAGTATTCGGCAAAACCAGAACAGGGAAGTGGGAAGGGGTGGGTGGGAGGACAAGGAAAGAGAAGGGGACTTAAGGGACTTTCGGGGAGTGGGGGGCTAGAAAAGGGGAAATCATTTGAAATGTAAATAAATTATATCGAATAAAAAATAAAAGCAGGCAGGAAAAAAAAGAAAAAGAAAAAGAAAAAGGAGCTAAAACCTTCCAGTGGAAAAAAGACAGCATTTTCAACAAATGGTATTAGTTCAACTGGCAGTCAACATGTATAAGAATACAAATAGTTCCATTATTATTCTCCTATATAAAGCTCAAGTTCAAGGGGATCAACGGCCTCCAAATAAAACCATGTACATTGAATCTAATAGAAAGATAAGTGGAGAAAATTCTCAAACACATGGGCACAAGGAAAAAAATCCTGAACAGAACAGCGAAGGGTTATTTATTAAGATTAAGAAAAAAAATGGGACTTCATAAAATTGCAAAGCTTCTGTAAGGCAAAGGATACTGTCAATAGTACAAAATGGCAACCAAAAGATTGGGAAAAGATCTTAACCAACCCTACACCCGATAGAGGGCTAGTATTGAATACATACAAAACCTCAAGAAGGTAGACTACAGAGAACCAAATAACATTATTAAGAAAGAGAGAACAGAGCTAAACAGAGAATTATCTACTGAGGAAAGTCAAATATTTGAGAAGCACTGAAAGATATGTACAATATTCTTAGTAATCAGGGAAATACAAATCAAACAACCCTGAGATTCTACATCACATCATCATAATTGCTAAGATCAAAATCTCAAGTGACAGCAGATACTGGGAAGGATGTAGGGAAAGAGGTACACTTCTCCCTTGCTGGTACAACTATTGTGGTAATCAGCCAGGTGTTGCCTCAGAAAACTGGGCATAGTAATACCTGAGAACCTAGCTGCTATACCACTCCTGGGCATATACTGAGAAGATTCTGTATCATGTAATAAGGACACATTTCGCACTATGTTCATAGAAGCCATATTTATAATAGTCAGAACCCAGAAACAACCCAGATGTCTCTCTACATTGGAACAGATACAGAAAATGTCGTACATCCTCAAAATGGAACACTACTCATCTATTAAAACAATGACTACATAAAATTTTCCAGCAAATGAATGGAACAAGAAAATACCATCCTGAATGAGGTAACTCATTCACAAATGAATACATAATGTTTACACTCGCTGGTAAGTGAATACTAGTCATCCTATATACAGACACCAAACTGGGTGGTATTGTGGATACAGGACATGCTTGCTGACAGGAGCCTGATATGGCTTTCTCCTGGGAGTCTCTGTCAGAACCTGACAAATACAGAGGTGTGTGCTTACAGCCAACAATTGAACTAAGTGTTGGCTTCCTGATGAGGGTATTAGAGAAGGGATGGAAGGAGCTGAGGGGAATTTCAGACCCATGGAAGGAGCATCAGTGTCAACAGACCAGATCCCCTGGGCTACCTGGGACAGGACCACAGAGCAAAGTATACACATGGAGGGATCCATGGCTCTGGCCACATATGTGGCAGAGGAAAGCCTTGTTGGTATTAGTGGGAAAAGAGGCACTTGGGCCTGAGGGCTTTTGATAGCCCAGTATAGGAAAATGACAGGGTAGGAAGTGTGTGAATAGGAAAGCACCCTGGTAGAGGAAGGGTGACCCGTCCAGCAGGTCCAGTTATTGCAGGGTCCCGAAGAGGTGCTACCTGAGCGTCAAAAGGGGGGAGAAAGAAAGGGAGACCAAGCAATCGGGGTGTCTTTATGTCAAGGTCTCATTTAATGTGGGGAGACAAGAGGGTCTTAAGGCTTACAGAGAAGAAATAACATTCACACAAGAACAAAGGAGGGAAGGGCAGAGACACCCCTGGCAATTGAAGCAGGAAGTGAAGAGGTCATCCGAGTGGGGACACCCGGTGTTAACACCGACAGGAACATTCTGCGGTTAGGGCAGGAACATCTTGTGGTATTCTCGGAATTTTCTCGCACAGACAGCTCATGGGGAAGGCTCTAGTTAATTGTTCTCATATTTTAGCAGCCACCACCTTAGGGCCGTGAGTAAGCATTAAATCTGAATGCTCAGGACGCCTTCCCACAGAAGGGGAAGAGGATGTTTTGGGTTACAAGCTTTATGTATTTTGCATTTTCTTTGACTGTTGATTCAATGTTATCTATGATATCTTGATCACCTGAGATTCTTTCTTCTATCTCTTGTATTCGGTTTATGATGCTTGAATCTTTGACTCCTGAATTCTTTCTAATGTTTTCTATTTCAAGAGTTTTCTCACTTTATGATTTCTTTATTGTTTCAACTTCCACTTTATGATCCTAGAAGGTTTTGTTCTGTTACTTCACTTGATTGTTTATGTTTCCCTGTAATTATTTTTGTGTTTCCTCTTAAAGGGCTTTTTACCTGTTGACCCATGTTCTTGTGTATTTCTTTAAGGGAGTTACTTAAGTCCTTCTTGAAGCCTTCTGTCAGCATCATGAGATACGATTTTAAATTCAACCCTTGCTTTTCTGGTGTGTTGGGGTATTTGGGACATTCTGTGGTGGGAGACTGGGTCCTAATGTTGCCAAGTAGCCTTGGTTACTGTTTGCAGGATTCTTGCAGCTGCCTTTTGCCATCTGGTTATCTCTGCTGTTATCTCATCTTGCTGTCTCTTCCTGGAGCTTGTCCCTCCTATGGGCCTGTAAGCCTGTGTCCGTACTCCACGGAGTCCAACTGTCTTCTGGCAGAGTCTGTGGACAGAAGGCTAGGGTGCCTTCTGGCTCCCTGGTGCAAATGACTTCCAGAAGGAAAGAGTCCTGGCCCAGCAGCTCCACTATTCATATACCCAGTCAGCTCCTAGCTGTTTCCCTCCAGAGAGAACGTGGAAATCTCACCTCCCCACTCAGAAATCCAAAGATTCAAAAATTCTAAGGAATACAAGTATAGAAGAGAGTGAAGATTTCCAAATTAAAGGGCCAATAAATATATTCAACAAAATTATAGCAGAAAACTTCCCTAACCTAAAGAGATGCCCACAAACATACAAGAAGCCTACAAAGCTCCAAACAGACTGGACTAGACCAGAAAGTCCTTCTAGTACATAATAATAAAAACACCAAATGCACTAAACATACAAAGAATATTAAACAAAGAAAGGGGAAAATAGCAAGTAAACTTATAAAGGCAGACCAAGCAGAATTACACCAGACTTCTCACCTGAAACAGTGAAAGCTAGAAGATCCTGGGCAAATCTCATACACACCCTAAGAGAACATAAATGCCAGCCCAGACTACTATACCCAGAAAAACTCTCAATCATCATAGACATAGAAACCAAGATATTCCATGATAAAACCAAATGTAGACAATATCTTCCAACAAATCCAGCCCTACAAAGGATAAGAGATGAAAATGCCAACATAAGAAGGGAAATTACACACTAGAAAAAGCAAGAAAGTAATCTTCTTCCCACAAACCCAAATGAAGATATCCATACAAACATAAAAATGACATAAAAAATAGCAGGAAGCAACAATCACTATTCCTTAATAATTAATATCTCTTAATATTAATGGACTCAATTCCCCAATGAAAATACATAGATTAACAGAAATATTTTAGCATAAATCTTCAATGTTATTAAAAATGTTTTTAATTCTCTTTCAATTGATGTAGTAATTTTGATGTCAACCATTTGCATTATTTTCCATGATAATCTTCAATTTTAACATGTTTTCTATATATTTCTTGAAATTTATCAGAAATATTTTCCATGTAAATCTTCAATTCTGTCATAAAATGTTTCTACTTCCTTTTCCAATTAATTTACCACAGATTTTATGTCTACGACTTTACTCTAATTTTCCAGTAAAATAGTCAATTTTAACATATTTTTCTATATATCTCTTCTATTTTATCAGAAATATTTCCATGTATATCTCCAGTTTTATCATAAAATACTGTTACTTCCTTTTTCAATAAAAGAAACTGCTTTTAAAGAAGGGGGAAAAAGAAAGAAAAAGAAAAGAAAAATAACTAAGATGGGCCGCCATCTTCACTCCCAAATGGACAGGACAGGCAGCACCAGATACACAGAGATATCCCAAGTTTAACATCACTTGGGACACAGACCACCAGGCTTCTGCCTGCACCCAAGACCTAGGCAGCTTTGTGGTTCATCTGTGTGCCAGCCCTGTCATGGGTCATCTGCCCTGCAGAGTAATCAGCATTTGGAGAGGCTCCCTGCCACCATCTTCGCTCCCTGAGAGACCAGACAGGCAACTCCAGGTACACAGAGATATCCTGTGTTGAACATCACTTGGGAAACAGACCGTCAGGCTTCTGCCTGCACCCAAGACCTGGGCAGCTTTGTGGTTCATCTGTGTGCCAGCCCTGTCGAGGGTGGTTTGTCCTGCAAAGTAATCAGCACTTCGAGGGCTTCGCTGCCACCATCTCCACTCCCAAAAGGACAGGACAGGCGACACCAGATACACGGAGACAACCCTGAGTATAACATTGCTTGGGGCAAGGCACACCAGGGCTCCAACAGCAACCAAGAGTAGGGCATCCCATCAGCAATCTGTGCAAGGTGAAACCCAGTCTTCCAAAGGAGCAGAAATAGGCTCACAGACTTACAGAGGGTTCAAGCACCAGACACTGACAACAGGACCAACTAATACCAGAGATAACCAGATGGCAAAAAACAAATACAGGAAAGTTACTAACAGAAATCAAAGCAATATAGCATCATCTGAATCCAGTTCTCTGACAACAGCAAGTCCTGGATACCTCAACACAGCAGATAAACAAGATTTGGATTTAAAATCACTGGTCATGATGCTGTTAAAGGAACACAAGAAAGACATAAATAAATCTCTTAAAGAAATACAGGAGAACAAGAATCGAAAAGTAGAAGCACTTACAAGGGAAACACAAAAATCATTTAAAGAAATTCAGTAGAATATGGGTCAAAAGATAGAAGCCAATTAAGAGGAATTGCAAAAATCACTTAAATACAGGAGAACTTGGGTCAACAGGCAAACGTCATGAAAGAGGAAATGCAAAATTCTCTTAAAGAATTACAGAAAAACAACAAACAAAGAAGTGAAGGAACTGAGGAAAGCCATCCAGTATCTAAAAACAGAAGTAGAAACAAGTAAGTAATTATGAAGGGAGAAAACTTTGGAAAGAGAAAACCTTGGGAAGAAATCAGGGATAATAGACTCAAATATCAACAATCAATTACAAGAGACAGAAGTAAGAATTTCAGATGCCGAAGATACCATAGAAAGCATTGACTCAACAGTCAAAGAAAATGCAAAATGCAAAAAGCATGTAAACCAAAACATCCAGGAAATCCAGGACACAATGAGAAGACCAAAACTAAGGATTATAGGTATTGGTGAGAGTGCAGATTTAAAACAAAAGGCAATCAATTATTTTCAACAAAATTATGGAAGAAAACTTCCCTAACCTAAAGACAGAGAGGCCCATGAACATACAAGAAGCCTACAGAACTCCAAACAGACTAGACCAGAACAGAAAAACCCCCTGTCACATAATAATCAAAACCACAAATATACTAAACAAAGAAAGAATATTAAAAACAGAGAAAAGGGCCAAGTAACATAAAAAGGAAGACCTATCAGAATTACACCAGACTTCTCACCAGAGACCATGAAAGCTAGAAGATCCTGGACAGATCTCATACAGACTCTAAGAGAACACAAATGCCAACCAAGACTACTTTACTAAGCAAAAATCTCAATCACCATAGATGGAGAAACCAAGATAATCAATGATAAAAGCAAATTTACAGAATATCTTTCCACAAACCCAGCCATACAAAGGATAATATGTGAAAAATGCCAAAACAAGGAGGGAAACTACACCCTGGAAAAAGCAAGACAGTAACATTCTTTCATCAAATTTAAAAGAAGATAAGCACTCAATGATAAAAATAAGATAAAAAATAACAGGGAGTAATAGTCACTATTCCTTAATATCTCTTAGCATCAATGGACTCAATTCCCCAATAAAAAGACATAGACTAACAGACTGGATACTTAGACAGGACCCTACATTTTGCTGCATACAGGAAACACACCTCAGTGTCAAAGACAAACACTACTTAAGAGTGAAAGGCTAGAAAACAATTTTCCAAGCAAATGGTCTCAGGAAACAATCCAGAGTAGCCATTCTAATATCTGATAAAATTGACTTTCAACAAAAAGTCATCAAAGGGGCACAGAACAACACTTCTCACTGGTCAAAGGAAAAATCCACCAAGAAGAACTCTCAATTCTGAACTTCTATGCTCCAAATGCAAGGGCACCCTCATTTGTAAAAGAAACTTTAATAAAGCTCAAAGCACACATTGCACCTTACAAAATATTTGTGGGTAACTTCAACACTCTCCTCTCCTCAATGAACCAATCAGGAAGAGAAACTAAATAGGGAGACAGTGAAACTAATTGAAGCTTTGGACCAATTGGATTTAACAGATATATATATATATATAACATTTCATGCTTAAAGCAAAAGAATATACCTTTTTCTCAGCACCTCATGGTATCTTCTCCAAAATTGACCATACAATTGGTAACAAGATGGACCTCAACAGATATAAAAAGATTGTACTAACTGCATGCCTCCGATCAGATCACTATGGGGTTAAGAGTGGTCTTCAATAGCAACAAAAACAACAGAAAGCCCATACACATGGAAGCTGAACAATACTCCACTCAATGATACCTTGGTCAAGGAAGAAATAAAGAAGAAATCAAGGACTTTCTAGAATTTAATGAAAATGAAGGCACAACATAGCCAAATTTAAGGGACACAATGAAGGCAGTGCTAAGAGGAAAAATCATAGCCCTGAGTGCCTCCAAAAAGAAACTGGTGAGAACATACACTAGCAGCTTAATGGAACACCTGAAAGCCCTTAAATAAAAATAAGCAAATTCACCCAAGAGGAGTACAAGACAGGAAATCCTCAAACTCAGGGCTGAAATCAAACAAGTAGAAACGAATAGAACCATACAAAGAATCAAAAAAAAAAAAAAAGGATTCTTTGAGAAAATCAACAAGATATATAAACCTTCAGTCAGACTCATCAGAGGGCATAGAGACAGTATCCAAATTAACAAAATTAGAAATGAAATGGGAGATATAACAACAGAAACTGAGGAAAATTCTAAACATCACCATATCCTACTACAAAAATCTATACTCAACACAATGGGAGAATCTGGAGGAAATGTAGAATTTCCTAGACAGATACAAAATACCAAAATTAAATCAGGATCAAATAGATCATCTAAACAGTCCCATAATGCCTAAAGAAATAGAAGTGGTCATTGAAAGTCTCATAAGCAAAAAAAAAAAAAAAAAAAAAAAAAAAAAATCACGGGACCAGGACCAGGTAGTTTTAGTGCAAAACTCTATAAGACCTTCAAAGAAGACCTAACACCAATACTCTTGAAACTATCACACAAAATAGAAACAGAAAGAACTCTAGCCAACTCGTGTCTATGAAGCCACAATTATGCTGATATCAAAGCAAAACAAAGATCCAACAAAGACAGAGAACTTCAGACCAATTTCCCAAATGAATATTGATGCAAAAATGGTCAATAAAATTCTTGCCAACCTAATCAAAGAACACATCAAAACGATCATTCACCATGATCAAATAGGCTTCATCCCAGGGATGCAGGGATGGTTCAATATATGGAAATTCATCAATGCTATTCACTACATAAACAAACTCAAAGAAAAAACCACATGGTCATTTCATTACATTGTGAAAAAGCATTTGACAAAATTAAGTATTCTTTCATGCTAAAAGTCTTGGAAAGAACAGGAATTCAAGGCCCATACCTAAACAAAGTAAAAGTAATATAGAGCAAACCGGCAACCAACATCAAACTAAATGGAGAAAAGCTTGAAGCAATCCCACTAAAATCAGGAACTAGACAAGGATGCCCCCTCTAGCCATATTTTTTTCTTTTTTTTTCCTTGTTTTCTATAATCTTTGTTTACATTCCAAATGATTTTCCCTTTCCTGGCTCCCACTCCCCCTAAATCCCATAAGTCCTCTTCCCTCCACCATTTTGCCAATCAACCCCCTCCCACTCCTCTATCCTGGAAATCCCCTAAAATGTGGCATCAAGCCTTTCCAGGGCCAGGCCCTCTCCTTCCTTCTTCTAGGGAATCATTTGATATGTGGGTTGTGTTTTGGGTATTCTGAGTTTCTGGGCTAATATCCACTTATCAGTGACTGAATTCCATGTGTGTTCTTTTATGAATGAGTTACCTCACATAGTATGATATTTTCCAGTACCAAACATTTGCCTATGAATTTCATGAATTCATTGTTTTTAATTGCTGAGTGGCATTGCATTGTTTAAATATACCACATGTTCTGTATCCATTCCTCAATTGAGGGACATCTGGATTCTTTCTAGCTTCTGGCTATTATAAATAAGGCTGCTATGAACATAGTGGAGCATGTGTCCTTATTGCTTGCAGGGGAATTCTCTGGGTATATGCCCAGTAGTGGTATAGCAGGGTCCTCCAGAACTGTTCTGCCTAGTTTTCTGAGAAACTGCCAGACTGATTTCCAGAGTGGTTGTACCAGCTTGCAATTCCACCAGCAGGAGAGGAGTGTTCCTATTTCTCCACATCCTCGCCAACACCTGCTGTCTCCTGAGTTTTTAATCTTAGCCATTCTGACTGGTGTGAGGTGAAATATCATGGTTGTCTTGATTTGCATTTCCCTAATGACTAATGATGTTGAACATTTAAGATGCTTCTCAGCAACCAAAGTACTTCAGGTGAAAATTCTTTGTTTAGCCCTGTACCCCATTTTTATTAGGGTTATTTGGTTTTCTAAAGTATAACATCCTGGGTACTTTTTATATATACTGAATTTATACCTCTGTTGGATGCAGGGTTGCCATATATTTTCAATATAGTACTTGAAGTTCTAGCTAGAGCAATTAGACAAAAATAGTTGGTCAAAAGGATACAAATCAGAAAGAATGAATTCAAACTATCACTAATTGCAGACGATATGATGGTATACTTAAGTGACCCAAAAAACTCCACCAGAGAACTCCTACAGCTGATAAACAACCTCAGCAAAGTGGCAGGTTATAAAATCAACTCAAGCAAATCAGTAGCATTCCTATCTACAAAGAATAAGTAGCCTGAGAAAGAAATTAGGAAAATGACATCCCTCACAATAGTCAGAAACATTATAAAGTATCTTGGTGTGACTCTAACAAAACAAGTGAAAGATCTGTATGACAATAACTTCAGGACTCTGAAGAAGGAAATTGAAGAAGACCTCAGAAAATGGAAAAAAATCTTCCATGCTCATGGATTGGTAGGATTGTTGTAGTAAAAATGGACACTTTGCTAAAGGAATATACAGATTCAGTGCAATCCCCATCAAAATCCCAACTCAGTTCTTCATAGAGTTACAAAGAGCTATTCTCAAATTCATCTGGAATAACAAAATACTCAGGATAGCCGAAACTACTCTCAACAGTAAAAGAACTTCTGGGGGAATCAGTATCCTGGAACTCTGGCAGTACTGCAGAGCAACAGTGTTAAAAAACTGCATAGTATTTGTACAATGACAGGCAGGTGGATCAATGGAATAGAATTTAATACCCAGAAATGAACACACACACCTATGGTCACTTGATCTTTGAAAAAGGAGCTAAAACCATCCAATGGAAAAAAAGATAGCCTTTTCAACAAATGGTGCTGGTTCAACTGAAGGTCAGCATGAAGAAGATGAAAACCTATCCATTCTTTTCTCCTGGTACTAAGCTCAGCTCCGAATGGATCAAGGACCTCCACATAAAACTAGACACTCTGAAACTAATAGAAAAGAAACTTGGGAAGACCCTTGAAGACATAGGCACAAGGAAAAATTTCCTGAACAGAACACCAATAGCTTATGCTCTAAGATCAAGAATTTTCAAATGGGACATCATAAAACTACAAAGTTTCTGTAAGGCAAAGGACACTGTCAATCAGACAAAATGACAACCAACAAATTAGGAAAAGATCTTCACCAACCCTACATCCGATAGAGGGGTAATATCCAATATATACAAAAACTCAAGAAGGTAGACTCCAGAGAGCCTAATAACCCTATTAAAAATGGGGTACAGAGCTAAACAAAGAATTTTCACCTGAAGAATTTCAAATGGCTGAGAAACACCTTGAGAAATGTTCAACATCATTAACCATTACAGAAATTCAAATCAAAACAACTCTGAGATTTCACCTTACACCAGTCAGAATGGCTAAGATTAAAAACTCAGGAGACAGCAGGTGTTGGTGAGGATGTGGAGAAATAGAAACACTCCTCAACTGCTGGTGGGATTACAATCTGGTACAACTTATCAGTGAATGTATTCCATGTGTATTCTTTTGTGATTGGATTACCTCACTTATGATGATATTTTCCAGTTCCAACAATTTGCTTAAAAATTTCATGAATTCATTGTTTATAATTGCTGAGTAGTATTCCATTGTGTAAAAATACCAAATTTTTTGTATCCATTCCTCCATTGAGGGACATCTGGGTTCTTTCCAGTTTCTGTCTATTATAAATAAGTCTGAAATGAACACAGTGGAGCATATGTCCTTATTGCATGCAGGGGAATTTCTGGGTATATGACCAGGAGTGGTACAGCTGGGTCCTCCGGAAGTGTTATGCCCAGTTTTCTGAGGAAACAACAGACTGATTTCCAGAGTGGTTGTACCATCTTACAATCCCATCAGCAGTGGAGCAGTGTTTATCTTTCCCCACATCCCTGCATACACCTGCTGTCTCCTGAGTTTTTAACCTTAGCCATTCTGACTGGTGTGAGGTGAAATCTCAGGGTTGTTTTGATTTGCATTATCCTAATGACTAATGATGTTGAGCATTTCTTAAGGTGCTTCTCGGCCATCTCAATTTCTTTAAGTGAAAATTCTTTGTTTAGCTCTGTACCCCATTTTTAATAGGGTTATTTGGTTCCTTGGGGTCTAACTTCTTGAGTTTTTTGTATATATTGGATATTAGCTCTCTATCGGATGTAGGGTTGGTGAAGATCTTTTCCCAATTTATTGGTTGCCGTTTTGTCCTTTTGATATTGTCCTTTGCCTTACAGAAACTTTGTAATTTTATGAGGTCCCATTTGTCAATTCTTGATCTTAGAGCCTAAGCTATTGGTATTCTATTCAGGAACTTTCCCCCTGTGCCCATGTCCTCAAGGGTCTTCCCCAGTTTCTTTTCTATAAGGTTTAGTGTGTCTGGTTTTATGTGGAGGTTCCTGATAGACTTGGAGTTGAACTTAGTAACTGGAGATAAGAATGGAACAATTTGCATTCTTCTGTATGCTGACCTCCAGTTGGTCCAGCACCATTTGTTGAAAAGGCTATCTTTTTTCCATTGGGTGTTTTCAGCTCTTTTGTCAAAGATCAAGTGGCCATAGGTGTGTGGATGCATTTCTGGGTCTTCAGTTCTATTCCATTGGTCCACTTGCCTGTCACTATGCCAATACCATGCAGTTTTTAGAACTGTTGCTCTGTAGTATTGATTGAGGTCTGGGATATTGATTCCTCCAGAAGTTCTTTTACTGTTGAGAATAGTTTTAGATATCCTGGGGTTTTTTGTTATTCCAGATGAATTTGAAAATTGTTTTTTCTAACTCTATGAACAACTGAGTTGGAATTTTGTTGGGTATTGCATTGAATCTGTATATTGCTTTTGGCAAGCTGGCCATTTTAACTATGTTAATCATGCCAATCCAAGAGCATGGAAGATTTTCCATTTTCTGAGATCTTCTTCGATTTCCTTCTTCAGAGACCTGAAGTTCTTCTCATATAGATCTTTTATTTCTTTGATTAGAGTCACACCAAGATACTTTATATTGTTTGTGGCTATTGTAAAGTGTGTCATTTCCCTTCATTCTCAGCCTGCTTATCCTTTGAATATAGAAAGGCAACTGATTTGCTTGAGTTGATTTTATAACCAGCCACTTTGCTGAAGTTGTTTATCAGATGTAGGAGTTCTCTGGTGGAGTTTATTGGGTCACATAAGTAGAGTATCATATCTTCTGCAAATAGTGATAGTTTGATTTCTTCCTTTCCAATTTGTATCCCTTTGACCTCCCTATTTTGTCTAATTGCTCTAGCTAGAACTTCAAGTACTATATTGAAAATATATGGAGAAAGAGGGCAACCTTGACATGTCCCTGATTTTAGTGGGATTGCTTCAAGTTTCTCTCCATTTAGTTTGATGTTGGCTACCGGTTTGCTGTATATTGCTTTAACTATGTTTAAGTATGGGACTTGGATTCCTGATCTTTCCAAGACTTTTAGCATGAAAGGCTGTTGAATTTTGTCAATTTTTTTTCATCATCTAATGAAATTATCATGTGTTTTTTTTTTCTTTGAGTTTGTTTATGTAGTGGATTGCATTGATGGACTTCCTTATAATGAACCATCCATGCATCCCTGGGATGAAGCCTACTTGATCATGATGGATGATCGTTTTGATGTGTTCTTGGATTCAGTTGGCAAGAATTTTATTGAGGATTTTTGCATCGATATTCATAAGGGAAATTGGCCTGAAGTTCTCTTTCTTTGTTGGATCTTTGTGTGGTTTTGGTATCAGTGTAACTGTGGTTTTGTAGAACGAGTTGGGTAGTGTTCCTTCTGTTTCTATTTTGTGGAATAGTTTGAAGTGTATTGGAGTTAAGTCTTCTTTGAAGGTCTGATAGAATTCTGCATTAAAGCCACCTGGTCCCATGCTTTTTTTTTTTTTTTTTTTTTTTTTTTTTTTTTTTTTTTTTTTGGTTGGTTGGTAAACTTTCTATGACCCCCTTTATTTCTTTAGTGGTTATGAGACATTTAGATGATCTATCTATATGATCCTGATTTAATTTTGGTGTTTGGTATCTGTCTAGAAAACTGTCCATTTCCTCCAGATTCTCCAGTTGTGTGGAGTATAGACTTTTGTAGTAGCATCTGATGATTTTTTGAATTTCCTCAGTTTCTGTTGTTATATCTCCATTTTCATTTCAAATTTTGTTCATCTGGATACTGTCTCTGTGCCTTTTGGTTAGTCTGGCTAAGGGTTTATCTACCTTGTTGATTTTTTCAAAGAACCAGCTCCTGGTTTTGTTGATTCTTTGTATGGTTTTCTTTGTTTCTACTTGATTGATTTCAGCCCTGAATTTGATGATTTCCTCTTTTCTACTCTTTCCTTACTAAACAAAAAGAATTAGTTTCTTTTTGTTCCATGGCTTTCAGGTGTGTCATTAAGCTGCTAGTGTATGCTCTCTACATTTTCTTTTTGGAAGCACTCAGGGCTATTAGTTTTCCTCTTAGCACTGCTTTCATTGTGTCCCATAGATTTGGGTATGTTGTGTCTTCATTTTCATTAAATTCTAAAATGCCTTTGATTTCTTTCTTTATTTCTTCCTTGACCAAGGTGTCATTGAATAGAGTATTGTTCAGTTTCCATGTGTATGTGGGCTTTCTGTTGTTTTTGTTGCTATTGAAGACCACTTTTACTCCATAGTGATCTGATAGAAGGCAAGGAATTATTTCAATTTTCTTATATTTGCTGAGGTCTTTCTTATGACCAATTATATGATCGATTTTAAAGAAGGTACCATGATGTGCTGAGAAAAAGATATATTCTTTCACTTTAGGATGAAATGTTTATATATATATATATGTGTGTGTGTGTGTGTGTGCGTGTGTGTGTGTGTGTGTTTGTGTGTGTGTTAAATCTAAAAGATCCAAAGCTTCAATTAGTTTAACCTTGTCCCTGTTTAGTTTCAGTTTTCCTGATTGATCCATTGAGGAGAGTGGAGTGTTAAGGTCACGCACAATTATTGTGTTTGGTGCAATGTGTGCTTTGAGCTTTAGTAAAGTTTCTTTTACAAATGAGGATGCCCTTACATTTGGAGCATAGATGTTCAGGATTGAGAGTTCTTCTTGGTGTATTTTTCCTTTAACCAGCAAGAAGTGTCCCTCAATCTCTCTTTTGATGACTTTAGGTTGAAAGTCAATTTTACCTGATATTAGCATGGCTACTCCGGCTTGTTTCCTGAGACCATTTGCTTGTAAAATTTTCTTCCAGCCTTTTACTCTAAGGTAGTGTTTGTCTTTGACACTGAGGTGTGTTTCTTGTATGCAGCAAAATGTAGCGTCCTGTTTCCTTATCCAGTCTGTTAGTCTATATATTTTATTGGGGGAATTAAGTCCATTGATGTTAAGAGATATTAAGGAATAGTGATTATCATTTCCTGTCATTTTTGATGTTATTTTTTATATTTAATTGGTTATGTTCTTTTGGGTTTGATAAAATAAGTTTACTATCTTGCTATTTCCAGAGTGGAGTTTCCCTCCCTGTAATGGTGTTTTCCCCCTATTTTCCTTTGTATAGCTGGGTTTGTAGAAGGATATTGTGTAAATTTGGTTTTGTCATGCAATATCTTTGTTTCTACATCTATGGTGATTAAGAATTTTGCTGGGTATAGTAGTTTTGGCTGGAATTTGTGTTCTCTTAGAGTCTGCATGAGATCTGCCCAGGATCTTCTAGCTTTCATGCTCTCTAACAAGAAGTCTGGTGTAATTCTGATAGGTCTTCCTTTATATGTTACATGGCCTTTTTCTCTTACTTCCTTTAATATTCTTTCTATGTTTAGTACATTTGGGGTTTTGATTATTATGTGATGGGAGGTATTTCTGTTCTGGTCCAGTCTGTTTGGAGAACTGTAGGCTTCTTGTATATTCATAGGCATCTCTCTCTTTAGGTTAGGGAAGTTTTCTTTCATAATTTTGTTGAAGATATTTGCTGGCCCTTTAAGTTGTAAATCTTCTCTCTCATCTATGCCTATAATCCTTAGGTTTGGTCTTCTCATTGTGTCCTGGATTTCCTGAATATTTTGGGTTACATGCTTTTTACATCTTGCATTTTCTTTGACTGTTGAGTCCATGGTTTCTATGGTATCTTCGGCATCTGAGATTCTTTCTTCTATCTCTTGTATTCTATTGTTGATATTTGTATCTATGACCCCTGATTTCTTCCCAAGGTTTTCTATCTCCAAAGTTGTCTCCCTTTGTGATTTCCTAGTTGTTTCTACTTCTGTTTTTAGATCCTTGATGTTTTTGCTCAGTTCCTTCACTTGCTTGTTTGTGTTTTCCTGTAATTCTTTAAGATATTTTTGTGTTTCCTCTTTCATGACCTCAGCCTGTTGACCCAAGTTCTCCTGTATTTCTTTAAGTGATTTTTGCATTTCCTCCTTATTGGCTTCTATCTTTTGACCCATATTCTCCTCCATTTCATTCAATGATTTTTGTGTTTCCCTTGTAAGGGCTTCTAATTTTTGATCTGTTTTCTCCTGAATTTCTTTAAGAGATTTATTTATGCCCTTCATGTGTTTCTCTAAAAGCATCATGGCCAGTGATTTTATATCTAAATCTTGTTTCTCTGGTGTGTTGGGGTATCCCAGACTGGCTGATGTTGCAGAGTTGGGTTCAGATGGTGCCATATTGGTTGGCTCACAGATGATCCGCTGTTCCTTAACCTTCATTTCTATGTCTTCTTACATCTTCCTGAGTTTTGGTTGGGAGTCATGGATTCTAGCTCACATATGCTGCAGAATGTTCTTTGTAGGAACTCAAAATTGGTCAATACAGTAACCTTTGACTACGGCTTACAATATTTATTTGTTCTTATCAGTAGCTAGTTTCAGAACAAACTAGAGAATGTTCATGATTCTTTGCCTGCACTATAAATCTTACCCCTCAACATTTGCTATAAGCTGAAGAGGTAGCCAGTACTGGAATCCTAACAGCATCTACAAGGTTTATGATGTCAGAGTATACTTGGTTTGAAGGAATAGCTTTTCCTACCAAAGCAGTTCAAAAAGAAATTTTGGAAGATATCCGTAATAAGTTTGTGGTGAAAGAAGAAGACATGATCATATTACTTACCCCAAGTCAGGTAAGGACCATCAGTAAGATTCCAAATTATAAATGGGAGGTTAGGGCTTTGATCCTCATCATTTTAGGTGATGAATAGAGTGTTCTGTATATCAACATGTAAAATGATGAGATTCTTGTGTGTTCCATTTAGTCCGACATAAGTGGGTAAATGTTATCATCTATTATACCAGAACAATGATAGTGGACCCTGAGACAGAATCTGCCATTGGTTTCTCTATATGGGTAAGATATAGAAGTGTGAGAGTGGTGAGAATAAACAGAAGAAATAACACAAAGAGATAAAGTCATGTATATGAGGAGATGTAGATAAGAGGACAGTGAACTGTACATTTACCATGAACCTTGTCTAAGAAATGGAGTCTGAAAACTCAAGACACCAAAAAGCAACATCATGGTGGTTTAGGAATGGATATTTCCTGTGTGAAAAAAGCACTGTACATTGGGTAATTATTAGGCTGCTGACATTAAAAGCACCATGACATGGAAAATCCAAAAGCAGTGGAAATATCAGAAAACACAACCAGACAGTAACTCAGAAAAGGAGTCTAGAGAAACATCCACTGACAAATGAGTACACAAACACAAATGCGAGTGTGTGGGACAAACATAACATAGAGAACTGATTCACCTCAGAAAGAAGTACGCCGTCATACACTACAGCATGTATGTATCCCAATGAAAATGAATTAAATGATGAAATCTCATAGGGCAGATGCTGTGATTATATAACTGTAGAATATATCTGTGATATTCAAATTCATTCCACGAGAATATAGAATGATGGTGGCCCCAGGGTGGAGAAGATATTCAACCTGGAGATGGCAGGTTAGTGTTTACTGACTATAGGATGTCAGTTTTGCAAAATGAATTCTAGAATATATTATGTGAATATACTTTGTACTTATATCACGTGAAAATTTTGAATACCTCAAGTCTGTGTGCTTGAAAATGGGCAGCACTCAAAATTGTATGGGCAGGTATTCTACTTGATGCTTTTTCACAAAAACTGTTGGAAGGAGTGACAGTCACTTTTCTTTTTCATTGAGGAACAAACTGACTGATTAAGATTGTCTGTTTGATTCATACCAAGGGAGATCCCAAGTGGATTCAATCTGTGCCCATCTGGGAACAATCACCCTGGCAAGAGACTGATGATGGATATCCTGTAATAATCAATAAGGAAGGACGATGACTTATGACCTCCAATCTTCCCATACAACTTTTCTCCAAGTCTCTCTTCAGTTCCATGGCCAAGGTCAGTGTCCAGTGGTTGAGATTTTCTTTGACCAAATCCTCTTTGAACTTATATTACCCTCACAGTTCTTGGAGATCTTGTGGAAATGTCAAGGTGTGATTCTCATGCACAAAGTGATGCTGATATTTTCCCACATCAGACTATAATAGAGTATCAGAACATGAACCATCACACAGTGACCCTGGGCAGCTTTTTTTACATTCACTTTGAAATATTTACTAATTTGTTTTATTGCTTATAGTATACATTATTTCCAAATTTAATTTCAAAGGGTTCAAATATTTTTTTCTGTTTTTGACTTTTTCATTATTTACTTTTCAAATGTTATCCCCTTTCAATATTCTGAATCCCCCTGCTCACTCACCCACTCACCCGGGCCCAATGACCTCAACTGGCATTCCCCTTCCCTGTGGCAATGAACCTTCACATGTCCACATGCCTCTCCTTTCATTGATACCTTACTAGGCCATTCTTTGCTATACATGTGACTGGAGCCATGGGTCCTTCCATATGTACTCTTTGGTTGATGGTTAAGTCCCTGGAAGATCTAGGGTTACTGGTTAGTTCAGACTCTTGTTCTTTCATGGGGCTGGAAATTCCTAAATCTTCTTGGGTCCCTTCTCTAGATCTTCAATTGAGGAGCCTGTACTCAATTCAATGGTTGGCTGAGAGCATCTCCTTCTGTATTTTTCAGGTACTGGCAGGGCCTTTAAGGAAACAGCTATATCAGGCTCCTGTCAGGTAGAAATTATTGGAATCCACAATAGTGTCTGGGTTTCCTAACTGTACATGGTAAGGATCCCTACGTGGGCCAGTCTCTGAATGGTCTTTCCTTCACTCTCAGCTCCACATTTTGTCTCTGCATTTAATCCCATTGGGTATTTTGTACCCCCATCTAAGAAGGAACAAAGTGGAAGACCACACTTTGGTCTTCCTTCTTTTGAGCTTCATGTGATCTGGGAAACATATGTTGGGGGTTCTAAACTAGTGGACTTATATCCACTTATCAGTAAGTATATACACCGTGTGTTCTTTTGTGATTGGGTTATCTCACTAGGATGATATTTTCTAGTTCCATCCATTTCCCTAAGAATTTAGTGAAGTCATTGTTTTTATATATATCTGAGTAATACTCCATTTTGCAAATATACCAAATTTTCTGTATCCATTCTTCTGTTGAAGGACAACTGGGTCCTTTCCAGCTTCTGGCTATTATAAATAAGGTTACTATGAACATAGTGGAGAATGTGTTCCCATTACTTGTTGGAGAATCTTCTCGGTGTATACCTGGGAGTGCTATATCTGGGTCCTCAGATAGTAGCACAATCAATATTCTGAAGAGCTGCCAAACTGATTTCCAGAGTGTTTTTATCAACTTGCAATACCAGAAACAGTGTAGGAGTGTTCCTCTTCCTGCACATTCTTGACTCCATCTGCCATTCTGACTGTTGTGAGGTGTGATCTGAGGGTTGTTCTGATTTGCATTTCTCTTTTGACTAAGGATGTTGAACATTTCTTTATGTGCTTCTAGTCCATTCACTATTTCTCAATTAAGAATTCTTTGTTTAGCTCTATACCCCTTTTTCAATAATGTTATTTGGTTCTCTGGTGTCTACCTTCTTGAGTTCTTTGTAAATATTTGATATTCGTCCTCTTTCAGATATATGATTGGTATATATATATTCAATCTGTTGGTTGAAGTTTTGTCCTATTGAGAGTATCCTTTGCCTTGCAGAGCTTTGTAATTTTATGAGGTCCCATTTTTCAATCCTTGATCTTAGAGCATAAGCTATTAGTATTCTATTCAGGAAATTTTCCCCTGTGCCCATGTGCTCAAGAGTCGTTCCCACTTTCTTTTCTATTAGTTTCAGCATATCTGGTTTTATGTGGAGGTCCTTGATATACTTGGACTTGAGTGTTGTACAAGGACAAAAGAATTTATTGATTTGAATTCTTCTACATGCTGACCACCAGTTCAACCAGCACCATTTGTTGAATATGCTGTCTTTTTTCCACGGTGCAGTTTTAGCTCCTTTGTCAAAGATCAAGTGACCATAGGTGTATATGCTCATTACTGGGTCTTCAGTTCTATTCCATTGATCTACTTATCTAATACTGTACTACATTTTATCACTATTGCTCTGTAGTAGAGTTTGAATTCAGGGATGTTGATTTCCCCCAAACAACTTTTATTGGTGAAAATAATTTTTGCTATCCTGGAGAGGCAGGAGTAGATAGGTCAGTGAATACCCTCATAGCAACAGGAGAAATGGGATAGGATGGGGGAGTTTCAGGGGAGGAGACAGGAAACCAGAAAAGTGAATAGTATTTGAAATGTAAAGAAAAATATCCAATAAAAATTTAAAAAATATATAATAGTATCTAGAGAGGTGGCTCAGCAGATAAGAGTACTGGCTTCTCTTGCAATTGACCCACATTCAGTTCTCAATACCCACATGGTGGCTCACAACTGTCTGCAACTCTAGTCACTGGGCAACCAACCCTGTTTTTCATGTATCCAGGTTTCTGTCCACTTGTGGTGCATGAACATTAACATGTACTCTCAGACATGTAGGAATAAATACTTTTGAAGTTAAAAAAAGATGAGCTCTAGAAAACTTAGTACAAAATATGAAGTTCATTTTATTAAGAATGATTGCTTTGGAGGCTGGAAAGAAGGCTCAATACTTAACAGTACTAATTGCTCTTTCAGAGGTATTGAGTTCAATTCCCAGCAATAAAATCGTGGCTTAAGACCACTACTAATGGGATACAATGCCTTTTTGTGTGTCTGAAGATAGCGACAGTGAACTCCTACATATAAAATAAATAAATCGCCCCCATCTCTGCCCCTTCCCATCGGATGTGGGAGCCCTGCACCACATCTGGCACAGAGAGGACATTGCTTCCAGAGGGCCTCTAGAGTACCAACAGGAGCAGGGTATTAGTTCGCCTATCCCCTTCTGCCCCTGCACCCCTCTCTCCTCACCTGTTGCTGCCCCATGCCTTCAGGAGTAGGAGACCTGCCTACTCTACAGAGAACCAACAGGAGCAGGGTATTAGGTAAGCATCAGTGCCCAACACAGAGAGTCACTGAGCCCCTGTGCTCAGTGACTCATTACCCAGCAACCAACAGTTTGCCTAGCCACTTCTGCCCTTCTACTCCTCCCTCGTCCCCATCTCTGCCCCTTGACATCGGATGTGGGAGCCCCGCACCACGTCTGGCATGGAGAGGACACTGCTTCCTGAGGCCCAGTAGAGAACTGACAGGAGCAGGGTATTAGTTTGCCTATCCTCTTCTGCCCCTACTACCCCTCTGTCCTTCCCTGTTGCAGCTCCTTGCCGTTGGGAGTGGGAGACCTGCTCCACATTTGGTGCAGAGAGGACACCACTTCCTGAGGCTCTCTAGAGTACCGATAGGAGCAGGATATTGGATGTGGGAACCCTGCACCACATCTGGCATGGAGAGGATACTGCTTCCTGAGGCCCTCTAGAGAACCGATAGGAGCAGGGACATTGGAAAGAAAGAGAATCCTAGGAACACAGAAACACAGACCCACAGAATAAAGAAGATAGTGTCAGCAAGATCAGCTAACACCAGAAATAACAAGATGGCCAAAGGTAAACGCAAGATCATTACCACCAGAAACCAAGGCAACATGGCACCATCAGAACCCAGCTCTCCCACAACAGCAAATCCTGTATACCCCAAAACATCAGAAAATCAGGAACCAGATTTGAAATCACATCTCATATTGCTGATGGAGGACTTCAAGAAGGACATAAATAAGTCCCTTAAAGAAATACAAGAGAACAAGGGTCAACAGGCAGAAGCACAAAAATCCCTTAAAGAAAGAAAAGATAATATTGATCAACAGGTAGGCCTTAAAGAGGAAACACAAAAAGCTCTTAAAGAAATATGGAACAATATGGGTCAACAGGTTGAAGTCCTTAAAGAGGCAATACAAAAATCCCATAAGGCATTACAGGAGAACATGGGTCAACATGCAGAAACCCATAAAGAGGAATCACAAAAATCCCTAAAAGAAATACAGGAGAACATGGAGCAACAGGTAGAAGCCCTTAAAGAAGTAACACAAAAATTCCTTAAAGAATTTCAGGGAAAAAACAAACAAACAAGTGAAGGAGCTGAATAAAAATATCCAGGTTCTAAATCTGGAAATAGAATCAACAAAGAAATCACAAAGTGAGACATCTCTGAAAATAGAAAACCTTGGGAAGAATTCAGGAGTCATAGATGCAAGAATCAACAACAGAATACAAGACATAGAAAAAAGAATCTCAGATGCTGAAGATTCTATAGAAATTATTGACTCAACCATCAAAGAAAATATAAAATGCAAAAAGCTTGTAACCCAAAACATCCAAGAACTCCCGGACACAATGAGAAGACCAAACCTAAGGATTATAGGAATAGAAAAAAAGTGAGGATTTACATCTTAAAGGCCCAATAAATATCTTCAACAAAATTATAGAAGAAAACTTCCCTAACCTAAAGAAAGAGATACCCATGAACATACAGGAAGCCTACAGAAATCCAAACAGATTGGACCAGAGCAGAAACTCCTCCCATCACATAATAATCAAAACACCAAATGCACTAAACAAAGAAAGAATATTGAAAGCAGTGAGAGAAAAAGGTCAAGTAACATATAAAGGCAGAGCTATCAGAATTACACCAGACTTCTCACCAGAGACTATGAAAGCCAGAAGAGCCTGGGCAGATATCATATAGACCCTAAGATAACATAAATGTCAGTCCAGACTACTATACCCAGCAAAACTTTCAATTACCATAGATGGTGAAAACAAGACATTCCATGACAAAAGCAAATATCCACAGTATTTTTCCACAAATCCAGCTCTGAAAAGGATAATGGGTGGAAAATACCAACACAAGACAGCAAACCACACTGTAAAAAAATCAATAAGGTAATCTTTCATCAAACCTAATAGAAGATAGCTACACAACCAGAATGTCAACTTTAACTAAGAAGATAACAGTAAGCAACAACCACCTTTCCTTAATATCTTTTAATATCAATGATCTCAACTCCCCTATAAAGAGACATAGACTAATAGACTGGATACGTAAACAGGACCCAACATTTTGCTGCATACAAGAAACCCACCTCAGTGACAAAGACAGGCACTATTTAAGATTCCAAGGATGGAAAGCAATTTTCCAAGCCATTCTTACATCGGATAAAATTGACTTTCAACCAAAAGTTGTCAAAAAAGATAAAGAGGGACACTTTTAAAAAGATAAAGATGTTCAATTCTGAACATCTATGCTCCTAACATAAGGGCACCCACATTTATAAAATAAACTATACTAAAGCTCAAAGCACACATTGCACCCCACACAATAATAGTGGGAGACTTCAATACCCCACTGTCATAAATGGACAAGACATGGAACAAGAAATTAAACAGAGATACAGTGAAACTAACTGAAGTTATGGACCAACTGGATCTAACAGATATTAAGAGAACATTCTGCCCTAAAGCAAGAAAATATACCTTCTTCTCAGCAACTCATGGTACCTTCTCCAAAATTGACCATATAATTGGTCACAAAATATTCCTCAACAGATATAAAAATATTGAAATTATTCCATGTATCTTATCAGATCACCATGGCCTAAGGCTGGTCTTAAGCTCAAACAAAAGCAATGGAAAACACACATACACATGGACTTTGAAAAATGCTCGTCTCAATGATAGCTTGGTCAAGGAAGAAATAAAAAGATTAAAGACTGTTTAGAATTCAATGAAAATGAAGACACATCATACCAAAATTTATGGGACACATTGAAAGCAGTGCTAAGATGAAAACTCATAGCTCTCTGTGCCTCCAAAAAGAGAATGGAGAGAGCTTACACCAACAGCTTGACAGTGCACTTGAAGGCCCTAGAACAAAAGGAAGCCAATAACCCCAAGAAGAGTAGATGGCAGGAAATAATCAAACTTAGGTCCAAAATCAACCAAGCAGAAACAAAAAGAGCTATACAAAGAATCAACAAAACCAGGAGCTGGTTCTTTGAAAAAATCAACAAGATAGATAAACTCATAGCCAGATTAACCCATGGGACACAGTGGGAGACAATATCCAAATTAATAAAATCAGAAATGAAGAGGTAGACATAAAAACAGAAACTGTGGAAATTCAAAAAATTATCAGATCCTACTACAAGAGTTTATACTCATCAACCTTTGAAAACCTTGATGAAATGGACAACTTTCTAGATACATACCAGGTGCCAATGTTAAAACAGGATCAGAAAAACCATCTAAATAGTCCCATAAGCCATGAGGAAATAGAAGCAGTCATTAATAGTCTCCCTTCAAAAAGAAAGCCCAGGACCCGATGGATTTAGCAGCGAATTCTATCAGATCTTCAAAGAAGAGTTAATACCAATACTCTACAAACTTTTCCATGAAATAGAAATGCAAGGAACACTACCCAATTCATTCTATGAAGCTGCAATCACACTTATACCTAAACCAAACAAAGACCAAACAAGGAAGGAGAACTTTAGACCAATCTCCCTCATCAACATTGATGCAAAAATACTGAACAAAATCCTGGTCAACTGAATCCAAGAATGCATCAGAACTATAATTCACCATGATCAGGTAGGCTTCATCCCAGGGATGCAGGTATGGTTCAACATATGGAAATCTGTCAATGTAATTCACTACATAAACAAACTAAAGGAAAAAAACCCCATTGTCATTTCATTAGATGCTGAAAAAGCTTTTGACAAAATTAAGCATCCGTTCGTGATAAAAGTCTTGGAGAGATCGGGAATCCAAGGCCTATACCTAAACATAGTGAAAGCAATATACTGCAAACTGGTAGCTAACATCAAACTAAATGAAGAGAAACTTGAGGCAATCCCACTAAAATCAGGGACCAGACAAGGCTGCCCACTTTCTCCCTATCTATTCAATATAGTACTTGAAGTCCTAGCCAGGGCAATCAGGTAGCAAAAAAGAGGTAAAAGGAATACAAATTGGAAAGAAAGAAGTCAAACTATCACTAGATATCAGATGATATCATTCAGATGATATGATAGTATACTTAAGTGACCCCAAGACTTCCACCAAGGAACTCCTAAAGCTGATAAACAACTTCAGCAAAGTGGCTGAATATAAAATTAACTCAAGCAAATCAGTAGCCTTCCTCTACTCAAAGGATAAACAAAATGAGAAAGAAATTAGGGAAATGACACCCTTTAAAATAGTGCCAATAATATTTCATACCTAGGCATGACCCTGACAAAGCAAGTGAAGTGTCTATATGACATGAACTTTAAGCCACTGAAGAAAGAAATCAAAGAAAGTCTCAGAAGATGGAAAGAACTCCCATGTTCATGGATTGGCAGGATCAATATAGCAAAAATGGCCATCTTGCCAAAAGCAATCTACAGCTTCAATGCAATCCCCATCAAAATCCCAAATCAATTCTTCATAGATCTAGAAATAGCAATTCTCAAATTCATCTGGAATAACAAAAAACCCAGGATAGCAAAAACTATTCTCCACAACAAAAGATATTCTGGGGGAATCACCATCCCTGACCTAAAGGTCTACTACAGAGCGATAGTGATAAAAACTGTTTGGTATTGGTATGCATACAGGCAAGAAGATCAATGGAATAGAATTGAAGACCCGGAAAAAAAACCCACACATGTACAGTCACTTGATATTTGACAAAGGAGCTAAAAAAAAATACAGTGGAAAAAAGACAGCATTTTTAACAAATGGTGCTAGATCAACTGGAGGTCTGCATGCAGAAAAATGCAAATCGATCCATTCTTATCTCCTTGTACAAAGCTCAAGTCCAAGTGGATCAAAGATTTACACATAAAATCAGACACTCTGAAGCTTATATGGGAGAAAGTGGGGACAAACCTTGAACACATGGGCACAGGGGAAAAGTTTCTGAACAGAACACCAATGGCTTGTGCTCTAAAAAAGGAATCAACAAATGGGACCTCATAAAACTGCAAAGCTTCGGTAAGGCAAAGGATATAGTCAATAGGACAAAACGGCAACCAACAAATTGGGAAAAGATCTTTATTAACCCTACATCCGATAGAGGGCTAATATCCAACGTATACAAAGAACTCAAGAAGTTGGTCTCCAGTGAATCAAATAGCCCTATTAAAAAAAATGGGTTACAGAGCTAAACAGGGAATTCTCAACTGAGGAAACACAAATGGCTCTAAAGCACCTAAAGAAATGTTCAGCATCCTTAGTTATCAGGGAAATGCAAATCAAAACAACACTGAGATTCCACCTTACACCAGTAAGAATGGCTGAGTTGAAAAACTCAGGGGACAGCAGATGCTGGAGAGGATGTGGGGAAAGAGGAACACTTCTCCATTGTTGGTGGGATTGCAAGTTAGTAAAACCACTCTGCAAGTCAGTTTGGCAATTCCTCAGAAAATTAGACATAGTACTACCTGTGAACCCAGCTATACCACTCCTAGACATATACCCAGAAAGTGCACCTACATGTAATAAGGACACCTGCCGCACTATGTTCATAGCTGCCTTATTTATAATAAATAGGCAGAAGCTGGAAAGATCCCAGATGTCCCTCAACAGAGGAATGGATACAGAAACTGTGCTATATATATACAATGGATTACTATTCAGCTGTTAAAAACAATGTATTCATGAAATTCTTAGGCAAATGGATGGATCGAGGAAGTGTCATCCTGAGGGAGGTATCCCAGCCGCAAAAGAAAGCACATGGTATGCACTCACTAATAAGGGGATGCTAGTTCAAAAGCTCAAAATAAACAAGTTGCAATTCACCCAGCACAGGAAGCTCCAGAAGGCTGACCTAAGTGAGGGAGCTATGGTTCCTCTGAGAAATGGAACAAAATGCTCACAGGAGCAACAAGGGAGGCAATGGGTGGAGCAGAGTCTGAAGTAAAGGCCACTCAGCCAGGGCCCTACCTGGAGATTCATCCTATAAATAGTCAACAAACCCCGACACTACGATGAGAAGCATGTAACAAAAGGAGCAGGGGAATTGGACTATAGACTGTAAGTCATCAACAAATTCCCTAACTATATAGAGACTGCCCATACATTCTGTGACTCTAGAGAACCCAAACTAATACAGAAGTATTAGACCACTTCCCCTGTGGAAAGGACAGCATTTTGTTCTTACTGGAGTAGATACTTATTCTGGTTATATATTTGCCTTTCCTGCACATAATGCTTCTGCCAAAACCACTATCTGTGAACTCACAGAATGCCTTATCTATCGTCATGGTATTCCACACAGTATTGCTTCTGACCAAGGAACTCATTTCACAGCCAGAGAAGTGTGACAGTGGGCCCATGATTATGGAATTCACTGGTCTTACCATCATGATGTTTCCCATCATCCTGAAGCAGCTGGTCTGATAGAAAGATGGAATGGTCTTTTGAAGACACAGTTATGGCACCAATTAGGTGGCAACAGCATGGAGGGCTGGGGCAGAGTTCTTCAGAAGGCAGTATATTCTTTGAATCAGTGTTCAGTATATGGTACAATTTCTCCCATAGCCAGGATCTATGGGTCCAGGAATCAAGGGATAGAAAAAGGGAATAGTTCCACTCACTATCACTCCTAGTGACCCTCTAGGAAAATGTTTGCTTCCTGTCCCCACAAATTTAGGTTCTGCTGGCCTAGAAGTTTTGGTTCCAGAGGGGGGAGTGCTCCTACCAGGAGCCACAAGAAACATTCCATTGAACTGGAAGCTCAGACTTCCCCCTGACCATTTTGGGCTTCTAATGCCCCTAAACCAACAGGCCAAGAAAGGAATAGCAGTATTAGGAGGGGTAATAGGTCCAGATTACCATGGGGAAATTGGACTGCCTCTCCACAATGGAGGTAAGCAAGATTATGTCTGGAGTGCAGGAGATTCCCTAAGGCGTCTCTTAGTACTATCATGTCCTGTGATTAAAGTCAATGGGAAACTACAACAGCCTAATCCAAGCAGGATGACAAAGGACACAGACCCATCAGGATGGATCCATCCTCCAGGAAAGGAGCCAAGACCTGCTGAGGTGCTTGCCGAAGGTGAAGGAAATACAGAATGGGTAGCAGAGGAAGGTAGTTATAAATAGTAGCTAAGGCCAAATAACCAGTTGCAGAAACAAGGATTAAAAGTAATAAGAATGCTTCTATCTTATTTTGTTAAAGATACATTTGTCTTTCTTCCAATCCCTTTAACATCAATTGGTATCGAAACACTAAAAGAATGTTTCCAAGGGACATTTCCCCATTGTAAATTTACAAATGTATTTGCGATTGTACCAGGAATAGTTATATCATGTTAGGCGTATTCACAATCTTGTTATTGTTTCATGTGGGCATGAGATATCATTTGTGTCAAGTTGACAAGGGGTGGATTGTAGTGGCTATTCCTGGTTGTCAACTTGACTATATCTGGAATGAACTACAGTCTAGAATTGGAAGGCTCACCTATGATCCTAATTTGGAGGCTCAGAGTTAAAAGTTTCTGACCTGGATCTTGGTATGGAGATCTTGAAGCATAGTGGCTAAAACAAGGAGATCTTCGAGTTCAAGATCATTTGGGATTAAGGGCATGGATGTACATACCTTTAGTCTGGGCCACACCCTCGGCTGGAGACCCACATGCAAATAATCTGGGCCACACCCTCTGTTGGAGACCTACAGCCTTTAATCTGGGCTACACCCTCTGCTGGAGATATATAAGGACATTGGAAGAAGGAAGATTCGCTCTCTCACTCTTCCTTGCCTGCTTGCCTCATGGGACTGAGCAACTGCTAGATCCTTGGACTTCCATCCACGGTTGCTGCTGCCACCCATTTTGGGGGAATTGGACTATAGACTATAAGTCATCAACAAATTCCCTAACTATACAGAGACTGCCCATACATTCTGTGACTCTAGAGACCCCAAACTAATACAATTATCTAAGGGTTCATATCTGCTGGTGCCCTCAGTTTCCTCTTGGCTTTTTCAGTCTTTCAGCTGCTTCTTCTGCAGGGTATGTTGAGCTCTGAAAGGAGGGATTTGATGGAGACATCCATTAAGTGTGTCTCATTTTAATATATGGCTGAAAGTTTCTATATTTGTCCCCATCTGCTGCAAGAGGAAGTTTCTGATGGTTTGTAAATATTGCACTGTTCTCTACATGTAGCAGAATATAATTAGGAGTCATTTTACTGCTATTTTTTTCTTTTTCCTTAGTAAGAGCGTCATTTGGTTTGCCCATAGGATCCTGGGCTATCAAGTCTCAAGTCCTTGTTCATCAAAGCAGTATAGGATATTGGCTTCATCTCATGCAATAGGAATTTAGTCAAATCAATTATTGGTTTATTATTCCCATAAGCTTTGAGCCACCAGTGACCTAACTCATCTCACAAGTAGTAAACCACTAGAGTTATAAAGATATGTGTCTAGCTTGCTGTTTACATTTCTCTTTGTGGAGCATACAGAGTGCCTTGCTTTACTAAAGACACTAGGATGTAAGAGTGTAGGTTCTCTATAGGGACCAGCTTGACACCTTCATATTCAGTAATTTGTACAGGTGTTGCCTTTAAAAAATGGGGGCTTGCTGTCAGTTTGTAGAAAGCAACTTATACTCTTAGGAACAGTCTGGGTTTTTGATAGGGATTCCCATGGGATCCATTTGGCCAACTCAATTAAATGTAACCCAATCCTAGTACTGGAATTTGTCATTCATCCTTTGTGACATGAGATGGCCATTATTTGGTGATTTCACTTGGATCACCTTCGTATATGAATAAATTTTTGGAAGTTTCCGATGTACTAGGTTTCAATACTACTTCTCAAATACCTCTTAATTTCACCAGTCTCTCCCTGTGCTCCCTTCCCATTCCCCACTTGATTCCCCCATCCTAGCCCTTGTACATACTTTCATAATTCGCTTTGTACATTTAATGTTTTCATTATTATGTGTTCAAGAGACATTCTTTTCTTGTCCAATCTACTTAATGTTTTGTATGCTTCATGAACTTTGATAGGCATCTATTTCTTTATGTTAGTATTATTCTATGATTTTGTTGAAAATATTTTCTGTGTTTTTGACCTGTGTTTCCTTTTCTTCTTCTATTGCTATTATTCATAGTTCTGATCCTTTCATACTTGTGACCAAGATTTTCTGACCTTTATGGACCTGGTTTTTTATATAGAATTTTCTTTAATTTATTTATTTCTTCTATCATATTTTCAATAAATAAATGTCTATAACTATTGTACTTTTTGGTGAAACTTGCCTCTGAGATACCTCTTCAATTTTCATTTTGAGATTTCCTTCAATTTGCATTTCTAGATTTGGAATCAATTCTAAATTGATTCTATTTTTACTCAGGTGTAAATAAGTTTAATTCATTTCTATTTATTTTTGTGGTTTCATAGGTTTCTTTAAGTGATATATTCATTTTCTATTAAAAGATTATTATCATTCATAGAAGCTGTTTTAAGGATTTTTCCTTGTGCTTCAGCTATGGTGAAATATTCAGGACCTGCTGTGTCATTATTGCTGGCCACTAGTGGAGATATATTATCCTTGTTGTTATTGATTGTGTTTTTACACTGCTGTTTAAACATCTTAGATTAGGAAGATAATAATTCTAGGTGGGTGCTTATATCTCTTATTGTCTTTATTGTGAACAGAAACTGCTCTGTTTTGCTCTGGTTATTAGGAGAATGAGGTGGCTCTATGTAACCTGTAAGAATTACTTTGGGGTACCTGGTAAGATGTGTTTATGGGTAGGGGACCTGAGAGTCGGGAATAGAAATGGACTGGCCTCAGCAGAGGGACTTCACAAGAAGGAGGAAAACAGGGTATTCCACCAGGGACTGCTTAGTCAATCTCCTGTGAATGGGACCAGATAATAAAGAAAGGCTACATCAGAATGCCTAATAAAGAGGGAGAGATGCAAATCTGATGGTGCAGCATAATTGCTTCCTTTCTCATAATATGCCGTGGCTTCCTCAGGAATTCGTTCTGGAACTTAGGGCTGAGGAAAAGCAATTTCCCCCAAAAAGTTTGGTGTTCTACTACAGAGATAAGTATAAGACTTGGACTTTGAGACACATTGGGAAAAGGGAAGATCTTTCTGCTATTAGTCTATCTATTTCCCTAGCCAGAGTTCCCATGGACTGCCGAATTTGGGAGCTGGGATAATACAATGAGTGGGGGGAAAATTTTAGAAGGGAGAGAGCTTTGAATCCATTAAAGAAGGGTAGTGCTGCCACAGGTTTTCTGCTGCAGAGCGAGGGATGAGACTTGTGCACGGGATCTGGAAAAGCAAAGGGAAAGGTAATGGTCTGCTATTAACCTACTGCTTCCCTGAAGGGATGGAGAAAAATACTTATTAATAAAATTAAAGTGCAACCAAACAAAACCTGAAAGATGAAATTACTTAAAAAATATTTGACCTCTTAATATTGTCTCTCAGGAAGTAGAATGTATACATGTTAAAAAAAATAAACTTTCCAGCATAAAGTATCTTGGGGTGACTCTAAGCAAACAAGTGAAAGACCTATATGACAAGAACTTCACATCTCTGAAGAAGGAAATCGAAGAAGATCTCAGAAAATGGAAAAATCTTCCATGCTCGTGGATTGGCAGGATTAATATAGTTAAAATGGCCATCTTGCCAAAGGCAATATACAGATTCAATGCTATCCCCATAAAAATTCCAACCCAGTTCTTCATTGAGCTAGAAAGAGAAATTCTCAAATTCATCTGGAATAACAAAAAACCCAGGATAGCTAAAAACTATTCTCAATAGTAAAAGAACTTCAGGGGGATTCAGTATCCCAGACTTTAAACTTTACTACAGAACAATAGTGATAAAAACTGCATGGTATTAGTACAATGTCAGGCAAGCGGATCAATGGAATAGGATTGAAGACCCAGAAATGAACCCACACACCTATGGTCACTTGATCTTCGACAAAGGAGCTGAAAGCATCCAGTGGAAAAAAGATAGTCTTTTCAACAAATGGTGCTGGTTCAATTGGAGGTCAGCATGCAGAAGAATGCGAATCAATCCATTCTTATCTCCTTGTACTAAGCTCAACTCCAAATGGATCAAGGACCTCAACATAAAACCTGACACATTGAAACTAATAGAAAAGAAACTGGGGAAGACCCTTGAGGATATGGGCACAGGGGAAAAGTTCCTGAATAGAACACCAATAGCTTATGCTCTAAGATCAAGAACTGACAAATGGGACCTCATAAAACTACAAAGTTTCTGTAAGGCAAAGGACACTGTCAAAAGGACAAAACATCAACCAACAGATTGGGAAAGGATCTTCACCAACCCTAAATCCGACAGAGGGCTAATATCTAATATATACAAAGAACTCAAGAAAGTAGAACCCAGAGAACCAAATAACCCCATTAAAAATGGGGTACAGAGCTAAACAAAGAATTTTTACATGAAAAACTTCGGAGAGCTGAGAAACACCTTAAGAAATGTTCAACATCATTAATCATTAGGGAAATGCAAATCAAAACAACCCTGAGATTTCACCTCACACCAGTCAGAATGGCTAAGGTCAAAAACTCAGGAGACAGCAGGTGTTGGCAAGGATGTAGAGAAAGAGGAACACTCCTCCACTGCTGGTGGGATTGCAAGATGGTGCAACCACTTTGGATATCAGTCTGGCGGTTCCTCAGAAAACTGGGCATGACACTTCCTGAGGACCCGGTTATACCACTCCTGGGCATATATCCAGAGGATTCTTCAGCATGCAATAAGGACACATGCTCCACTATGTTCATAACAGCCCTATTTGTAGTAGCAAGAATCTGGAAAGAACCCAGGTGTCCTTCAACGGAGGAATGGATACAAAAAATGTGGTATATTTACACAATGGAGTACTATTCAGCCATTAGAAACAATGAATTCATGAAATTCTTAGACAAATGGATGGAGCTGGAGAACATCACACTAAGTGAGGTAACCCAGTCTCAAAAGATCAATCATGGTATGCACTCACTGATAAGTGGATATTAGCCTAGAAACTGAATATCCAAGACATAATCCACATATTAAATGATGTCCAAAAAGAATGGAGGAGTGGCCCCTGCTTCTGAAAAGACTTAGTGCAAGAGTATAGGGGAATTCCAGAACAGGGAAGCGGGAAGGGGTAGATGGAGGAACAGTGGGAGGGAAGAGGGCTTATGGGACTTGCAGGGAGTGGGGACCAAGAAAAGGGGAAATCATTTGAAATGTAAATAAAAAATATATCAATTAAAAAAAGAACATATCCACATGCTACCCGAGGGTAGAGAAAAAAAAGTCAGATTTGTTTCTACACCAGTAAATGACTATACTCTGTTTTTCTACTGTTCAGATTAAGAGGGCAATGGAGCAGAGGACAGGACAGTCAGGGAGGAGGACAGTTGTGAACAAAATAAATGTCACATGGGTCTGGGAGTGTCTAAAGGAAGCCCATTCCTTTGTATGCTAACCTGAAATTTTAACAAGATATTTAAAAAATAAAATATAAAAAAATAAACTTTCTTCACACTCTTTTTCCCATATATAGAATATTCTATTTAATCATCATGAAAATCAATTTTCCTCTGAAAAAATTAATAGCTAGGTATCTGCTGCACACTAGTACAGATTCCCATAAGTCTTTCTGACCATTTAACCAATTCTTTTCAGTTATTATCATGATTCTTTACCTTTATATGAAGTATAAAGTAGAGCTGTGATAAATATGTAAAAGAAAGCTATATGCCAATAATATCTCATGGCCCCAGGGGGATGATTAGGATTCAAAGCACAGTTACTTGTGTTTTAAGATTTTGCCTTGTAATGACTATCTTCTAGGATTAAACTAATTGTGGTAGTATAAAGATATTATTGGAACAGTTGGAAATCTCGGACAGAAAAATTGTGACTGTGATACCCACCTGAGCTGCAACCTGAGATGCTTACTCAAAACAAAATCTCTCAGAAGTACTCCAAGTAATAAATATTGAGAGAATTTTTATGATATGGTCAGAAATTTGTATTGTTCTCAGTTAGCCTAAGTAAACAGTATTATCTGGCACAAACATAAATATGTTGAAGTCTTTGTGCACATGCCTTCATTTGCCTTGGTGATTGTCTAGCAGCATTTCTATATGTTTCTTTAAACATCACAGGGCACATTAGGAGTGGTTGTATGCACATTCAGTGCCAGCACTGGAAGGAAAAAAGATTGATGGATCTTAGATCTCTGTGATCTTGAGGATTACCGGTCTCCAAAGCAACTTCCATCACTGAAGACAAAATGTTATACTGAGGTACTGTCTTAAGAAAAAATAATCTCAAGAGATATCCCAAGTTTAACACAGCTTGAGACACAGCCCGCCAGGCTTCTGCCTTGCCCAAGGCCTGGGCAATGCTGTGGGTTGTCTGTGTGCTAGTCCTGTCGGGGAATATTTGCCTGGCAGAGTGATCAGCACTTGCAAGGGGTCCTAGAAGCCTCTGCCATTTTGGCTCCCAGACAGACCAGACAGGCAACATCAGGTACACAGAGAAAATGCAAGTTTCACATCGCTTGGGACAAAGCCTGCCAGGCTTCTGCCTGTGCTCAAGGCATGGGAAGCTCTGCGGGTCATCTGTGCACCACCCCTGTTGGGGGACATTAGCCCTGCAAAGTGACCAGCACTTGGAAGGGGTCCCCACAGCCTCCACCCTCTTTGCTCCTAGACAGACCAGACAGGCAACACCAGATAGAGACAACCCCGGGTATAACATTGCTTGAGGCAAGGCACACCTCCAAGGGCTCCAATGGCATCCAAGAGTAGGGTAGCCCATCAGCAATCTGTGTGAGAGGAAAGCCAGTCATCCAGAGGTGTGAAAATAGCCTTACAGGTTCACATGAGGTTCAAGCAGCAGCCAGTAACATCAGGACCAATTAATGCCAGAGATAGCCAGATGGCAAAAGGCAAATGTAAAAAACGTTACTAACAGAAATCAAGGCAATATGGCAGCATCTGAGCCCAATCCTTCAACAACAGCAATACCTGGGTAACTCAATATACCAGAAAAACAATATTTGGATTAAAAATCACATCTGATGATACTATTAGAGGATTAAAAGAAGGAAATAAATCTCTAAAAGAAATGCCGGAGAAGACCAATAAGGTAGAAGCCCTTACAAAGGAAACACAAAAATCAATTAAAGAAATTCAGGCGAATATGGGTAAACAGAAAGAAGCCAATAAAGAGGAAATGAAAAAAAAATCACTTATAGAAATACAGGAGAACTTAGGACAACAGGCAGAAGGATGAAAGAGGAAAGACAAAAATGTCTTAAAGAAGTACAGGAAAACACAAACAAACAAGTGAAGGGATTGAGCAAAACCATCCAGGATCTAAAAACAGAAGTAGAAATAACTAAAAATCACAAAGGAAGACAATTCTGGAGATAGAAAACCTTGGGAAGAAATCAGGGGCCATAGATGCAAATATCAACAACAGAATACTAGAGATAGAAGAAAGAATCTCAGATGCCAAAGATACAATAGAAAGCATTGACTCAACAGTCAACGAAAATATAAAAAGCAAAAAGTTCCTGACCCAAAACGTCCCAGAAATCCAAGACAAAATGAGAAGACCAAACCTAAGGACTATAGGTATAGATGAGAGTAAAGATTTACAACTTAAAGGATCAACAAATATCTTCAACAAAATTTTGGAAGAAAATTTGCCTAACCTAAAGAGAGAGATGCCCATGAACATACAAGAAGCCTACAGAACACCAAACAAACTGCACCAGAACATAAATACCTCCCATCACATAATAATCAAAACCCCAAATGTACTAACCGAAGAAAGAATATTAAAGGCAGTAAAAGAAAACAGCCAAGTAACATATAAAGAAGACCTATCAGAATTACACCAGACTTCTCACCAGAGACCACGAAAGCTAGAAGATCCTGGGCAGATCTCATGAAGACTCTAAGAGAACACAAATGCCAAGACTACTATATCCAGCAAAACTCTCAATCACCATAGATGGAGAAACCAAGATATTCCATGATAAAACCAAATTTATACAATATCTTTCCACAAAGCCAGCCCTACAAAGGATAATAGGTAGAAAGTGCCCATACAAGGAGGGAACCTAAACCCTAGAAAAAGCAAGATAGTAACCTTATTTCCTCAAACTCAAAAGAAGATAACCATTCAAACATAAAAATAACATTTGAAATGTAAATAAAAAATATATCAATAAAAAAGAAACAATGAAAAAAATAACAGGAAGTAATAATCAGTATTCCTTAATATCTCTTAACATCAATGGACTCAATTCCCCAATAAAAAGACTTAGACTAACAGCCTGGATACATAAACAGGACCTCACATTTTCCTGCATACAAGAAACACACATCAGTGTCAAAGACAAATGCTACCTCAGAGTTAAAGGCTGGAAAACAATTTTACAAGCAAATTCTCTCAGGAAACAAGCCGGAGTAGCCATTCTAATATCAGATATAATTGAATTTCAACCTAAAGTCATCAAAAGAGACATGGAAGGACACTTCTTGCTGGTCAAAGGAAAAATCCACCAAGAACTGTCAATTCTGAACATCTATGCTCCAAATGCAAGGGAACACTCATTCATAAAAGAAACTTTACTAAAGCTCAAACACACATAGTACCTAACACAATAATTATGGGTGACTTCAACACTCCACTCTCCTCAATGGACCGAACAGGAAAACAGAAACTAAACAGGGACACAATGAAACAAATTGAAGCTTTAAAGTTAATTGGATTTGACAAACACACACACACACACACACACACACACACACATATATATATATATATATATATATATATATATATATAATACATCTCATCCTAAAGCAAAAGGATATACTTATTTCTCAGCATCTTCTCCAAAATTGACCATATAATTGGTTGTGAGACAGACCTCAACAGATATAAGAAGATCAAACTAATCCCATGCCTCCTATCAGATCACAATGGAGTAAGAGTGGACTTCAATAGAAACAAAAACAACAGAAAGCCCAAATATACATGGAAGCTGAACAGTTCTCTACTCAATGATAACTTGGTCAAGGAAAACATAAAGAAAAAAATCAAAGACTTTTTAGAATTTAATGGAAATGAAAGCAAAACATACCCATATTTATGGGACACAATGAGGGCAATGAGGAAAACTCATAGCCCTGAGTGCCTCCAAAAAGAAACTGGAGAGAGCATACACTAGCACATTAACAGCACACCAGAAAGCCCCGGAACAAAAAGAAGCTAATTCACCCAAAAGGAGTAGAAGAAAGGAAATCATCAATATCGGGGCTGAAATCAATCAAGTAGAAACAAAGAGAACAAAGAATCAACAAAACTAGGAGCTGGTTCTTTGAGAAAATCAACAAGATACATAAACACTTAGCCAGACTAATCAGAGGTCACAGAGACAGTATCCAAATTAACAAAATTAGAAATGAAAAAGGAGATATAACAACAGAAAACAAAGAAATTCAAAAAATCATAAGACCCTATACTCAACACAACTGGAAAATCTAGAGGAAATGGACAATTTCCTAGACAGATACCAAATACCAAAATTAAATCAGGATCAAATACATCATCTAAACAGCCCCATAACCCTTAAAAAAATAGACTTGGTCATTGAAAATCATCCAATCAAAAAAAGCACAGGACCTGATAATTTTAGTGCAGAATTCTATCAGACATTCTAAGAAGACCTAACACCAATACTCTTCAAACTCTTCCAAAAATAGAAACAGAAGGAACACTACCCAACTCATTCTATGAAGCCACAATTATGCTGATACCAAAACCACACAAAGTTCCAACAAGGAAAGCAAACTTCAGACCAAATTCCCTAATGAATATTGATGCAAAAACACTCAATAAAATTCTTGCCAACTGAATCCAAGAACACATCAAAACGATCATTCACCACTATCAAGTAGGATTCATCCCAGGGATGCAGGGATACTTCAATATATGGAAATCCATCATTGCAATCGACTACATTAAAAAAAAAGAAAAAAAACCACATGGTCATTTCATTAGATGCTGAAAAGCATTTGACAAAATTCGACATACTTTTCTGCTAAAAGTCTTGGAAAGAACAGGAATTCAAAGCTCATACCTAAACATAGTAAAAGCAATATACAGCAAACCTGTAGCCAACCTCAAACTAAATGGAGACAAATTTGATGCAATCCCACTAAAATCAGGGACTAGACAAGGCTGCCCTCTCTCTCCATATCTTTTCAATATAGTACTTGAAGTTCTAGCTAGAGCGATTAGACCACATAAGGAGGTCAAAGGGATACAAATTGGAAAGGAACAAGTCAAACTATCACTATTTGCAGATGATATGATAGTATACTTAAGTGATCCAAAAAACTCCACCACAGAAGTGCTGTAGCTGGTAAACAACTTCAGCAAAGTGGCTGGTTATAAAATCAACTCAAGCAAATCAGTAGCCTTCCTATACTCAAAGGAAAAGCAAGCTGAGAAAGAAATTAGGGAAATGACACCCTTCACAATAGCCACAAACAATATAAAGTATCTTGGGGTGACTCTAACCAAACAAGTGAAAGATCTGTATGACAAGAACTTCAGGTCTCTGAAAAAGGAAATTGAAGAAGACCTCATAAAATGGAAAAATCTTCCAAGCTCGTAGATTGGCAGGATTGATATAGTAAAAATGGCCATCTAGCAAAAATCAATATACAAATTCAATGCAATCCCCATCAAAATCCCAATTCAGTTCTTTATAGAGTTAGAAAGAGCAATTCTCAAATTCATCTGAAATAACAAAAAGCCCAGGATAACTAAAACTACTCTCAACAGTAAAAAAAAAAAAAAATTCTGGGGAAATCAGTATCCTGGACCTCAAAGCAATAGTGTTAAAAACTGACTCCAGAACTCTGCCTCCCTCCAATCAGGAGAGACTCGCCTCCATCTGGGTTTTGGACTCCAGAGAGATCAGACAGACTGAGGTACACAAACATAACCCGAGGCCAACATCGCGGGGGTCTAAGCCCGACGGGCGTTGGCCTGCACCCAGGCCCTGGGCTGTTCGGGGGCCATCGGGGGTGCCAACCCAGCCAGGAGGTTTTTTTCCCGCGCAGGCGCGCACGCGCCATTTTGCCTACAGAACGGCAGAGAGCTCTGGCAGGCAGGCAAAGCTGGCTAACAAACATAGCCTGAGGCTAACAAAGCGGGGGTCTAAGCCCCAGCAGGCCCTGGACTGACCCAAAGAACTGGGCAGCTTGGTGGGCCATCTGTGTGTCAACCCGCCCAGGAGGTTGTTAGCCCAGCGGACACTCCTGGCACTTTCAGGGAGCGCAAGCACATGCGACCGCCATCCTTGCCACCTGACAGACAGAATTAACAGTCATAGCCCAAGGGGAACTTTGCTCTGACCTTGGCCTCCCAGGCTTTTACCTGGACCCAGCCCTGAGCAGCCAGGCTAGCCTTGTGTGCACCAACCCGGTTGGGAGATTGGCTGCCCAGTAGAGTGATCAGCAGGCGGAAAAGGTCCCGGCAGCATACACCATCAGCACTCCCTGAAGGTGCAAACGGGCTCCATCTGGTTCACAGACACAATCTGGGGCAAAGCACACCAGAGCTGCAAGGGCACCTAAGAGGAGGACAGCACATCAGCAATCGGCTACAGGGGAAACCCAGCCATATAGTGTTGCAGTAATAGCCCCAGAGCCCCTCAGGAGGCCCAAACACCAGCCAGGGACAAGACCAACTAACTCCAGAGAACAAGATGGCAAAGGGCAAACGCAGGAATGCTACTAACAGAAATCTAGGCAATATGGCAGCATCTGAACCAAACTCTCCAACATCAGCAAGTCCTGGTTATGCCAACACACCAGAGAAACAAGATTTGGATTTAAAATCACTGATCACGATGCTGCTAGAAGAACACAAAAAGGACATAAATGAATCTCTTAAAGAAATACAGGGAAACATGAATAAGCTAGAAACCCGTATAATGGAAACAGAAAAATCACTTAAAGAAATGCAGGAGAATAAGGCTCAAGAGATAGAAGCCAATAAAGAAGAAAGGCAAAAAAAAAAAAAAAAAAAAAAAAAAAAAAAAAAAAAAAAAAAACTTAAAGAAATGCAAGAGAACTTGACTCAACAGTCAAAAGTCATGAAAGAGGAAACACAAAAATCTCTTAAAGAATTACAGGAAAACACAAACAAACAAATGATGGAACTGAGCAAAACCATCCTGGATCTAAATACAGAAGTAGAAACAACTAAGAAATCACAAAGGGATTTCTTTGGAGATAGAAAACCTTGAGTAGAAATCAGGGGCCATAGATGCAAATATAAACAACAGAATACAAGAGATGGAAGAGAGAATTTCAGATGCCGAAGATACCATAGAAACCATTGACTCAACAGTCAAAGAAATTGCAAACTGCAAAAAGCTTGTATCCCAGAACATCCAGGAAATCCAGGATACAATGAGAAAACCAAACCTAAGGATTGTAGGTATAGATGAGAGTGAAAATTTACAACTGAAAGGGCCAGAAAATATCTTTAACAAAATTATGGAAGAAAACTTCCATAACCTAAAAAGCGAGATGCCCATGAATATACAAGAAGCCTACAGAACTCCAAACAGCTTGGACCTAAGCAGAAATACCTCCCTTCACATAATAATCAAAACCCCAAATGCACTATACAAAGAAAGAATATTAAAGGCAGTAAGAGAAAAAGGCCAAGTAACATGTAAAGGAAGACCTATCAGAATCACACCAGATTTCTCACGAGAGACCATGAAAGCAAGAAGATCCTGGGCAGATCTCATGCAGACTCTAAGAGAAAACAAATGTAAGCCAAGACTACTATACCCAGCAAAACTCTTAATCACCATAGATGGAGAAACCAAGATATTCCATGACAAACCAAATTTACACAATATCTTTCCACAAACCCAGCTCTACAAAGAATAATAGGAGGAAAATTCCAATACAAGGAAACATTTACACCCTGGAAAAATCAAGATAGTTACCTTCTTTCATCAAACCCAAAAGAAGATAACCACTCAAATATAAAAATAACATCAAAAATGACTGGAATTAATAATCACTATTCCTTAATATCTCTTAACATCAATGGACTCAATTCCCCAATAAAAAGACATAGACTAACAGACTGGATAAAGAAACAGGACCCTACATTTTGCTGCATACAGGAGACACACCTCAGTGTCAGAGACAAAAACTACCTTAGAGTAAAAGGCTGGAAGACAATTTTACAAGCCAATGGTCTCAGGAAATGAGCCGGAGAAGCCATTCTAATATCAGATAAAATTGACTTTCAAACTAAAGTCATCAAAAGAGACACAGAAGGACACATCTTGCTGGTCAAAGGAAAAATCCACCAAGAAGAACTTTCAATCATGAACATCTATGCGCCAAATGCAAGGGCACCCTTATTTGTAAAAGAAACTTTAGTAAAGCTCAAAGCATACATTGCACCTAACACAATAATTGTGGGTGACTTCAACACTCCACTCTCCTCAATGGACTGATCAGGGAAAACAGAAGCTAAACAGGGACACAGTAGAACTAATTGAAGCTTTGGACCAATTGGCTTTGACTGATATTTATAGAACATTTCACCCTAAAGCAAAAGAATATACCTTTTTCTCAGCACCTCATGGTACCTCTCCAAAATCGACCATATAATTGGTCACAAGACAGACATAAACAAATATAAGAAGATCGGAGTAATCCCATGCCTCCTCTCAGATCACTATGGAGTAAGAGTGGTTTTCAATAACAACAAAAACAACAGAAAGCCCATATACGCATGGAGTCTGAACAATACTCTACTCAATGATACCTTGTCCAAAGAAGAAATAATTCAGAGACTTTTTAGAATTTAATGAAAATGAAGGCACAACATACCCAGATCTTCGGGAAACAATGAAGGCAGTGCTAAGAGGAAAACTCATATCCCTGAGTGCCTCCAAAAAAACAAAAAATGGAGAGAGCATACGCTAGAAGCTTAACAACACACCAGAAAGCCCTGGAACAAAAAGAAGGCAATTCACTCAAGAGGAGTAGAAGACAGGAAATCATCAAACTCAGGGCTGAAATCAATAAAGTGGAAACAAAGAGAACCATACAATGAATCAATGAATCCAGAAGCTGGTTCTTTGATAAAATTAACAAGATAGATAAACAAATAGCGAGAGTGACCAAAGGGCACAGAGAAAGTATCCAAATTAACAAAATTAGAAATGATATAACAAAAGAAACTGAGGAAATCCAAAAAATCATCAGATCCTACTACAAAAGCCTATACTCAACACAACTGGAGAATCTGGATGAAATGGACAATTTCCTAAACAAGTACCAAATACCAAAATTAAATCAGGACAAATAGATCATCTAAACAGTCCCACTACCCCTAAAGAAATAGAAGGGGTCATAGAAAGTCTTCCAATCAAAAAAAGCACAGGACCAGATGGTTTCAGTGCAGAATTCTATCAGACCTTCAAAGAAGACATAACACTAATACTCTTCAAACTATTCCACAAAATAGAAACAGAAGGAACACTACCCAACACCTTCTATGAAGCCACAATTACACTGATACCAAAACCACACAAAGATCCAACAAAGAAAGAAAACTTCAGACCAATTTCACTTATTAACATCGATGCAAAAATACTAAATAAAACTCTGGCCAACCGAATCCAAGAACACATAAAAACAATCATCCACCATGATCAAGTAGGCTTTATTCCAGGGTTGCAGGGTTGATTCAATATACGGAAATCCATCAATACAATCCACTACATGAACAAACTCAAAGAAAAAAACACATGGTCATTTCGTTGGATGCTGAAAAAGCATTTGACAAAATTCAGCATCCTTTCATGCTTAAAGTCTTGGAAAGAACAGGAATTCAAGGCCCATAACTAAACATAGTAAAAGCAATATACAGCAAACCTGTAGCCACCATCAAACTAAATGGAGAGAAACTTGAAGCAATCCCACTAAAATCAGGGACTAGACAGGGCTGCCTCCTTTCTCCTTATCTTTTCAATATTGTACTTGAGGTACTAACTCGGGCAATTAGACAACATAAGGAGGTCAAAGGAATACAAATTGGAAAGGAAGAAGTCAAACTATCATTATTTGCAGATGATATGATAGCCTACCTAAGTGACCCAAAAAAAACTCCACTAGAGAACTCCTACAGCTGATAAACAACTTCAGCAAAGTGGCTGGCTGCAAAATCAACTCAAGCAAATCAATACTATACTCAAAGGATAAGCAGGCTGAGAAAGAAATTAGGGAAATGACCCCTTCACAATAGCCACAAACAGTATAAAGTGCCTTGGGGTGACTCTTACCAAACATGTGAAAGATCTGTATGACAAGAACTTCAAGACTATGAAGAAGGAAATCGAAGAAGACCACAAAAAATGGAAAAACCTCCCATGCTCATGGATTGGTAGGATTAATATAGTTAAAATGGCCATTTTGCCAAAAGCAATATACAGATTCAACGCAACAACCATCAAAATCTCAACTCAATTCTTCATAGAGTTAGAAAGAGCGATTCTCAAATTCATCTGGAATAACAAAAACCCAGGATAGCTAAAACTATTCTCAATAACAAAAGAAATTCTGAGGGAATCAGTATCCCTGACCTCAAGAAATACTACCAGGCAATAGTGTTAAAAACTGCATGGTATTGGTACAGAGACAGGCAGGAGGATCAATGGAACAGGATTGAAGATCCAAAAATGAACCCACACACCTATGGCCACTTGATCCATGACAAAGGGGCTGAAAACATCCAATGGAAAAAAGATAGCCTTTTCAACAAATGGTGCTGGTTCAACTGGAGGTCAGAATGCAGAAGAATGCGAATTGATCCATCCTTGTCTCCTTGTACTAAGCTCAACTCCAAATGGATCAAGGACCTACACATAAAGCCAGACACTCTGAAGCTAATAGAAAAGAAACTGGGGAAGACCCTTGAGGACATAGGTACAGGGAGAAAGTTTCTGAACAGATCACCAATAGCGTATGCTCTAAGATCAAGAATTGACGAATGGGACCTCATAAAATTACAAAGTTTCTGTAAGGCAAAGGACACCATCAAAAGGACAAAGAGGCAACCAACAAATTGTGAAAAGATCTTCACCAATCCTATATCAGATAGAGGGCTAATATCCAATATATACAAAGAACTCAAAAAGTTAGACCCCAGAAAATCAAATAAGCCTATTAAAAATGGGGTACAGAGTTAAACAAAGAATTTTCACCTGAAGAACTTCAGATGGCTGAGATGCATCTTAAAAAATGCTCAACTTCATTAGTCATTAGGGAAATGCAAGTCAAAACAACCCTGAGATTTCACCTTACACCAGTCAGAATGGCTAAAATTAAAAACTCAGGAGACAGCAGGTGTTTGCAAGGATGTGGAGAAAGAGAACACTCCTCCACTGCTGGTGAGGTTGCAAATTGGTACAACCACTCTGGAAATCAGTCCAGCGGTTCCTCAGAAAATTGGGCACATCACTTCCAGAAGATCCTGCTGTACCACTCCTAGGCATATACCCAGAGGATTCTCCAGCATGTAATAAGGGTACGTGCTCCACTATGTTCATAGCAGCCCTATTTATAATAGCCAGAAGCCTGAAAAAACCCAGGTATCCCTCAACAGAAAAATGGATGCAAAAAATGTGGTCTATATACACAATGGAGTACTATTCAGCCATTAGAAACAATGAATTCATGAAATTCCTAGGCAAATGGATGGAGCTGGAGAACAGCATACTAAGTGAAGTAACCCAGTCTCAAAAGATCAATCGTGGTATGCACTCACTAATATGTGGATATTAACCTAGAAAACTGGAAAACCCAAAACATAATCCTCAAATGAGGTACAAGAAGAAAGGGGAGGGGCCCCTTGTTCTGGAAAGACTCAGTGTAGCGGTATAGGGCAAAACCAGAACAGAGATGTGGGAAGAGGTGGGTGGGAGAACAGGGGAAGGGAAGGGGGCTTATGGGACTTTTGGGGAGTGGGGGGCCAGAAAAGGGGAAATCATTTGAAATGTAAAAAAAAATATCGAATAAAAAAAGAAACAAACAAACAAAAAAAAAGATCAATCATGGTATGCACTCACTGATAAGTGGATATTAGCATAGAATCTTTGAATACCCAAGACATAATCCACATATTAAATGATGTCCAAGAAGAATGGAGGTGTGGCCCCTGGTTCTGGAAAGACTCTGGGCAGCAGTATAGGGGAATACCAGAACCGGGAAGTGGGAAGGAGTAGATGGGCGAACAGGGGGAGGGAAGAGGGCTTATGGGACTTTCGGGGAGTGGGGAGCCAGAAAAGGGGAAATCATTTGAAATGTAAATAAAGAATGTACTGAATAAAAAACAAACAAAAAAAGAAAGAAAAAACAAACACAGACTGGAGAAAAATAAACCCACTTCAGCCTCAGCACTGGCTGGAGTCATGTTAAAAAAAGAAAAAAAAACTTTCAAAAAAAAAAAAAAAACCTTGGAAAGAATTCAAGAGTCATAGATGCAAGAATCAACAACAGAATACAAGAGCTAGAATAAAGATCCTCAGGTGCTGAAGATACCATAGAAAACATTGACTCAAAAGTCAAAAAAAAAATGCAAAATGCACAAAGCCAGTAACCCAAAACATCCAGGAACTCCAGGACACAATATGAAGACCAAACCTAAGGATTATAGTTATAGACGAGAATAAGGATATACATCTTAAAGGCCCAGTAAATATCTTCAACAAAATTGTAGAAGAAAACTTCCCTAACCTAGAGAAAGAGATGTCCATGAACATACAAGAAGCCTTCAGAACTCCAAACAGACTGGACCAGAGCAGAAAGTTCTCCTGGCACATAATAATTAAAGCACCAAATTCACTAAACAAAGAAAGAATATTAAAAGTGGTAAGGGAAAAGGGGCAAGTAACTTATAAAGGCAGACCTATAAGATTCATACCAGACTGATCACCAGAGATGATGAAAGCTAGAAAATCCTGGGCAGATGTTATACAGACCCTAAGAGAACGCAAATGCCAGCCCAGGCTACTATACCCAGCAAAACTCTCAATCATCATAGATGAAGAAACCAAGATATTCCATGATAAAACCAAATTTACACAGTATCTGTCCATAAATCCAACCCAACAAAGGATAATTGATGGAAAATGCCAACACAAGGAGGGAAACTACACCCTAGAAAAAGCAAGAAAGTAATCTTCCAACAAACCCAAAAGAAGATACCCACACAAACATAAAAATAACATCAAAAAACCAGGAAGCAAGAATCACTATTCCTAATATCTCTTAATAACAATGGACTCAAAACCGCAATAAAAAGACATAGATTAACAAAATATTTCTCATGTGAATCTTCAATTTTATCAAAAAATTTTATAACTCCCCTTTTAATTAATTTAGTAATGTTTTTATGTCTACCATTTTATCTATATAATGCCCATGATAATCTTTAATTTTAACATGTTTTTCTATATATTTCTTCAATTTTATCAGAAATATTTCCATGTAAATCTTCAAGTTTATTAGAAAATGTTTATAATTCCACTTTCAATCAACTTAGGAATACTTTTATACATTTAATTATTGTATCTATATAAAAATTTTCCATGATAATCTTCAATTCTAACATGTTTTTCTATATTTTCTACAATTTTATAAGAAATATTTTACACATAAATCTTCAATGCTATGATAAAATATTTCTATCACATATTTCAATTAATTTAGCAATGTTTTACATGTCTAAAACTTTACTCTTTAATTTTCCATGAAAACTGTCAATTTTAAGGTGTTTATCTGAAATATTTTCTATGTAAATCTTAAATTTATCATAAAATGTTTTTATTTCCCTTTACTTCCCTTTTCAATAAATAAAAAGATTAAAAAAAAACAAAAATCAAAAAAGTGATTCTTCAACAAACACAAAAGAAGATAACCACAAAAACATAATTCTACCTCTAAAAACAAAAATAGGAGGAAGCAGCAATCAATATTCCTTAATATCAATGGTATCAATTCTCCAACAAATAGACCCAGATTAACAGACTGGATAAAGAAACAGGACCCAACATTTTGCTGCATACAGGAAACACACCTCAGTGACAAAGACACACATTACCTCAGAGTAAAAAGTTGGAAAACTTGTTTCCAAGAAAATGGTCCCAAGAATCCAGATGGAAATGTCATTCAAAGACCAAGTAAAATCGACTTTCAAACAAAAGTTATCAAAAAAGATAAGAAGGAAACTTCCTACTCAACAACAACAACAACAACAAAAAAAATCTACCAAGATGAACTCTCAATTCTCAACATCTATGCTCCAAATGCGTGGGCACCCACATTCATAAAACAAACTTAAATAAAGCTCAAAGTACATGTTGTACCTTGCGTAGTAACCATGGGAGACTACTGCACCACACTCTCATCAATGGACAGAACATGGACACATAAACTAAAGAGAGACACAATGAAAGTACCAGAAGGTATGAATCAATTAATTTAAGAGTTATCTATATGACATTTATTCCTAAAACAAATGAATATACCTGCTTCTCAACACCTCATGGTACATTCTCCAAAACTGTCTGTATATTCAGTAAGAAAACAGGCCCCAGGAAAAACAGGAAAATTGAAACAATCCCATACATCCAATCAAATCAACAAGGGATAAGCCTGGTCTTCAATAACAGCAAAAACAACAGAAAATCCACATACACATGGAAACTGAGCAGTACTTTACTCAATGATACCTTGGTCAAGTAAGAAATAAAGAAACAAATTAAAGGCTTTTTAAAATTTAATGAAAATGAAGGAATATCATACCAAAACACAATGAAGGCTGTGTTAAGTGGAGCACTCTTAGTTATAAGTGTGTCAAAAAAAGTAACTGAAGATAGAGCATTCACTGGCAGCTTAATAGCACACCTAAAAGCTCTAGAGCAAAAGGAAGCAAATACATCCAAGTGTAGTAGACAGCAATAAATAATCAAACTCGGGGCTAAAATAAACCTAGAAGAAATAAAAAAAAAAACTGTACAAAGAATCAACAATACCAGGAGCTGGTTCTTTGAGAAAATCAACAAGATAGCTAGACCCTCAGCTAGTTTAACTAGAGGGCACAGAGACAGTATCCAAATTAACAAAATCAGAAATGAGACATAACATGAGAAACCAAGGAAATTAAAATCATCAGATCCTACTACAAAAGCATATACCCAACAAAACTAGAAAATATAGATGAAATAGACAATTTTCTAGACAGATACCAAATACCAAAGTTAAATCAGGATCAAATAAATGACCTAAGCAGTCCCAAAACCCCTACAGAAATAAAAGCAGTCATTAAAAGTCTCCCAACCCCCCCCCCAAAAAAAACCCAGTCCAGGTGGGTTTAATGCAGAATTCTATCTGACCTTCAAAGAAGACCTAATTACCAATATTTATCAAACTATTCCAGAATACAGAAACAAAATAAACTCCACCCAATATAAAGCCATAGTTACCCTGATACTAAAACCACAGAAAAACCAAACAAAGATAACTTTAGACCAATTTTCCATATGAATATCAATTCACAAATACTCAACAAAATTCTTACAAAAGGAATGCAAGAACACATGAAAACTGTCATTATCATTCATCATGATCAAGTAGGCTTCATCCCAAGGCTACAGGGATGGTTCATTATAGAGAAATCCATGAACTGAATGGAATTCACTACAGACAAAAGCTCAAAGAAAAAATCCCATATGGTCCTTTCATTAAATGCTGAAAAAGCTTTTGACAAAAATTCAGCATCCCTTCATGCTAAAAGTCTTGGAAAGCTCAGAAATTCAAGGCCCATAATTAAACATAGTAAAAGCAATATACAGCAAACCAGTACCCAACACCAATGTTAATGAAGAGAAACTTAAAGCTATCCCACTAAAATCAGGGACTAGACAAAGCTGCCCTCTCTCTCTCCCTATATATTCAATGTAGTAGATGAAGTTCTATCTAGCTAAAGCAATTATACAGAAAATAATGTCAAAGGGATACAACTTTGAAAGGAAAATTCAAAATATCACAATTTGGTGATGATATGGCAGTATCCTTAAGTGACCCCAAAAAATTCTACCAGAGAATTCCTAAAACAGATAAACAACTTGCACAAAGAAACTGGATATAAAATTAACTCCAACAAATCTGTAGGCTTCCTATACTCAATGGATAAATGAGCTGAGATGGAATTATCGCCCTTCACAATAGTCACAAACAATACAAAATATCCTGGTGTAATTGTAACAAAACAAGTGAAAAGTCTGTACTACAACACCTTCAAGTCTCAGAGAAAGAAACTGAAGAAGATCTCAGAAGATGGTAAGATCTCCTATGCTCATGGATTGACAGGATTAATATAATAAAAAATGGCCATCATCCTAAAGCAATCTACAGATTCAATAAAATTTCCACTCAATTCTACATGTAGTTAGAAAGATAAATGCTCATATTCATTTGGAATTACAAAAACACAGGATAGCAATTCTCAACAATAAAAGAATAGCTAGAGGAATGACCATCCATGATCTCAAGCTGTGCTACAGAGCAATAGTGATAAAAACTGCATGGTATAGGTACAGTGATAGGCAGGTAGAGTAATGGTGTAGAATTGAAGGTCCAGAAATGAACCCATACATCTATGGTAAATTGATCTTTGACAAAGAAACTAAAACAATCCAGTCGAAAAAGACAGAATTTTCAACAAATGGTGCTGGTTCAACTCTCAGTCAAAATGTAGTAGAGTACAACTTGATTCATTCTTATCTCCCTGTACAAAGCTAAAGTCCAAGTGAATCAAGGCCCACCACATAAAACTATATATACTGAATCTAATAGAAGAGAAAGTGGCGAAATACCTAAAAAAACACGGGTACAGGGGGAAAGTTCCTGAACTGAGCTCCAATGGCTTATGCTCAAACATCAAGAATCAACTAATGGGACCTCAAAAAAATCTGCAAAGCTTCTGTAAGACCAAGAACACTGTCAATAGAACAAAACAGAAACCAACTGATTCAGAAAAGATCTTTGCCAATCCTCCATCCAACAGAGGGCTAATATCCAATATATACAAAGAACTCAAGAAGTTAGACTCCAGAGAACCAAATAAACTTATGAAAATTGGGGTACACAGCTAAACAAAGATCAGCTAAGGAATAGAAAATTATTGAGAAACACCTAAATAAATGCTCAACATCCTTAGTCACTACGGAAATGCAAATCAAAATCACCCTGAGATTCTACCACACACCAGTCAGAATGGCTAAGATAAAAAAAACTTAGGTAACTGTAGATGCTGATAAGGATGTGGAGAAAGAAGAACACTCCTCCATTGCTGGTGAAATTGCTGACTGATACAACCACTCTGGAAATAAATTTTGCGGTTCCTCAGAAAATTGGACATAATACTACCTGAGGACCCAGCTATATTACTCCTGGGCATATACCCAGAAGATGTTCCAACTTGTAATAAGGACACATGCTCCACTATGTTCATAGCTGCCTCATTTATAATAGTTAGAAGCTGGAAAGAACCCAGATGTCCCTCAACAGACTCATGGATGCAGAAAATTTGGTATATTTACACAATGATTTTATACTCAGCTATTACAAAAAATGAATTTGAAATTCTTAGGCAACTATTTTTAGGATGAGTCCCCAAGTAGGGCAGTCTCTGGGTGACGTTTACTTCAGTCTCTGCTCCACACTTTGTCTCCTTTATTGCTCCTGTGAGTATTTTGTTCCCTTTCTTGGAGGAACCAAAGCACCCCCACTTCAGTCCTCCTTCTTCTTCAACTTCCTGTGGAAGTACATACCAAAAGGAGCATGTCATACTTGTCTCCAGAGGGGCCCTGCCAGAGCCTTACACATACAGAGGAAGATGCTAGTAGGCAACCATTGGACTGGGTGTGGGGTCACCAATGAAGGAGTTGGAGAGTGGTCCAGAGGAGTTGAAGGGGTTTGCAGCCCATGGGAAGAACAACGTTGTCAGCCACCCAGATGCCCCAGGACTCCCAGGGACTAAGCCATCAACCAAGGGGTACACATGGTTCCAGCCAAAAATGTGGCAGAGGAATGCCTTGTAGGGCATCAGTGGGGGGAGTGGTCCTTGGTCCCATGAAGGCTCAATAGATGCCCTCAATAGGAAAATCGGGGGAGGGCGAGGTGGAAGCTTATCAGGTGGAGGGGCATATACTTGGAGGCAGGGGGTGGGAGAAGGTGTTAGGAGTTTTCTGGGAGGGGGAAAACCGAGGAAGGTTTTAGCATTTGTAATGTAAATGAAGATTACATTCAATAAAATAAAAAAAATTCTTAATGCAAATGGATGGAAATAGAAAATATCATACTGGGTGAGGTAACTCAATCACAAAAGAACACACATGATAGCACTCACTGAAAATTGGATATTAGCTCAGAATCTTGGAATACCCAAGGTATTATTCACAGACCACATGAAGCTCAAAAGAAGGAAGACCAAAGTGTGGATACTTTGATGTCTCTTATAAAGGGGAACAAAATTCCCATTGGCAGAGAAACAGAGACAAATTGTGGAGCAGAGAGTGAAGGAAAGGCCATAAAAGTACTGCCCCACCTGGGGATATATCCCACATGCAGTTAGCAATCCAAGACACTATTGTGGATGCCAACAAGTTCTTGCTGACAGGAGCCTGATATTGTTGTCTCCAGAGAGCCTCTCAAAGTTCCTGACAAATACACAGGTGGATACTCCCAGCCAACCATTGGACTGAGCACAGGATCCTCAATGGAGCAGCTAGAGAAAGGATTCAAGGAGCTGAAAGGGATTGCAGCCCCATAGGAGGAACAACAATATGAAACCACAAGTACTCCCAGAGCTCCCACATACTAAACCCCTAACCAAGGAGTAACCACAAAGGGACCCATAGCTCCAACTGCATGTGTAGCTGAGGATTGCCTTGTTGGATATCAATGGGAGGAGAGGCCTTTGGTCTGTGAAGGCTTGTTGCCCCAATGTAGGGGAATGCCAGGACAGGGAAGCAGGAGTGGGTGGGTTAGTGACCAAGGAAAGTTGGGATGGAATAAGGAGGTTTTGGTGGGGAAATGATGAAAAAGCATAACATTTCAAATGTTAATAAAGAAAATATCAACAGAGGCACGGATACTGAAAATGTGGTACATTCACACAATATAATACTACCTATCTATTAAAAACAATGACTTCGTGAAATTCACAGACAATTGGATGTATCTAGAAAATATCATCCTGAGTGAGGTAAGTCAGTCACAAAAGAACACACATAGTATGTACTCACTGATATGTGGATATTAGGCATCCCATATACAGTCTCCAAACTGGAAGCTATTATGGATGTAGAAAAGTGCATGCTGACAGAAGCCTGATATGAGTGTCCCCTGAGAGGCTTTAGCAGAGCCTGACAAATACAGATGATTGCAGCCAACCATTGCACTGAGTGCTGGGTCCCTGATGGAGGAATTGTAGAAGGCACTGAAGATGCTGAGGGGGATTTTCAGCCGCATGGAGGCAGCAAAAGTGTCAACAGGAAAGACCCCCCCAGAGATCCCAGGGACTGGACCACCAACCAAAGAGTAGACATAGAAGAACTCATGCCTCAGGCTGCATATGTGGAAGAAGGTGGCCTTGCTGGCATCAGTGGGATGACAGGCCCTTGGACCTGAAAGTGTTCGATGGCCCAGTGTAGGGGTATGCAGGGAAGGAAGACTGGAGTGGATGGGTGGGTGGGTGAGTGTGGGAAGCACCCTTGTAGATTTATGGGGGTGTGTTAGAGGGTTTCAGAGGGGAGACCTGGAAAGTGAAAGCATTTGAATAGTAAATAAAGAAAATATCCATAAAAAGAATATACATACATACTTCTTTACAAATAATCAAGTGGATATTCATGCAAAGTATGATAAATACATAAATACTGAGTAATACTTATTTAATTTCCATAGCATGACACTTAAAAACTTTTGTCATACCACTCTGGAAATCAGTCTGGTGGTTCCTCCGAAAACTGGGCACCTCACTTCCAGAAGATCCTGCTATACCACTCCTGGGCATATACCCAGAGGATTCCCCAGCAAGCAATAAGGACACATGTTCCACTATGTTCATAGCAGCCCTATTTATAATTGCCAGAAGCTGGAAAGAACCCAGGTATCCCTCAACAGAAGAATGGATGCAAAACAATGTGGTATATATACACAATGGAGTACTATTCAGCCATTAGAAACAATGAATTCATGAAATTCTTAGGCAAATGGATGGAGCTGGAGAACATCATCCTAAGTGAGGTAACCCAGTCTCAAAAGATCAACCATGGTATGCCCTCATTAACAAGTGGATATTAGCCTGGAAAGCTGGAATACCCAAAACATAATCCACACATCAAATGAGGTACAAGAACAGAGGAGTGGCCCTTGTTCTGGAAAGACTCAGTATAGCAGTATAAGGCAAAACCAGAACAGGGAAGAGGGAAGGGGTGGGTGGGAGAACAGGGGGAGGGAAGGGGGCTTATGTGATTTTCTGGGAGTGGGCAGTCAGAAAAAGGGAAATCATTTGAAATGTAAATAAAAAATATATCGAATTAAAAAAAACTTTTGTCATGTCCAATCTCCGTTAACAAATTCCCAAATAAACGACTAATTTAAATGAAAATAAAATGTTTTAAAGCTGGAATTCTATGAAGTAAATTGAAATTTGCTGATAATATACAACAAAACAGTAATAAAAGTAGCAAATATTTGATGACTCAAAACTCCATGATTCTAGGCTGAAGAGATGACTCTCAAAGATAGAGAGATATTAGTAGTACTGTTCTGCTTAGGTAGAGTACCGGAGATCAATTCCTAAGACACAAAGCAGAAAGTTTATAGCTACATGCAACTGCAGGTCCCTCAGAATCAATGCACTCTTCTGGCCTTTGAAGGCACTACAAACAGAAAAGCATACACACAACCACAACCAACACAACCATTACACCCACTACTGTTGCTACTTCTTGTATTAGTAACACTATCTTTTTAAAAAATCACACTCAAAATTTTGCAACAGGCTTTATTCTATGACCACATCCAATTATTCAGATATAGAGCAACAGGAACATAAATATCAGTGTTCACATAATATTTAAAAGTTTTGAAAACTTATTCCCATGGGAACATCCCTGGAGGGAAACCAGCCATTTTCTCCTGGAATACTTTATCGAAGGCTTCAGCTTGGGCCACTGTGAAGTGATTCTTCCAGTCCCCTGTTGTGCCTGGAAAATGTGAAGCAGGTACAAAGGTGGTTTGATAATGGTCATAACACTGCTCCAGCTCCTCCCATCATATGCTCTTACCACACAGTAAATAAATCAAATTATAATTTTCTGTGGAAACATTCTTAAACCCTGAAATCATATATAGAGACTTCTCCCTCTGTAGAAATTATGTCCCACCTTTTCTTCTCCTAACCTATATGATAGACAATCGAACAACAGCAACACTGGCTTGACCTTTTACATATCCAAATTATTCCTGCTTCCCATCAAACCTGTTCCCATCACAATAACCAACTCAACAGTGTTTATCATCTCAATGATACAAACAGACTTCAATTGTTCTGTCTACATTTTAATATTTGCTTCTAGAAGTTCTTCACAGCAACTTTTAAATAATATCTTAAAATAGTTTCTACTTGTGTGTGTGGGTTCACATGAGTGCTGCAGATACACACAGTTATGAGCAGCATTTAAGGTGTCTTGATCTTCCCACTAGATACAGAGGATCCAGCCACTCCCAGCTGAGAACATTGCAGGATTTCTGTTTCACTCAAACATGGTGTTTTGTGATGCATGAAGATCTGTATAATTTCAGTCCCTGAATTTGGAGCACTGTCTCCTCTGACCATACATTGGTTTTCACCACTCCTTTCCAGAAGGTCTTTAGTTTGAGCCTTACAAATTGTCTAACTGCTCATGCTGTGCTGTGTCTTCCTTCACCCCAGAGGGCTAATATCTTCCATATAATTATATCTTGCTCTTTGTTCCCTTATTAATGACACTGTAACCTTCTTTTTCTATCTTTCCTCCACTTACCACTCTGCAGGCCCCATCCTTGCTTTATGTTCTAGCTGTGGCATTGTCATGTGTTCCATGCATTTTCTGGTTTGAATATACATATAGAATTTGCATCTAACATATTTGAAAAGAAAATGTTTCTGAAATTAATAAATGGTTCATTTTGCAAAGAGTGCCAGACATAGAGGACATACTGAGTGTGGGATAATTTTTAATGAATTTGCGAATACATGAGAAAGGTAGAGGCAGTGCTCCTATTATGCTGATGGGAAAAATGAGTTTATGAGATGTTACCTAGTGTGATAATGATGGATGTGTATTTGAATCCAAAAAGATTGACTATGGAAGTCATACTTTATTTTTTATCACATTACAGTTTTTCTGTATCATCATGTAAATTAATTTTAATTCCTTGAGGGCTACATTAAAGAAAATATGAAGAATTCATAAAAATGTAAACCATTTATACAGCATATTCAACTAATGCATCATTAATTGATATGAATATAAAAGTGTCGTCTAATTATATGGGCACCTATCGATATCCATTGCTACTCTCAGGTTCCTTATTTTCTTCATTATCAGAACATGTTTTCTTATTGTTTTCCACAGCATACCTGGATTCTGATAAGCCAACCCAGATAGAGGTTGGACTACAAGAAACTCAACAAATTCAATATGGCTTCTCAATGAAATAAATCAGCCCATCTGAGAAAATCACATTTTGGAGACACACAAATGGAGGTCTCATGCACCTATGTCAAAATTCTGTGCACCTTGTAGAAGTACATTTTATTTTCATTCCTACTTTGCAAAAATCTTTCCAATACTTTTGTTTCAGATAGTAGGATAACCCTAACATGTAGTGTTTATGCCCCAGTCTATGGGAATGCCAGGGTGGGAAGGCAGGAGTAGGTGGGGGAGAACCACCAAAGGGGCAGGTGGAGGGGGATAGAATTGGGGGTTTTCTGGGGGGATACCTGGAAAGGGGATAATATTTGAAATATAAATAAAAATAACCATTAAAATAGAAAAATACTTTAAAAAGAAAGAAAAGGAACTTCCTCATAGTTCTAAAGACTGGAGGTCTCACATCAGGGTGTTGTCCAGATCTTTGTAGGCCTGTTTTGCCTGTAGATGGCAGGCTTCTTCCTCTGACCTTAGGTCATCTTCTTTGTGTCTCTGATTAACATCTTCTGAAGATACCAGTGAAAATGATTAATGGCCCAAGTACCGTAACCAGTAACATACACTGTGAAATAATGAGGACTGGAACTTTTAAGGTTTGCCAGAAGATCTTTCCTACACGTCTCGAATGTGGCACTATCTTTATAAATGTCTTGTCAAGCAAACAGTGGTTGGATGAGGGTGAACATCTCTCTAGTCTGCATTTCCTGCAGTGTCTAACTATGGAATTACAATAACGACAATTGCATTTGGAAAATTATTACTTGGAGGTTAAAACCAGATTCATCTAACCAACTTGAATGATTGTATCTCTGGGGTAAAGCTTACAAAGCAGTTCTCCAGGGGCAATACACGATATTTTACTTGTGTATCAAGAGAAGAACCATTCAAGGATATGGGAAAATAGTTGTAATGAATAGGCTAAGGCAATTCTAACACTTAATACCGCTTTTTTAATGCTTTATGGTTTAAGAAATTAAGTTATCTAATGGTAAATAATGAAATTGGTTTTAGCATTCATCTTTGAATTTCTCATCCGTTATGATTCAAAATTGGCACCAATCTGAGAGAGGAATTGAGAAGACAAATATTATCTTTATATACTTTTCCTTTCAAAATTGTTTCCAGAGACATCTGTTTCATCACCCTCTATAATGAAGTAGTGACGCAATGGGCAATGGGTATGATATATAATGGGTAATAAAATTTGTGTTCCCCAACAGTGAACAGGTTTCCAGAGGTACATGGCTTACTAGACATGTGTCACACTAGTATAACAAAAATAATCCCCATGAATAAAAGTTGTCTTCAAATGCAAAAACATATGCTACGTATAATCAGTAGGATAATTCAATTACAAAAGACTAATGAAGTCTGATCAAGCATTTAGACAGAACTAAATTATAATTACTGTATGTATGTTGTATATATGTATTCCTCCTATCATTTATGCTACATGACATAGTATGCAAAAACATATGCTACATATAATCAGTAGGATAATTCAAATGCAAAAGACTAATGAAGTCTGATAAAGTATTTTGACAAAACTAGATTATCATTATATTATGTACGTATTATGTATTCCTATCATTTATGCTACATTACAAATAGTATGTGTATTAGGAAGAAATTCAATCTAAAGGTGGTTTCATCCTAGAGTAATCTTACTGCAAAAGCAGAAACGATAATTGTCCTCATAGAATTCTGTTTAAATTCTATTCCACCTGCTCTGATGTGTCTCTGCTAAAACTGTTCCTTGTCATTTTCCTTATCCTTTTGCTATTAACAGAGCTACTTCATTCCTTTAAGCATTTAATGACAGATTTTATGTTGATATACTTTTTTTTTTACCTCTGCCAAATTCTGACTCATTATAGGAAATCTAAGGACAGCCCACTTTTCTTAGGTGAGACCTACATTTCTAGTGCAGAGAAATATGTCTCCACAGAGTCTGGAGTGCAAGAGTCTGAGAGCATCTGGCAACAGCAACATATTTTTAGAGATGCCTTGATCTTTAGTGTATAAATGCCAAATTTCTTTTGGTGATGGTGACATATCATTATGCTCATATCTGAGTCAAAAATTCCTATTATGAGGACACTAAGAGTATTGAATTAAATACAATCTGGTAACTACTTTGACTTCATTTCATCTGTGAAAACTCCTGATATCCTTATATTGTTATTATCTAAATCTCACACTCTGGAGCTGAGGAGGACTGAAGATAAAGGCTGAAATATTTAAATTATGGGTAAAAGAAAATTAAACCCATAACTCTTGACTTCCTTCATTTATACCCATTTTTTTATTCATTGGTAAATATCTGATGACTGACACCTTTTTTTCTTTCTCTCTGAGTTCCATCTAACATATCATTACCTAATCAGGTCTGGGTGTGGCACAAGGTCTGATTCATTTTGGCAAAGTGACTCCTTAACTGTATAGCTATGAAACCATGTATGCATGAGAGAGGTGGCCCAGAAATTGAGAGAATTGAAATTCCCCTTCTAGGAGTTATAATTCTGAAAGAAAAGAAGGGTCATGAAACTAAAGTAATATGAACATAGTTGGCAAGTATCATCAGATTTTAAACCTAGGGAATTTTTTAGTCCTTTTGGGGGTCTACTCTTGGCTTACTATAAGACAGCAATCTTCATCTGTTCAATATATTTCCCAGATGTTAATGTAATTTTTGTGGTTCTATTGCTATCATCTAAGATATATCTTTGGTCTACTGCTTTACACATTTTTTATATTTTAGAGTTGAGGATTATGTTTCAGGGAACTTTACAATGCCTCATAGTAATGTTACTTTCCCATTTTTTCATTGAAGTTATTGGATATGACCATCTCCAATCCCAAGATATCTCTCAGAATAAATCAACATTTCAGAGTGCCTGAAGCCCACATCTTGTCCATAAAAACATTCTCCTGTAATGTCTATGAGAAGCTATCAGTAATGAGCAGTGACTCTCAGTAGATTGCCAACAAACTCTTAGAGATTCACCACAACTCTTTCACATGTTCATACATTTTTCTGAAGCTAGACAATCTCTTTACCTTTTCTCATAAGTTGCAAGCCATTAGTAACCACATCATCCCCGATGAGACTAAAATTGGACATGTTGTTTTCTTTCATGACTTGGAAGGAGCTGTACTTGAGGACCAGTTCCAGCTCATCTGGCCCTAATTTTTTCCCTAGGAAATCACAGATCTTCTTTATGGTTCCCTTTGTATCCTAAAAGAAGAACAAACAGAAATGAGGATGATAGACGTAGACATCTGAGAGAAAAAATGCAAAGAAGGGATCTGTGGATGGGGATGAGAAACAGGATGTGCAGAAAGGGCATCAACAAATGAGAGAGCATGAATGGTGTTTGGACAAGAAAAGGCAATGGAACAAAGGGAGGAAGTACTCACACACATTTATATATTGAGTGGGCTTGCAATGTGGCTGGTCTTTGGACCCTAAAAGATGGAGGCTGGGGTTTCATTTCAGGGAGGAGAAAAGTTTAGCGAAAGTCTCTCATAGAGCCAACATTAAACTTAAACTTGCTTTGCAGAACATACAAACCTTGAATTTTAGATGATCCTGCCTCATCTCCATTGTGCTGTGTGGTCACAGGTGTATACTCATACAGCCACTAAATATACTGAGATTTTTAAAAAATATTTGCTTTATTTACATTTCAAATGACAACCCCTTCCCATGTTACCCCACTGAAACCCCCCCTATCCCATCTCACCTCGTGCTCCTCACCTCTCTCCCCCCACCAATTTCCTGGCTTGAATTTCAGTATTCTGGGGAGTCCAGCCTTCAGAGGACCAATAGCCTCTCCTCTCATTGATGTCTGAAATGGTCATCTTCTACATATGTAGCTGGAGCCATGGGTCCCTCCATGTGTACTCTTTGGTTGCTGGTTTAGTCCCTGGGATTGCTGGGGGTACTGGTTGGTACATATTATTGTTCCTTCTGTAGAGCTGCAAACTTCTTCAGCTCTTGGGTCATTGCTGAAGTTGCCTTTGGTCTTCCTTCATCTTTAGTTCATGTGGTCTGCCAGTTGTATATTCGGTGTTCTGAGCTTTTGGGCTAATATTCACTTATCATCGATTTTATACCATGTGTTTACTTTGTGACTGGATTATCTCACTCAGGATGATATTTGCTATTTCCATCCATTTGCCTAAGAATTTCATTAATTCATTGATTTTAATAGCTGGGTACTACTCCATTGTGTAAATGTACTGCATTTTCTGTATCCATGCCACTGTTGAGGGACATCTGAGTTCTTTCTAGCATCTGGCTATGATAAATAAGGCTGCTATGAACATAGTGGAGCATGTGTCATTATTACATGTTGGAGAATCTACTTGGTATATGCCCAGGAGTGGTCTAACTGGGTCCTCAGGTCCAGGTCCTTTGTCCAATTTTCTGAGAAACCCCTAAACTGATTTCCAGAGTGGTTTTAACAGCTTGCAATCTCACCAGCAATGGATGAGTGTTCCTCTTTCTCCACATCCTCTCCAGCATTTGCTATCCCCTGAATTTTTGTTCTAGGCCATTTGACAGCTGTGAGGTGGAATCTCAGGTTTGTTTTGATTAAGGATGTTGAACATTTCCTTGGGTGTTTCTCAATCATTTGTTATTCCTCAGCTGAGAATTGTTTAGCTCTGTACCCCATTTTAATAGGGTTATTTGGTTCTCTATAGTCTAACTTCTTGAGTTCTTTGTATATATTAGATATTACCCCTCTACTGCATTTGGTACTGTTAAAGATCTTTTCCCAATCTGTTGGTTATCATTTTGGCCTATTGACAGTGTCCTTTGCCTTACAGAAGCTTTGCAATTTTATAAGGTCCCATTTGTCAATTCTTGATTTTAAACTGTAAACTATTGGTGTTCTATTTAGGAAATTTTCTTCTGTGCTCATGGGCTCCATGTTCATAAAAGCAATATGAAGCAAACCAGTAGCCAAAATCCAACTAAATGGAGAGAAACTTGAAGCAATCCCACTAAAATCAAGACAAGACAAGGTTGCCCTCTCTCCATATTTATTCAATACAGTACTCAAAATTCTACATAGAGCAATTAGACAAGAAAAGGAGGTCGCAGGATTCTAATTGGAAAGGAAGAAGTCAAACTATCACTATTTTTGCACGTGATATGATAGTATACTTAAGTGACCTAAAAAATTCCACCAGAGAACTCCTAAACCTGATAAACAACTTCAGAAAAATGGATGGATATAAAATTAATTCAAACAAATCAGTATCCTTCCTATACTCAAAAAGATAAAGAGGTTGAGAAAGAAATTAGGGAAATTACACCCTTCACAATAGCCAGAAATAATATAAAATAACTTGATGTGACTCTAACCAAGCAAATGAAAGATCTGTATGACAAGAACTTTAAGTCGCTGAAGAAAGAAATTGAAGAAGATCTCAGAAGATGGAAAGATCTCCCAGGCTCGTGGATTGGCAGGGCTAATATAATAAAAATGGCCATCTTGCCTACAGAAAGCTATAGATTCACTGCAATCCCTATCAAAACTCCAATTCAATTCTTCATTGAGTTAGAATGAGCAATTTCCAAATTTATCTGGAATAACAAAAAACCCAGGATAGCAAAAAAATATTCTCAACAATAATCTCTGGCAAAAATCAATTTCCCTGACCTCAAGCTAAACTACAGAGCAATAATGATAAAAACTATAAGGTGTTGGTACAGGGACTGGCAGTTGGATCAATGGAATAGACTCAAAGATGCAGAAATGAACCCTCACACCTATGGGACCATTGACAAAGGAGTTAAAACCATCCAGTGGAAAAAGACAGCATTTTCAACAAATGGTGCTTGGTCAACTGGCAGTCAACATGTAGAAGGATGCAAATTGATCTATTCTTATCTCCCTGTACAAAACTTGAGTCCAAGTGGATCAAGGACCTCCACATTGAACCAGATACACTGAATCTAACAGATTTTTCTGTTTTGTGAAATGCATGTTCTTTTATTGAAAAGGGAAGTAAAAATATTTTATGATAAAATTGAAGAGTTATGTAGAAAATATTTCTGTTAAAATAGAAGCGATATATCGAAAAACACGTTAAAATTGACAATTCATGAAAAATTAAAGAGTAAAGTGGTAGACATTTAAAACATTGCTAAGTTAATTGAAAATGAAATAGAAACATTTTAGGAGAGAATTGAATATTTATGTGTTAAGACAGTACCTCACTATCGAGTTTTGTCTTTGGTGATGGAAGTTGATATGGAAACCAGTATACCTCAAGCTCACAGAGATCCAAGATCAATCGACCTGGCTTTTTTCTTCCAAGTGGTGGCATTGAACCACTCCTAATGTGCCCTGTGATGATCAAAGAAACTTATAGAAATGCTGCTAGACAGTGATCAAGGTGAGTGAAGGAATGTGCCCAAAGACCTCAACTTATTAATTTTGGAGCCATATAATACTGTTTACTTAGGCTAACTAAGAACAATACAGCTTTCTGGCAGTTTCATAAAAATGCTCTCAATATTTATTACTTGGAGGTACTTCTGAGAGATTTTGTTTTGAGTAAGCATGTCAGAATGCAGCTCAGATGGGCATCACATTCACAATTTTTGTGTCTCAGATCTCCAACTGTTACAATAAAATATTTGTACCCCACAATTAGCTTAATCCTAGAAGATAGTCATTACAAGGCAAAATCTTAGATCACCAAAAATTGTGTGTTAAATCCTAGACCTCCCCCTGGGGCTATGAAATTTTATTGGTTTAAAACTTTCTTTTGCATATTTATCACAGTTCTACTTAATATTTCATATGAAGGGAAACCATCATGACAGTGACTGAAAGGAATGGGTTAAGTGGTCAGAAAGAAGACTTATGGGAATCTGCACTAGTGTGCAGCAGACAGCTAGTTACTGATCCATTCTAGAAAAAACTGAATTTCATGATGATTAAGTAAAAGATTCTACATAAGAGAAAAAGAATGTGATTAAAGTTTTTCTTTTTTTAACATATAAACGTTCTACTTACTGAAAGACAACACTTAAGAGGTCAAATATTTTTTAAATCGTTTTATCTTTCAGTTTTTCTTTGGTTGCACTTTAATTTTATTAGTAAGTATTTTTCTCCATCCCTTTAGGGAAGCTGTAGGTTAATAGCAGACCTTCGCCTTTCCCTCTGTGCCACACCAACTCCAGTAGATTCTGTGTGACAAGTTCCACAGGCTGAGGCATTAGACTCTAAAGGAGGGAGGTCTCCTGGGAACAGTTGTGGAATTCTCTAGCTAGAGGATAATCCTGAGCTGTAGTTCTCAAGGCAGTTTTTTTGCTCTCAATTTCATCTTCCTGATCCTAATAGCCCAGGCAATAATCCATTCTTTGAAGTAGAGTCACTGGACACAAACTCTTTTCTAAGAACTGCAATGCTTTGTCTCATAATCATTTACATAATTACAACCTCCTAACATCATATAAATTTATATGGCTATGCATATGCAGATGAGGGTGGCTCTGACACTGTGGTATGAAAAGCATTAAGTACAGCTTTAAATTGAATGTCAAGAAGTTTTTACAAAGTGAAAGCTAGATGTTAGATAGGGATTACTCACAGAAACTCATTAAAACCTAGGGGGTATGACCAAATGTTTTTAAGAAACTTCAAATTCTCTTTAAAGGCTTGCTGTTAACTACAAGTGACTCTATATTCTAATCAGAAAGATTGATGTTATCTGTGATTGATCCTCTAAATCTGTTACATGGGAAACATTATACCTGATTGATTTTGCATTTCCTTGTACCAAATGGTTATGATAATTGTGCCTGCTTCACTGGATACATCTTTTGAAATGGTAATACCGACTCTTTGTGTATAAGAACCCTTACTTGAGAGCTCCGAAATACATTCAGATTCAAACCACCTCAGGGTTTGTTTCTGTTTATCATCACCAAATCCATGCCTTTCCTGAGTACCAAAGCACCCCCTCAGTCATGATTCACACACACACACACCGCTGAGACAGTCTGTGGCAGCTGGCACCCAAATAGGGACCTTTGGACAGGTAACCTTTCCCCTTTCTTTCCTTTTTCTCAAGTTAATGGATCGGCTCTCGCCAGGGAACTGCAGTCCCACCAGTAAAGGATCATTGGTTAAGCATGAGTAATCTTGTAGTAACATGGGGCAATCTGAGTCAAAGCAGGAATGAATGTTTCTTTCAGTATTTACAGGAATAGTACAGGACTATGTGAAGGCCTGTATAGATGCCTCACCAGCCGTAGTGCAAAGAATGGCCTACGCTGCAGCTATGAAAGGACAGAAATTCAGCGCCTATGTTAAACAGAACTATGGTGGAGGAGGAAAAGGAAACTCCAAGCCTAATTGTTTTAAATGTGGAGAATCAGGACATATGCAAAGGCAATGTCCAGAAAATAAAAAGAGGGACTCGAATAAAAGGGGTGTTCCATTGGAAAAATAAATAACAAATCCAAGTTCCACAAAAATGGAACACCCCTTACAGAGGAAAAGAAAGAGGAAAACTCAATTTAGATTTTAAGTCAGGGGCAGTTTCTCAACCTCAAACTTGAAAGAAAGAAAAATACTGTTAATATGGGTGTAAAACTGGTGACCTCAGATAACCTAAATGAACAACATTTTTCATAGGGGCCACTGAGGGCTTGTTATATACAGATAAAATAGAATAAAAATCAAAAGAACCTATATGGCTCAATCAATGGCCCCTATCAAAAGAAAAAATAGAGTCTATAGAACAACTTGTGTAAGAACAGTTGTAAAAGGGACATATTGAAGAAAGTAACAGTCCCATATTTGTAATAAAGAAAAAGTCAGGGAAACGGAGATTATTGCAAGACCTCGGGGCAATAAATGCCACCGTGGTAGACATGGGAGCTTTACAGCCAGGACTGCCCTCTCCAGTAGCAGTCCCAAAAGGATTGAATATAATAGTAATAGATTTACAAGACTGCCTTTTCACTATAAAATTACATCCTGAGGATTGTAAAAAAAAAATGCTTTTAGTATATCAGCTATACCATATAGAAGATATCAATAAAAAGCATTACCTCAAGGAATAAAAAATAGTCTGACATAAAGTAACAAATTATAAATAAAAATTAAAAAACAAAGCTTGATGCTTTAAAAAATTAGTTTTAAAATTAGGGCAAGAGATAAAAAATATTAAGGTTCAGATTTTACCAGGTGCCATGCAAGCGTTTGATACATATGCATAACACCATTAGCCTATGATAAACAACATAATTGGACTCTTACTAAAAATCATGTGTTGGTAATTTTAAAAGATAATGATATTACTCATGATATGGCTTAATTAAAAACTCATATTTCAGCGATAAGCAAGGCACATGATGAATCATGTAGTTTACAAGATTTGGCTCAGTGTTAGCTCAGATCTGCAATCTCTAAAACCTGTAAGTTGGTTACATTAGATTATTTTCATCACCATGGCTACAGGAATAGCCATGGCTATTCTCCTTATCTTTTCACTCATTTTCAGACTAGTCTCCTCCTCCATTTCCCCTGACAAAAGAGATATCTATGAGCTTCAATTAAAAAATGAAAAAGGGAGAGATGCCACACCAACTCCAGTAGATTCTGTGTGACAAGTTCCACAGGCTGAGGCGTTAGACTCCAAAGGGAGGAGGTCTCCTGGAAATGGTTGTGAAACTCTCTAGCTAGAGGATAATTCTGAGACATAGGTCTCAAGGCAGTATTTTTAGCTCTCAATTTCCTCTTCCTTTTTTCACAGGATGGTCCTAATAGCCTGGGCTGATAATCCGTTCTTTGAAGTAGAGTCACTGTCTGCAAACTCTTTTCTAAGAACTGCAACACTTTGTCTCATAGTCATTTACATAATTACAACCTCCCAACATCATATAAATTTATATGGCTATGTGTATATAGATGAGGGTGGCTCTGACACTGAAATATGAAAAGCATTGTTTAAGTACGGCTTTAAATTAAATTTCAAGAAGTTTTTACAAGGTGAAAGCTAGATGTTAGATAGGGATTACTCACAGAAAATCATTAAAACCTAGGGGGTGTGACCAAATGCTTTTAAGAAACTTCAAACTCTGTTTAAAGGTTTGCTGTTAACTACAAGTGACTTTATATTCTAATCAAAAAGATTGATGTTATCTGTGATTGATCCTCTAAAGCACTTACATGAGAAACATTATACCTGATTGATTTTACATTTCCTTATGCCAAATGGTTATGATAATTGTACCTGCTTCACTGGATACATCTTTTAAAATGATAATACCAACTCTTCATAAATAAAAACTCTTACTTGAGAGCTCCCAAATACATTCAAATTCAAACCACCTCAGTGTTTGATTCTGTTTGTCATCACCAAATCCATGCCTTTCCTGAGTATCAAAGTCCCCCTCGTTGTGATCCCCCCCCCCCCCGTCGTGATTTCTCCCTCCCCTGGTTGGGTCAGTCCACAGCACCTCTGCTTTTCCAGATCCCAGGCTCAACTCTCATCCTTAGCTCTGGAGTAGAAAGCCTGTGGCAGCACTCCCCTTCTCTAATGGATTCAAAGATCTTTCCCTTCTTAAATTTCTCCCTCCACTCATTACACAATACCAGCTCCCAAATTCAGCACTCCATGAGAACTCACAGACCACTCTGGCTAGGGAAAGAGATAGACTAATAGCAGATAGATCTTCACTTCTCCCAATGTGTTTCAAAGTCCAAGTCTTATCTCTGTATCAGAACATCAAACTTTGTGGTGCGAATTGCTTTTCCCCAGCCTTCAACTCCAGAATGCATTCCTGAGGAATCCACAGCACATCATGAGAAAGGAAGCAATATGTTACACCATCAGATCTTCATCTCTCCCTCCATTCTTCAAATCCAATCCCTGAGTCTGATCCCCACCTCTTTCTTAAGCATACTGATGTTGCCCCTCTTTATTATCTAGCCCTATTACCAGGAGATTGATTAAGAAGATCCTGGTGGAACACCCTGCTTTCCTCTTCCTTGTTAAGTCCCTCTGCTCAGGCCAGTCCATCTCTATTCCTGACTCTCAGCTCCTCAACCCATAAACACATCTTACCAGGTACCCAATGTGATTCTCTTTTTTAAATTTATTTTTATTGAGTGTCTTCTTCATTTACATTCCCAATGGTAAGACCCTTCCCAATTTCCCCCTCCCAAAAGCCCCCCTTCCCAATGATTCCCTACCCCTCCTACCACCCCCTGCCACCATGTACATACCCCTCTACCCGACACAGTCCCACCTCCCCCACAACTATCCCCTCCCAGCCTTTTCCCTTTGTTGTGGCCTCTATTGAGCCTTTAACGGACCAAAGACCACTCCTCCTACTGATGCCCAACAAGACATTCCATTTTTGGCTGGAACTATGTATACCCCTTGGTTGATGGTTCAGTCCCTGGGAGTCTTGGGGTGTCTGGGTGTCCAAAGTCATTGTTCTTCCCATGGGGCTATATACCCCTTCAGCTCCTCTGGACCACCCTCCAGATCCTCCATTTGGGACCCCAAACTCAGTCCAATAGTTGGTTGCTAGTTTCTGCGTCTGTATTTGTAAGGTTCTGACAGGGCCCCTCTGGAGACAGCCATGACATGCTCCTTTTGGTACATGCTTCTCATCATACTGTCAGGGTTTCATGACTGTTTATAGGATGTATCCCCAGGTAGGACACTCCCTGGGTGGTCTTTACTTCAGACTCTGCTCCACACATTGCCTCCCTTGTTGCTCCTGTGAGTATATTGTTCCCTTTCTCAGAGGAACCATAGCACCCTCACTTAAGTCCTCATTATTCTTGAACTTCTTGTGCTGGGTGAATTGTAGCTTGTTTATTTTGAGCTTTTGGACTAGCATCCACTTATTAGTGAGTGCATACCATGTGTGTTCTTTGGCGACTGTGAAAAATACTAACATGAAGAAAGAGATGCAAATCAAAGTTCATGAAGCATACAGAGCACCAAGTAGACTGGACCAGAAAAGAAGGTCCTCTGAGCACATAATAATCAAAACATTAAATGTACATAACAAATTATGAAAGGATGTCCAAGGGCTAGGATGGGTGAATCAAGCAGGAAAGGGGAATGGAGAGGGGGTTATTGAAGGGAGTACAGGAAGAGACAGGTGAAATTAAGAGGTATTTGAGAAGTAGTATCTAAACTAGTACAACAGAAACTTCCAAAATTATTTCATATATGAAGGTGATCAAAGTGAAATCACCAAATAATGACCATCCCATGTCACAAAGAAAGAATGAAAACTTCCAGTACTAGGATTGGGTTACATTTAATTGAGTTGGCCAAGTGGATCCCATGGGAATCCCTCTCAAAAAACATAGACTGTTCCTAAGATTATAAGTTGCTCTCCACAAACTGAGAGCCAAGCCCCCATTGCTAAAGGCAACACCTATACAAATTACTGAATGTGAAGGTGACAAACTGGTCCCTACGGAGAACCTACACCCTTATATCCAAGTGTCTTTAGTACAGAAAGGCACTCATTCTGCATGCTCCACAAAGAGAAATGTAGACAGCAAGCTAGACACAAGTCTTTCTGTCTATAATAGTTTACTACTTGTGAGATAAATTGTGTCACTGGTGGCTTAAAGCTTATGGGAATAAACTTTGACTTAAGTTATATTTTCATGAGATAGAGCCCAGATCATAAACTGCTTTGGTAAACAAGGACCTGAGACTTGATGGCCCAGAGGACTATGGGGAAACCAAATAATGGTCTTATAAAAGAAAAAGAAAAAAAAATTGTAGTAAAATGACTGCTAGTTACATTCTGGTACATGCAGAGAATAGTGCAATATTTAAACATCATCAGAAACTTCCTCTTGCAGCAGATGCGGACAAATTTAGACTTTCAGCCATATACAACAGAGAGTGAGATATACTCAATGGATGTCTGCATCAAATCCCTCCTTTCAGAGCTCAGGGTACCCTGCAGAAGAAGAGGCTTAAAGACCATAAAAGAAAGAGAAAACTGAGAGCACCAGCAGAGATGACCCCTCTGATAATGTAGCAACATGGTCAGAGCTTGGGTGATTCTTTGCCACATATTCTGTGTCTGTATTATTGCCTCCAGCTTAGTGTTTTCATGAGATTCCTGAATGAGTCAGTGAGTGAGAAATGTTCCTCATGCTTTCAATCAGATTCTTTTACTTTGGTTGGTTTGACTTGTCTAACTTTGATGTGATAGTTTTTGCTTTATCATGCATTATTTGGCTTATACAGCATTGTTCACCCTTGGAGGAAGTCAGGAGAAGAAGTTAAATAGCACAGTAACATGGAGGCTAATGCTGATGCTGTGGCAATAGAGGCATGCTGCTTGCTGGCTTATTCACCAAGTAAAATGCAGCCTGTTTTCTTATAGAACCCAAGAATGGCAGCTCCCACAAAGGAATGGTTCTTCTATCTTGAATCAATAATTAAGAAAGTGCCTTGCAGAGTTGCCTACAGCCTGACCATATGGAGGCATTTCTGTACTAAAAGTTCCCTCCACTCAGGTGATTCTAGCTTGTTACACGTTGACATACAACTATCCAGTACATTATTTTATATTGCATTCTATTATATTTTGTTTCCTTGATTTGGGAGTCCTGTTATTGGATTAGATATTTTTTGAGGAAAAACTTTTACGTTTGGTGGGTAAGGAGGCATAGAAGATCTTGTAGGCCTCAGGGAGAGTTTGAATATGATCAATATACATTCACGTTAGAAAGTTTTTTAGTTAATAAAAGATAATTATTAAAAAGTTAAAGCAAACAAAGAAAAATTCATAGTTCTCAGTAACCTTCCTCATTACCAGGATCTAGTTCTTAACTGAGTGGTGACTGTAAGACTGATGCTCACCTTTTTCATGTCCTCATAGTAAAGTACCAAGAAGTTGTCACATTCTCTCATTGACAGCCAGCCACGGACGTGCTCAAACCATGATCCGTATAAGACTGTGTGCAGGGAGAAGTGAAGTGTCAATTACAAAGCACTAACACAGGGTCTGCTTGAAATTCTTTATTTTCTGAAAGCAGCAGCAGAAAGCTTCACTAAGAAAAATCTAACTAGTCTGTATTCATAGCATTAAATATGAAGTGTGAGGCAAATACACAAATAGAAAACTGATTAAATAAAGCTCATTAACAAATGCATTACCACACAGACTTACCACTGATATCATGAAGAGATATCCTACAGCCAAGTTGTAAAGACAGAGATATGTGCTGGGGGAAATCTATCACACTAATATGGGAATCCAGAGGGGATTTCTATAAGCATGTGCCTCAAGGTGAGGTGTGCTAGGAAGACAGAAATATTTGATGACAGATATGGGCAAACAGTATTTTGTATGGTGTTAAAAAGAAAGATTCCCTTCAGTACAGCAACCTATTAGCTTAAATCTAATGGAGGTATGAATCAAGGCTATGTGATATCAATAATAATGCCAACAAATTGAGTGAGAGGAATAATGCACTTGTGTGTGAGAGTAAATGTGTTTGTGTGTGTGTGTGTGAGAGAGAGAGAGAGAGAGGGAGAGAGAGAGAATGTTTGTGAGGTTCTAGAATAAACTTATCATATTTATTGGAAGCAGATCTGTTTATTGTGAGAAATATTTAGGGCAGTGCCAAGTGGGGAAGATAAGTGGCAGAGGAGTTTGAACTGAAATGCTCTAGTCAGCATACCTATGTCTGCAATTCCCTATGGAGGCATCCTTTTCCTTTCTTATTTTTCAATTTTCAATCCCTCTTTTTCAACATAATGCTTTTATCCTGCATTGATCTCACATGCTACAATACAGATTCCCAGGCCAGATGTGTCTAGTAGGGCAAAAATGACACAATTCCGATGGGGTTAGTTAAATTTTGCCTGATTGGACTTGAGGCTTGATCCTTGGAAGGGAATTCATGTCTGGTACTATAAACCTTATCATGAAACCATGGTTGGGGTTATGATAGTTCCAAACAAGGGCTCCTACTGTAATTTTACTTAATAGTCATATTGTCAAACTAACTTCTAAATATTTGTATTCACACCCATGGATTTGTGCTCTTCTTTACCTTTGTTAGAGATTTATTTTTGCAGCTGGCTTTAGTTAATGCAGAGACTCATAAGTGATCAAAATGTCCAGCACAATTGTGAGTGCTCAGACATTGATGTTATTTCTATCATCCCCTACCAAAGGTTCAGGAAATATCATGCAACAGAAAATAGAAAGTAAAGGCTAGAGAAGGGGTAAAGTGCTTTGAAATTGTTGTCTGTAAATATTGTCCCGTGAACATGAGTTGGCAGTTATACAAGTGTACTTATATCATCAATGACTGCCTATAGAGAAACTGCATAACATAATGCCTGCTAATATTCCAGGATGAATGCAGGAAGTTATCCTGAGACCCCACTCCTCACTGAAGATCTATTTGCAGTTGATGACAGCTAGATGAGAAAAACTTCCACACACTTTTGGTATAGTACCACTCTTAGGTTTCTAATGGCTACATGGATTCCCCCAAATCCATGCACATATGAGAATCACAAATTAGCCCAAATGGATGGCATTTTTTAAAAAAAATTTAAGTTGTGGTATAAATATATTGTGGAATGTATAGTATGTTTGTGTCCACATTGGAAAATCTAGTAGAACATGACATACTATATTTATGTTTTAAATTTTCAAAGAATGCAAAATTATATAAAATATACAAAAATTATGAAAAATAAATCAAGCACAAACAAATGGCATAGGAAGATATAATGCTTTTATACATGAAATTCACAAAGCAGATAATTGAGGAAGAAGTAGTTAATATGAGGTGCTAATACACTTTACTTCTTAAGGATCCCTGTTCCAATATCTAAGACCTATTTATTCCAAGAAGGAGTTTTTATAAAGTCCTTCAGAAACCACCTCATAATGATTTTTCATTTTAGTTTGGTTCATCTCTCACCCACCATCAGAAAAGTTTTTCTATGTAGTGAACAGTGATTAATTTAAAGACCCACAGCTCTTAATGGTGCTGACAATAAGAGACTTTGGAGTGGTGAGCACTAAATGAGGCTTCTATATTAAACCTTTTTCTCCAAGGTTCAGAGATTATTTTGGATGTGGATAGGATATATTATAAAGGTAGTGGATGACTTTACCAAACAATGTTTTCTGGACACATCATGGCAGTTGTACATAGGAACTCAACACTTGGGACAGTATGTGCAAGATCTATACATGCTTAAGCCAGACTGAGTGACAGGAGGCAAGAGGTTGGTCATAATGTGCCACATTTGAGGAACTAGAAGTGACCGTTAGCTTTCTGAAGAGAATCAGTTTACTTTATGAGTGTTTAGCCAAGTACACTGAATAGTAATGCACCCCAAAATATATAGGCAACATTAATAGGAATGGATGATTTTAAAATTGGATAAGGCTCTGTGGACAGGACCTGCCAGGAAAGAGATGCTCTCATAGGAGTACTCTAATTCTCAGGCTTGGAGCTGAGCTTTCTACTTTCTCTACACTAACTGTCCTGAGCAAGACTACTGAGGAGCACACAGGGCACAGGAACAGTGGAGCAGCTGGGCCAGGATTCTACAGGTCACCATCTGCATCCAGGAACTGGGGCTATTCAACAGTCTGTTGTACACAGGACCTGCCAGAAGTGAGCTGGTCTCCCCGGAGTTCTGACACAGGCTCACAAAATGGACAAGATCAAACCAGAGACCGAAATACCAACTAACACCAGAGATAAAAAGATAGCAAAAGGGAAGAACAAGAACCTTACCAACAGAAATCAAGGCTACTTGGCATGATCAGAACCCAGTACTCCTATCGCAGCAAGTCCTGGGTGTGATACCACACCAGAAAAGCAACATGTGCATTTAAAATCACATCTCAGACCATGCAGTTGTTAACACTATTGCTCTGTATAGTGCTTGAATGATTTAAATAAGCAGAAAAATGACCAAGATCACCCAGAAATTTGGGGAAATGCAAATCAAATCAACCTAGAGATTTCACCTCATGCCAGTCAGAATGGCTAAGATCAAAAACTCAGAAGAAAACAAGTGCTGGCAAGGATATGGAGAAAGAGGAACACTCCTCCACTGCTGGTGGGGTTGCAAGCTGGTAAAACCACTCTGGAAATCAGTCTGGCAGTTCCTCAGAAAACCGGGCATGATACTACCAGAGGATTCCTCTATATCACTCCTGGGCGTATACCCAGAGAATTCCCCAGCATGTAATAAGGACACATGCTCCACTATGTTCATAGCAGCACTATTTATAATAGCTAGAAGCTTGAAAGAACCCATATATCTCTCAACGGAGGAATGGATACAGAAAATGTGGTCTATTTACAGTATGGAATACTACTCAGCTATTAAAAACACTGAATTCATGAAATTCTTAAGCAAGTGGGTAGAACTGTAGAATGTCATCCTGAGTGAGGTGACCCAATCACAAAAGAACACACATGCTATGTACTCACTGATAAGGGAATATTAGCCCTGAAGCTTGGAATACCCAAGAAACAATTCACATAATCAATGATGCCCAAGAAGGAAGGAGAGGCCCCTGGTCCTGGAAAAGCTCAGTGCAACAGTGTAGGGGAATACCAGGACAGGCAAACAAATGGGAAGTGGGTGATTGGGGAACAGGGGGAGGGAAGAGGGCTTATGGGACTTTCGAGGAAGGGGGATCCAGGAAAGGGGATAACATTTGAAATATATATAAAGAATATATCGAATAAAAAGTACTTTCTTTAAACAAATATAGAAATACATCAATATGTAGTGAAATTGCACAAGAGGAAAAGGTATTTGCAGCTAAACCTGATGTCCTAAATCCACAACATTAAAGTTGTCATTTGGTTTCCATTGGCACATTTCGTCATACATATACTCCCCCATTATACAGAGAGAGAGACAGAGAGAGAGAGAGAGAGGGGGGGGGAATCGCATCTCATGATGCTGATAGAGGACTTTAAGAAGAATATAAATAACTCCCTTAAAGAAATATAGCAGAATGCAGGTATACAGGTAGAAGCCCTTAAAGAGGAAACACAAAAAATCCCTTTAGGAATTACAGGAAAACACAACCAAACAGGTGAAGGAATTGAACAAAACCATCCAGGATTTAAAAATGGAAGTAGAAACAATAAATAAATCACAAAGGGAGACAACTCTGGAGACAGAAAACCTAAAAAACGATATCATGAGTCGTAGACGCAAGCATCACCAAAAATATGCTAGAGAAAGAAAAGAGAATCTAAAGTGCATAAGATACCATTAAAAAACATTGACAAATCAGTAAAAGAAAATGCCAAATGCAAAAGGCTCCTAACCCAAACCATCCAAGAAATCCAGTACATAATGAGAAGGCCAAATCTAAGGTAATAGGTATAGAAGAAAGCAAAGATTCCCAATATAAAGTGCCAGCAAATAGCTTCAACAATAGAGGAAAAATTCCCTAACCTACAGAAAGGGATACCCATGGACATACAAGAAGCATACAGAACTCCAAATAGATTGGACCAGAAAAAGAAATTCCTCTCTTCACATAATAATGAAAGCACTAAATGCACAAAACAAAGAAAGAATATTAAAAGCAGTAAGGGGGAAAAGGCATGTAACGTATAAGGGCATACCTCTCAGAATTAGACCAGACTTCTTGCCTGAGATTATGAAAGCCAGAATCCTGGGCATATGTTATAGAGATCTTAAGAGAACTAATATGCCAGCCCAGTCTACTGTATCCAACAAACCCCTCAATTACCTTAGATTGAGAAAACAATATATTCCATGACAAAAACAAATTTACACAGTAACTTTCCTCAAATCCATCCCTATGAATGATAATAAATGGAAACTCCAACACAAGGAGGGAAACGTCATGCTAGAAAAAGCAAGAAAATAATCTTCTTATAAGAAATCAAAAAGAAGATAGAAACATAAACATATTTCCACCTCTAACAACAAAATAACAGGAAGTGAAAATCACTTTTCCTTAATATCTCCTCATGTCAATGGATTCAACTCCCCAATAAAAGGACATAGACTAACAGACTGGATAGGAAAACAGAAACTAACATTTTGCTGCATAAAATTACACACCTCAATGAAAAAGACAGACATTATCTCAAAGCAAATGGATGGAAAATAATTTTCCAAGCAAATTTTCCCAAGAAACAAGCTAGAGTAGCCATTCTAATATCGAATAAATCAACTTTCAATCTAAAGTTACTAAAAATGACAAGGAAGGACACTTCATACACCTCAACGGAGAAAGCTTCAAAGACAAACTTTCCGTTCTGAACATCTTTACTCCAAATGCAAGGGCACCCATATTCATGAAAGAAACTTTACTAAACCTCAAAGCACACATTGCACCTCACACAATAATATATATTCATATATTCATATATATTCATATATATTCATATATATAACATATATATACATATATGTATGTATATATACATATATAATATATTATATATATTATATATATACAAAACATTTTATACTAAAACAAAAGAATATACCATCTTTTCAGCACCTTACACTACCTTTTCCAAATTTGGCCGTATAATCAATCACAAAACAGGCCTCAACAGAAATGAGAAGATTGAAATAACTCCATACATTTTATCTGATCACTACATATTAATGCTTGTCTTCAATGCCAACAAAAAAAATCCTAGAAAGCCCACATATACATGGAAACTGAACAACAACCTACTCAATGATAACTGGGCCAAGCAAAAAATAAAGGAAGAAATTAAAGACTTTTCAGAAACTTATGAAAAGAAAGGAAGAACATACCCAAACCTATGGAACACAATGAAATCAGTGCTAAGATGAAAAATCATAGCTCTGAGTGCCTCCAATGAAACTAGAGAGAACATACACTAAAGCTTGTCAGAACATCTGAAAGTTCTAAAAACAAAAATCAGCAAATACACCAAAGAGGAGGAGACAGGAAGAAATGCTCAAATTCAGAGCTGAAATCAATCAAGTAGAAACAGAAAGAACTACACAAACAGTCAAGAAAACCAGGAGCTGATACTTTGAGAAAATCAACAGGATACATAAACCCTAAGTCAGTCTAACCAGAGGGCAAAGAGACAGTATCCAAGTTTACAAAATCAGAAATTAAAAGTGAGATACAACAACAGAAACCAAGGAATTCCAAAAATATCATTAGATCCTACTACAAAAGACTATACTCAACAAAACTGGAAAATCTAGATGAAATAAATTATTTTCTAGACAAATTCCAGGTACCAAAGTTAGATTAGGATCAGGTAAACCATGTAAATTGTCCCATAACCCCTAATGAAATAGAAGTAGTTATTAGTAGACTCCCAACCAAAAATTGCCCAGGACCAGATGGATTTAGTGTAGAGTTCTGTCAGAGCATCAAACAAGAACTAATACCAATGCTCTCCAAACTATTATACAAAATAGAAAGAGAAAATCAACTACCCAATTCATTCCATGTAGCCACAATTACTCTGATACCTAAACCAGACTAAGACTAAACATAGAAAAATGTCTTCAGACCAATTTCCCTCATGAATATTGATGCAAAAATAAGCAATAAAATAATCAAAATTCAAAACCAAGAACACATCAAAAAGATCATCTATCATGATCAAGCAGGCTTAATCTTGGGGATGCAGGGATGGTTGATATATGGAAATACTTCAACATAATTCACTATAAAAACAAACTCAAATAGTGGCATGATTATCTCATTAGTTGCTTAGTGTATATATAACAAAATTCAATGCCCCTTCATGTTAAAAGTCTTGGAAAGATCAGGAATTCAAGACCCATATCTAAACAAAGTGAAAACAAAAACAGAAATCCAGTAGCCAATATGAAACTAAATGGAAAGAAACTTGAAGCAAGTCCACTAAAATCATAGAGTAGACAAGGCTGCCCACATTCTCACTATCTATTTAATACAGTACTCAAAGTCCTAGCGAGAGCAGTTGGACAACAAAAGGATGTCAAAGGGATACAAATTGGAAAGGAAGAAGTCACAGTATCACCATTTGCAGATGATGTGATCATATAGTTAAGTGAACCCAAAAATTCCACCAGAGAACTAATACAGCTAACTAAAAACTTCAGCAAAGTGGCTGGATAAAAAAATTAAATCAAATCTGTAGCTTTCCTCTACTCAAAGGATAAATGGGTTGAGAAAGAAATTAGGAAAACAACACCCTTCATAATAGTCACAAACACTATTAAATACCTTGGTGTGACTCTAACTAATCTAGTGAAAGATCTGTACTACAAGAACTTCAAATCTCTAAAGAAAGAAATAAAAGAAGTTATCAGAAAATAGAACAATCTCCCATGATCACTAATTGGCAGAAATAATATGGTAAAAACGACCATCTTGTCAAAAGCAAATTAAGAGATTCAATGCAATCCTCATAAAAAAAATCCAACAAGATCTTCATAGAATTAGAGAGAGCAATCCTGAAAATCATTTGGAGCAACAAAAAACCTAGGATAGAAAAAACTATTCTCAAGAATAAAAGAATGTCTGTGGGAATCACTGTCACTGATCTAAAGCCACACTACAGGACAATAATGATAAAAATTGTTTGGTACTGGTACAATGACAGTCAGATAGATCAATGGAAAAGAACTGAAGACCCTGAAATGGAATGACACACCTATGGTCACTGGATCTTTGACGAATAAGCTAAATCAAGCAATGAAAAAAGCATTTTCACCAAAAGGTGCTAGTTCAACTGTCAGTTAGCATGTAGAAAAATGCAAATCCATCAATCCTTATCTCTCCACATAAAGCTCAAGTCCAAGTGGATGAAGGACCTCCAGATACAACCAGATACACTAAAACTAATAAAAACAAAGTTGGGAAGAACCTTGGACACATGTGAAAATTTCCTAAACAGAATACCAACGGCGTATGCTCTAAGAATAAGAGTTAATAAATATGACCTCATAAAATTGAAAAGGTTCTGTAAGGCAAAGTACAGTAGGACAAAACAGCAACTAACAGTGGGGAAAAGATTTTTACCAACTCTACATCTGATAGAGGACTAATATCCAATATATACAAAGAACTCAAGAAGTTACACTCCAGAAAACCAAACAAACTCACTAAAAGTGAGATCTAGAGCTAAACAAAGAATTCTCAGCTGAGGAATATCCAATGGCACAGAGGCATTAAACAAATGTTCAACATCCTTAATCATCAGGGAAATCAAAGTCAAAATGACTCTGAGAAAACACCTCACACCAGTCAGAATGGCTAAGATCAAATATTTAGGTGATAGCAGATGATGGTCATGATGTTGAGAAAGATAAATACTACTCCATTGTTGTTGTGGTTGCAAGCTAGTACAACAACTCTGGAAATCAGTTTGGTGGTTCCTCAGAAAATTTGACCTGAGGACCCAGCTATACCGCTCCTGGGAATGTACCCAGAAGATACCCCAACATGTAATAAGAACACATGCTCCACAATGTTCATAGCAGCCTTGTTTAAATAGTCATAAGCTGGAAGGAACCCAGATGTACCTCAACAGAGGAATGGATACAGAAAACATGGTACATTTATAGAATGGAGTATAGTCATGATTAAAACAATGAATTCATAAAATTCTTGGGCAAATGGATGGAGCTAGAAAATATCATCCTGATTGAGGTAACCAAATTGCAAAAGAACAGACATGATATGCATTCACTAATAAGTGAATATTATCCCCAAAAGTTCAGAATACCTAAGATACAATTCACAGACCACATGAAGCTCAAGAAGAAGGAAGACCAATGTATAGATACTGCAGTCCTTCTTACAGGGGAACAAAGTCCACATGGTAGGATATATAGAGAAAAAATGTGGGGCATATAATGAAGAAAAGTCCATGTAGAGACTGCCTCACCTGGGGATCCATCCCATATACAGTCAACAAACTCTGACACTATTTTGGATACCAATGAATGCCTGCTGACAGGACCCTGATATAGCTATTTCCCAAGAGGCTCTGCCAGTGCCTGATAAGTATAGAGGTAGATATTCCTAGACATCCATTGCACTGAGCACAGGGTCTCCAATGGAGAAGCTAGAAAAGGGACAGGAGGTAATGAAGGGATTTGTATCCTCCTAGATGGAACAACAATATGAAACAACTAGTACACACAGGGCTCCCAGGGACTAATCCATCAACCAAAGGGTACACATGGAGTGACCCATGGCTCCAGCCACATATGGAGCAGAGGATGCCCCTGTTTGACATCAGTGAGAGGAGAGGCTCTTTCTCCTGTGAAGGCTTTCAGTATAGCTGAAAGCCAGGACAGGGAGGCTTGAGTGGGTGGATTATTGAAGACCCTCATAGAAGCAGGGGACTGGGATTGGATAGGGGGATTTTGGAGGGGGAAACCTAGAAAGGGCATAGTTTTTCAAAGGGTAAATAAAGGAAATATCTAATAAAAAATGAAAAGAAAAAGTACCCCAGAAAAGCATAACACAGTTTGCTTGTTTGAAAGAGATGTGCCTTATAAATTTCAGTCATTGGAATACTTAGTTCCAAAGAGGTGAACTCTTTGAAGGTTTCAGGAGCTCTAAACTTCCTGGAGGAAATACGTCACTGGAGGTTAGATTTAAGGTTCCAAAAGATTGGCACTATTTTGAGTGATCCTTCTGCTTCCTGGTTATGGATTCATGTGTGAGATCTCAATTGCTGCTGCAATACTGTGTCTACTTAGATGGTGTCATGCTTCCAGCCATAGTAATGATATGCCCTTATCTCTCTAGAACCATAAGCCCCAAACAAAGCATTCCTTCTATAAGTTGCACTGTTCATTGTGTTTAATCACAGCAATAGACAAGTAATAAATACAAGAAAGAGGTGGTATATCCTCTGCAATGAAATCCTCAATGAGCTGAGTCAGACCATAAGAGATGGAATGTCTTCTCCTGCTCAAAGACTAGGAGAATTAATGTTAAAAATGGTTATCCCACCGAAAGAAATGTACAGATCCAACACAATACCAATCAAAATGTTAATGTCAGTATCCGCAGAATTAAAAAAAGAACTTAAAATTCACATAGAATGGTTAGATGCTTATTCCTAATTTGGACATTATACCATCTCTCATGCGCAGAGATTATTGCAGAAGAGAGAGTGGAATGAATGGAGGAGCTGGAAGGTAAAGAGAGAAGTGCTGTAAAATGCTGTCTTGTCAGCATGGCAGAGTATATGTAGCAAGTAAAATCATTTGAAGCTGCTTGCAATGGGTCTGCACAAGACCCCACTCATCAATGTTAAATCACAGCCTGGGGAGGAGACTCATGTGACATCACTAATCCCTGCTGAAGTTTTAGATACTGAAGGATTCTGGGTAATAGGAAGTCACTGTCTTCACTTGTATAACAACTGAGGTCCCTACTAGGTTTTAATACATATTTCATCCCCACAGTCTCACACAAAGTCCTAATTGTGGTTATACTAATGGGTCACAAATAAAGAGATACGAATGTTTTAAAAGAGGACTGTAGGGAATGGAGGTTAATAAAGGTAGAGTGAGATTGGAGAAGATGAAGGGTTTCAATAATCACAATGTAATTTATTCATGTATGAAATTTCCAAAAAAAAACCTAATTCAATAATAAATTCATATGAAAGCAAAAAAAAATCCCTCAGATAAACCAATCTTGGAAAAAAACGGCACCTTGTTTCAAGTTATACTGCAGAGATATGCATTTAAAAGTGCATTTCCCTGTTACAAAAACAGAGAGAGATGAATAGACTAGAAAACCAAGACAATATGTTAACACAAGTTAACATATGTTTGACAAAATGGCAAAAATATACATTTGAGAAAGAGAAGATATTCAGTAAGTGGTGCTTTGGAAACTGGATTGCTATATGTAGAAGAGTGAGTTTAGATCTTATTCTCTCATACTGCAAACATCCAGACACAGCCAGGCAGCCTGCCAGATGGACAGACACACACGCACAAACAGGCAGCAATCCCAAATGGATCAAGATCCTCAACAGAAGACTCAAATCTATGAAACTGCTAAAAGAGAAAGTAGTATATAGTCAAAGATGCGGACTTCCTGAATAGGACTCATCCCACTCAGTAAGCAAGGACAATACTGAGCACATAGGACCTTGCTAAATTAAGAGGCTTCTATAATCCAGTGGAACTCATTAGTTATGTAAAGATGCAGACTACAGAATGGACGAGAACCTTTTTCAGTTACATGTGCACAGACTATGTGTGTCTAGAGTAAACAAAGGATCTTTTTTTTTCTTTTTTTATTCAATATATTCTTTATTTATATTTCAAATGATTTCCCATTTCCTGGATCCTCCCAGAAAGTCCCATAAGCCCTCTCCCCCCTCCCCCTGCATTCCCCCATCCACCCCTTTGCACTTCCCTGTTCTGGAATTCCCCTACAATGCTGCACTGAGCCTTTCCAGAACCAGGGGCCACTTTTTCCTTCTTCTTGGACTTCATTTGATATGTGGATTGTGCCTTGGGTATTCCATGCTTCTAGGCTAATATCCACTTATCAGTGAGTGCATACCATGAGTGTTCTTTTGAGACTGTGTTACCTCACTTAGGATGATGTTCTCCAGCTCCATCCATTTGTCTAAGAATTTCTTGAATTCATTGTTTCTAATGGCTCCATTGTGTATATATACCATATATTTTGTATCCATTCCTCTGTTGAGGGACATCTGGGTCCTTTCCAACTTCTGGCTATTATAAATAAGGCTGCTATGAATATAGTGGAGCATGTATCCTTATTACATGCTGGGGAATCCTCTGGGTATATGCCCAGAAGTGATATAGCAGGGTCCTCCGGAAGTGTTGAACCCAGTTTTCTGAGGAACCACCAGACTGATTTTCAGAGGGATTGTACAAGCTTGCAAACCCAACAGCATTGGAGGAGTGTTCCTCTTTCTCCACAACCTTGCCAACACCTCCAGTCTCCTGAGTTTTTAATCTTAGCCATTCTGACTGGTGTGAGGTGAAATCTCAGGGTTGTTTTGATTTGCATTTCCTTAATGACTAATGATGTTGAACATTTCTTAAGGTGCTTCTCAGCCATCCGAAGTTCTTCAGGTGAAAATTCTTTGTTTAGCTCTGTACCCCATTTTTAATAGGGTTATTCACCATCAAGAAAACAAAAAAACTGGAGCAAAATCTGTGTCATGGAACTCAAGAGTAACATTTAATGTGAAGGATCACAGATTCTTCTTGAATGCCAATTCTAACTATATATAAATTCACTAAGTTGTATAGAATTTGATTTTCATTAGTTTTGATGTATTTAACTTATTAATTTGAAGTTCCTTTCTAATAAACTTAACAATTTAAAAAATTATAATAACATTTTTTAAAAACTTTAAGAAGAAAATGTGGGAAAAGAGAAACACTGGTGTTAGTGCACACTCACCCAGTCACCATTAAAATCACTGTGTAGTTTACTCAAAAAGCTGAAAACAGATTTACATGTGACTCAGTTGTCCAACATTAAGTATATACTCAAACTGCTTAGGTGTACACTACTATATAGCTGCATGTGTATTACTATGTACTTAGGTGTATGCTGCTACATACTTAAATGTATACTCCTTTATACCTAGGTGTATACTAGTATATACTTAAGTGCACACTACTATGTTTTTAGGGGTATGATAGAATATACTTATGTGTACACTACTATGTAGTTATGTATATATTCCTACATATTTGGGTGTGTACTACTAATAAATATTTTAACATCTGTGAAGATTACAACTCTACCCACAATAGCTAGCAAACAGGTTCGCCCTATGTGCCCAGCCACTGAAAAATAGATAATGAAATTGAGGTGTGTGTGCACAACGAAATTTAATTGAGCTATAAAAATAAAATTTTGAGCTTCTTTGGAAAGAAGTTGCAACTGGAAACCTAGGCACAGATAGACAAAGGGTATACGTTCTCTTTCATGAGTATCCTAGATAAACTCTTATTGTGTTTAACTTGAAGTGCATATGGCAGACAGAAATCCAGGTAGAGGCCATTAGAAGGAGAACAAGAAAGACACATTCCATAACACTTATAAAATGAAATGTGTGAGTGAGTTGGTATATGCAAAGATGGGGTAGTAAGATGAAGGATATAATTAATCAATAGAAGAATATATGAAAATGCCTGAAGAATATGGAAATTCACTAGTTTGAAAGCTCATTAATAAAGTAGTCAAGGCACGTTGCATAGGCACAAAATGCTGCTTGCAGAAGTCATAGGTTGTTAAACAAAAATGCCATTGCTAGTGTTGAGAAGCCTCCTTCCCAAGGAGTTGTTGCCTGGTAAGTGGTTGAGGATCCAAATAGTACAGGCAATTGTCACTGTTGTCAGTTGCTCATAAAAAGTACTCGATAAGACCCTCTTGCTAAAGACATCCTTATATGCTTGTCATGGTACATAAAGAAAGCAAGCTGGCAGTTGGCTGGGCAGTGCATCTGCTAAATAACCCTCACAGTGTCAAGCAGGCTGTTATTAGAAGAATGTCATCAACATTTACTAAACTGCCGATTCTGTTATCTATACTTCAACCATCTTTACAAAATGCGCCCACTGGTCATTGATGGCTGTTATGTTATGGGGTAAAAAGTCATTTTTCAATTTGTATTGAGGAAAGCTCACATCTGGTTTATTAATCATGGTCAAATGGCCATGTTTGTGAGGGAATAAATGCTATTGTTGAAGCTGTCATTGTTATTCTTCTATACAGACATGATTTGAACATCAAATTGTCTTCTAAATAGCCATGGTTTTTTGCTTATATATCTCTACTGTCAGCTTGATCGAAAGATGCTTCTTGTAATAGGCAGTGATAATTTCAGAGACCCATAACTAGCCAAAGTGCTGAGAATAAGTGCCCTTTCAGTACTCACCACAAGTGAGACATCTATAGCCCACAGTACAGACTTAGAAATCATCAAGGAAGAAGGTATGAGAATGATGTGAGAGCCTAAAGTTGGGGTAGAATGATGTGAAATATTATCTTCTTGATGTGGCATGGCCACAGCACTCCTGAACTCACAGTATCTGTGATTACTGCTCAAGACCTCCAAAAACCAGGGTCCTTCAGTATTCTATTAAAGAGACAGGAGGTGCTCCCAAAACCCTACCCAATTTTTGAGGATTAATAGAAAGTTAACAGTAGCTATGGTGAGGGCTCATGAGACCCCCCCCCTTCCAAAATCTATAAGATGTTAGTGGTTTCTCATGGAAGGAATTTTTCTGTAGAGTAGCTACTTAAAATGTACCCATGTTCATAAAAATGATTCCGTGCCTTTGCTCCAGTCAGCAACCCCAATGGAACTCTCTAGGTCAAAAGCACAAACAAAACAGAAAAAAGGAGTATGAAAGTAGAAAGGAAAGCTAGTTTGACACAGGAACAGGATCAGCAAGAATGGGAAAAAGGCAAGAAAGTTAAGTGGGCTATTATTGTGATCAAAATACCTGTACACATACATAAAAACATCACAATAAAACCCTTTAGTACATATAATTAATATAATTCAAAAAGAATTTAAGCAAAATAAAAGTATCAAGAGTCACCTGCTCCGTCTCTGAAAATATTTTTGAGATAAATAGGAGATTAAGACTAACAGTATTTAGAAAGATGACTTTTAACTAAATGGTGGATGATGATCAGGCTAATGTATAATATGTATAAGAAGCCATTACAAAACTGATTGAGAAAATTCACAAAGGAAAAGCATGGACAGAAGAAAAAGGCATTTATTATTTTTCAGTTGCTGTGATAAAATATCATGAAAAAAAGCAACTTAAGGAAGAGAGAGCTTGTTTGTGTCAGGCAGAGCTGTAGGACTGGAAAGCTGGGATTTTATTTCCTCAACTGCAAGCAGGACACTGGAAGTGGCTTAATGGTTTACCCTCTCAAAGCCCATCTTAATGGAATACTTCTTCCAACCAGGCTGTGTCTCATAAAAATTCTGAAAACGTGCCACCAACTGGGAACCAAGTGCTCAACTGTGGGAGTCTATATGGTCCATTTCTTACTCAAATGATGACAAATGCCAGTATCTACATTAGGTCTGGAAAGATTAGATACTCCAAATGGTGCTAAAAATGGTATGCAATGGGGCATTCTGTAGCTGTCTCCTGTTCTGTGGTAGTGTGCAAATAGAGAAAGCCTTCACAATCAGGCTTGAAATGGTGATGAACCCTGGGCCCATAGATTGGTTTGAATGTAGAGAGAAAATGGAGCCTAAAGAAGATATTAAAGAGTTAGAAATGGAGGCAAGTTGGGTAACACACATGCAATAGTGGGTTTTAGCCCCAGCACGGAATAAGTAGAGTATACAGTAGTAGAAACAACATCATTTCTAGTCCTAGAACTCAAGAGATACCAGAAGGAGGAACCATGCTTAGAGGTCATCCCTAGTTATATACAGAGTTCAAGGCCAACCCTGTCTACATCTCACTTTGTCTTTTTTTAAAGTCTCTAAGACATGGGATGGGCTGGTTCCAGGGAGCCTATGGGAGTGACTCTATCTGAGACTCATAACAGTAGGGACTATGGAGCCTGAAGTACCACCTCATGTAGCCTGTTAGGTTTCCTAGTGTAGGGATAAGAACAGCAAACTACACAAGAAAGCTTTGGCCACAAGTGTGTCCTACCTACAAGATATGCATGGACTAAGATGGAGCAGAGATGGAGAGAATGGACCATCAGTGACCGGCCTAACTTGAGATACACACCATGGGCAAGAAACAATCCATGACATTGTTACTGGTACTGTTGCAGACAAGAGCCTAGAATAACTATACTCTGAGAGGCCCTACCCAGCAGCTGACTAAAACAGATGTAGAAATACACATCCAAACATTAGATAGAGCTCTGAGAGTCTTGTGGAAGAGTTGGGGAAAGGATTGAGGGACCCAAACAGGTTAAGAACTCCAGACGAAGACCAACAGATTCAACTAATCTGCACTTTTTGGCACTCTCAGAGATGGAACCACCAACCAAAAAGCTATCTTGAGCTAGACTTAGGACCCCTGAACATATGTAGCAGATGTGCAACTTGGTCTTCAAGAAAGTCTCCCAACAACTAGAGCTGGGGCTGTCCCTGAATCTGTTTCCTATTTGTGGATTCCATTTCCCTACCTGGGCAGCCTTGTCTGTCCTCAGTGAGAGAGGATGCACCAAGTCCTGCAGACAATTGATGTATCACACAGTGGGGAAATACCTTGGGGGTCCCTACCCCTTCTCAGAGGAGAGGGGAATGGGAAAACAAGCTGTGGGAGGGGAACATTGAAAGGAAAGGAATGATGGATATTAGGATATAACGTGAATAAATAAGTTAATGAAACAAATATCTCTAATTTTCCCACATCTCCTATATTTCACAGGAAACTCACCATTTCCTTTGAGGAACCATTCAATGTAAGTTTCCAGTGACTCTGGATTCTTCACAAGGTTTGTCTTACCCCAGAAAAAATAACCAGATACAAGAACATCCCTGGGATTTCTGATGACATAGATCACCTTAAATGGAAAAAATGTAAATGAAGGTCAATAGTTATTCCTCATCTTTTAACTGGCATAATTAACATGAAATAGTCAAATATCCACGGGTTTCTAAAAACATATTATTTTTATTTGGGCAAAACATATACATAAGTGAAAAATATTTATAGTAATAATTCCCCTTTTCTATTTTTATTTGATTTGTAAAAATGGAACAGGAAAATGGCTAGTTCTATAATACCGTAAAAATAAACTCAAACTAGGCTGACTTGATGGTTCTAAAGATTAAAGTAATAATTGGTTATCCAACACCAAATGCCCAGCCTGTAAAATATACATATAAGTAACATTGTGCTGACTGAGAAGGATGTACTGAAGCATTCAGGCATATATAGTTTTATTTAGGAATATATATTGTATACATTAGAAACATTTAAATATATCTATATAGGCATATATAAACATAGGAATATATTTAGGAATACATATACATATGTATGCAACATGAATTAACAAAAAAAGAAACCTTAATTTGAGAGAGAGAAAGAGAAGGATATATCAATGGGTTTGGAGGGAGAAAGGGGAAGGGAGAAATGATGTACATAATTATATTTTATTTTTGTAATTTCAAAACATAAAATAAATAAAATACATAATTTTAAAAAAGATTTATTTATGTTATATATATGAGTTCACTGTCGCTGTTTTCAGACACACCAGAAGGCATTGGATCGAATTACAGATGGTCATGAGCCACAATATGATTGCTGGGAATTGAACTCAATACTTTTGGAAGAGCAATCAGTGCTCTTAACTACTGAGCCTTCTTTTCAGGCCCAAAAGTTCTTAATAAAGAATAAAAATAAGAATATTAAATGAATAAAAAAATAAAAATAAAAATAAAAAATAAAATGAAAATTCTTAATAAAATGAACTTTATATTTTGTACCAATTATTCTAGAATTCATCTTTTTTAACTTCAAAAATATTTATTCATGCATGCCTAAGTGCACACGTTCATGTTCATGCACCACATATGGACAGAAACCTGCACACATAAAAAAGGGGGTGGGTTGCCCCGTGACTAGATTTGTAGACAGTTGTGAGTCACAATGTGGGTATTGGGAACTGAACCTGGGTCATTTGCAAGAGGAACCAATACTCTTAACTGCTGAGCCACCTCTATAGTTTTTATTAGATTTTTTTCCATTTACCATCCTTTTTATAATGTTTACATATTTGTAAATATGTTTTGTCTGTACACTGTGCATTCCCCACAAGGTCCAGGAGGGAGCACAAGAGCCCAGGAACTGGACTTAGAGATTTTATTTTTACAGTTTTATGTGTGTGTATATATATATATATATATATATATACACACATACATATGTATATTGTTTATTTATATAATATTTATTTTTATTTTACATTTTTATTTATATATAATATAATATATATTATCTATAATCTATTTATTTATATAATATATATATTTATATTATAATAATACATATAATAATATATATGATATATTCTTTATTTGCATTTCAAATGATATCCCCTTTCCTGGATCCCTCCTCCCCGAAAGTCCCATAAGCCCTCTTCCCCAATCACCCCCTTCCCTTTTCATTATCCTGGTATTCCCCCACACTGCTACACTGAGCCTTTCCAGTACCAGGGACCTTTCCTGTCTTCTTCTTGGGCATCATTTGACATGTGAATTGTTTCTTGGGTATTCCGAGTTTCTGGGCGAAAATCTGCTTATCTTTTAAATTTTTTATTGGATTTTTTAATTTACATTTCAAATATTATTCACTTTTTCAATTTCCTGCCTCCTCCCCAGAAACCTCCCATCCAATCCCATTTACCCTGCTTCTATGAGGGTGTTCGCTGACCCACCCATTCACTCCTGCGTCACCAGAATAGTAAAAATTATTCTCAACAATAAAAGAACTTCTGGGGGAATCAACATTCCTGACTTCAAAATCTACTACAGAGCAATAGTGATAAAATCTAGTACAGTGGCAGTTAAGTAGATCAGTGGAATAGAACTGAAGATTCAATAATGAACCCACACACTTATGGTCACTTGATTTTTGACAAAGAAGCTAAAACCATCCTATGGAAAAAAACACAGCATTTTCAACAGATTGTGCTGCTTGAACTGGTGGTCAGCATGTAGAAGAATGCAAATCAATCAATTCTTATGTCCTCGTACAAAACTCAAGTCCAAGTATATCAAGGACCTGCACATAAAACCAGATACACTGAAACTAATGGAAAAGAAAGTGGGAAAGAGCTTTGAGCACATGGGCAGAGGGGAAATTTTCCTGAACAGAACACCAATAGCTTATGCTCTAAGATCAAGGATTGACAAACAGGACCTCATAAAATTACAAAACTTCAGTAAGGCAAGGGACACTCTCAAGAGGACAAAATTTCAACCAACAGATTGGGAAAGATATTTACAAATAATATATCTGATAGAGGACTAATATCCAATATTTACAAAGAATTCAAGAAGTTAGACACCAGAAAACCAAATAACCATATTGAAAAAGGAGTATAGAGCTAAACAAAGAATTCTTAACTGAGTAATACTCAATGGACTAGAAGCACCTAAAGAAATGTTCAACATCCTTAGTCATAAGGGAAATGCAAATCAGAAAAACCCTGAAATTACACCTCACCACAGTCAGAATGACTAAGATTAAAAACCTCCAGTGACAGCAGATGGAGTCAAGAATGTGGAGAAAAAGGAACACTCCTCCAGTGTTGTTGGGATTGCAAGTTAATACAAACACTCTGGAAATCAGATTGGTGGCTCTTCATAAAAATTGATTATACTACGGCCTGAGGACCCAGCTATAACACTCCTGGGTATATACCCAGAAGATTCTCCAACATGTAATAAGGACACATTCTCAACTATGTTCATAACAGCCTTATTTATAATAGACAGAAGCTAGAAAGGACCCAGATGTCCTTCAACAGAAGAATGGATACAGAAAATTTGGTATTACAAAATGGAGTACTACACAGCTTTTTTAGAAAAGCAATGACTTCATGAAATTCTTAGGGAAATGGATGGAGCTAGAAAATATCATACTGAGTGAGGTAACCCAATCACAAAAGAACACACATTGTGTATACTCACTGATAAGTGGATATAAGCCCAGAAGCTTAGAACACCCAACATTTATTGCACAGACCACATGAAGCTCAAGAAGAAGGAAGACTAAAGTGTGGATACTTTGGTCCTTCTTAGATGGGGTACAAAATACCAATGGGAAGAAATACAGAGACAAAATGTGGAGCTGAGACTGAAGGAAAGAACATCCACAGACTGCCCCACCTGGGGATCCATGCCATGGACAGTTAGCAAATCCAGATGCTATTGTGGATTCCAACAATCTCTACCTGACAGGAGCCTGATATAGCTGTTTCCTGAGAGGCCCTGCCAGTACCTGAAAAATACAGAAGGGGATGCTCTCAGCCAACCATTGAACTGAGTACAGGCTCCACAATGGAGGAGCTAGAGAAAGGACCCAAGGAGCTTAAGGAATTTCCATCACCATGGAAGAACAAAATATGAACTAACCAGTACCCCCAGAGCTCCTAGGGACTTAACCACCAACCAAACACACATGGAGGGACCCATGGCTCCAACCACATGTATAGCACAGAATGGCCTGGTAGGATATCAATGACAGGAGAGGCACATGGACATGTGAAGGCTCATTGCTCCTGGGAAGGGGAATGCCAGTTGAGGCCATTGGGAGTGGGTGGGTTAGTGTGCAGGGGGAGGCAGAATATTGAGAGGGGATAATATTTGAAATGTAAATAAAGGAAAATCTAATACAGAAAAAAGTATTCGAACCCTTTGAAATTAAATTTGGGAATAATGCAGACTAAAAGCAATAAAACAAATTAGTAAATATTTCAATGGAAATGTAAAAGAGAAAGCTGCCCAGGATCACTGTGTGATGGTTCACATCCTGGTACTCTAATGTAGTCTGATGTGGGAAAATATCAGCATCACCTAGTGTATGAGAATCCCACCTTTGGAGCTCTGCAAGAGCTCCAAAACCTGTCAGGGTAAAATAAGTTCTAAGAGGATTTGGTCAAAGAAAATCTCAACCACTGGACACTGACCTTGGCCTTGGAACTGAAGAGAGACTTGGGGAAAAGATGGATGGGAAGATGGGAGGTCATGAGTCGTGGTCCTTTCTTATTGATTATTAAAGGATGTCCATCGTTAGTCTCTAGCCAGGGTGAGCGGTCCCAGACGGGCACAGATTGAATCCACGTGGGATCTCCCTTGGTCTGAATCAAGCAGACAATCTCAATCAGCCAGTTTGTTCCTGGATGAAAAGCAAAAGTGACTGTCTCTCATTTCAACAATTCTTGTGAAAAAGCATCAACTAGAATAAACACCCATACAATATTGAGTGCTGCCCATTTTCAAGCACACAGACTTGTAGTGTTCAAAATGTTCATGTGATATAAGTACAAAGTATATTCAAGCAACATATTCTAGACATATTCTCATTTTGCAAAACTGAGATCCTATACTCAATCAACAGCAACCTACCAATGGAATATCTTCTCCAGCCCTGGACCACCATCATTCTATATTCTGGTAGAATGAATTTGACTATCTCAGATATATTCCACAGTGATGTAATCATAGCATCTGCCCTCTATGAATTCATCATTTAATTGTTTCATTTTCATTGATATGCACACTTTCTGTAGTGTATGACAGAGTACTTCTTCTTTTTCAGATGAATAAATTCTGTTGGGTATATTTATACCACACACTTGCATTTGTGTTTATGTGCTCATTTGTCAGTGGATGTTTCTCTAGCTTCCTTTTCTGAGTTACTGTCTGGTTGTTTTTTCCTGTATTTCCACTGCTTTTGGATTTTCTGTATGTGCTTTCAATGTCAGAAACCTAATAATTACCCAATGTTCAGTGCTTCTTTCACACAGGAAATATCCATTTTCAAACCACCATGATGTTCTTTTTTGGTGTCTTGAATTTTCAGACTCGATTTCCTAGACAAGTTCTATGATATTTCTACCTGGCACTGTCCTCTCCTCCACATATCCTCACATACATGTTATCCTTATATCATGTATAAGACTTTAACTCTTTAACTTTATTTCTTCTGTTCATTCTCATCACCCTCCCTCTTCTATATCTTATCCACGTAGACCAATGGCAGATTCTGCCTCAGGGTCCACTATCATTGTTCTGGTATAATAGATGATAACCTTTGCCCACTTGTGTCAGATTGAATGGAACACACACAAATCTCATCATTTTACATGTACAGAGCACTCTACTCATCACCAAAAATGAATGAGGATCAAATCTCTAACCTCCCTTATACAATTCAGAATCAGTCTTACTGATGGTCCTTACCTGACTTGGGGTAAGTCAATATAATCAAGTCTTCTTCTTTCACCACGAACGTATTACGGATATCTTCCAATTGTTCTTTTTGAACTGCTACGGTAGGAAAAGCTATTCCTTCAAACCAAGTATATTCTGACATCATGAACCTTGTAGGTACTGTTAGGATCCCAGTACTCGATACCTCTTCAGCTTATAGAAAATGCTGAGAGGTAAGATTTATAGTGCAGGCAAAGAATCATTAACTTTCTCTAGTTTCTTGTGAAGCTAGCTACTGATAAGAAGAAATAAATATTGTAACACATAGTCAAAGGTTACTGTATTGAGCAAGTTTGAACTCCTACAAAGAACATTCTACAGTATTTGTGAGCCTGAGTTCATGACTCCCAACCAGAAACTCAGTAAGATGTAATAAGTCATAGAAATTCAGGTTAAGTTAAAATGTCTTCTAATAAAATTTAGCTTTCAGAATGATTTTAAATATGCAGAAAATGACCAAGATCACACAGAAATTTTGGGAAATGCAAATCAAAACAACCCTGAGATTTCACCACACATCAGTCAGAATGACTAAGATCAAAAACTCAGGAGAAAACAGGTGCTGGCAAGGATGTGGAGAAAGAGAAACACTCCTCCACTGCTGGTGGGGTTGCAAGCTGGTGCAACCACTCTGGAAATCAGTCTGGTGGTTCCTCAGAAAACTGGGCATGATACGACCAGAGGACCCCATTATACCACTCCTGGGCATATACCCAGGGGATTCCCCAGCATATAATAAGAGTGCATGCTACTATGTTCATAGCAGCTCTATTTATAACAGCCAGAAGCTGGAAGGAACACAGATGTCCCTCAACATAGGAATGGATACAGAAAATGTGGGATATTTACACTATGGAATACTACTCAACTATTAAAGACAAAGATTTCATGAAATTCTTAGGCAAGTGGGTAGAACTGGAGAATATTGTCCTGAGTGAGGTGACCCAATCACAAAAGAACACACATGGTATGCACTCACTGATAAGCAAATATTAACCCATAAGCTCAGAATACCCAAGAAACAATTCACATATCAAATGATGCCCAAGAAGAAGGTAGGAGAGTCCCCTGCTCCTGGAAAGGCTCAGTGCAGCAGTGTACTGGAATACAAGAACAGGGATGTGGGAAAGCTTTGATTGGGGAAAAATGGGATGGAAGAGGGCTTATGGGACTTTGGGGGAGGGGAGATCCAGGAAAGGGGAAAACATTTGAAATATAAATAAAGAATATATCGAATAAATAAAATAATTGGAAAAATAAAAATCAATGTGATTTCACCTCAAAATACAGTTTATTCTCCATTTCTTAGAAGCCATTGATATGAAGTATTTCTTCTTCTAGGGTAAAAGCATATAGAATTTCCCCTGACCTCTTTTGTGTGCCTACTAGTGCCATTTTGTTGGTTTGTTTGGGTAACTATCCTGTTAAAAGTTCATATGTCTAAAAGAGACAAAATCTATCAACCAGAATCTTGTGGCAATTGGGGATTTTGGTGCCCTGTTTTGTGAATTTTTTCCACTGAGTCATAGGTTAAAAGGATTTATTGAAGATGTATAAGTTGGGATTATCTACAATTTGTCCCTTTTTGGATATTCATGAGAGTCTCTACATGTTGAAAAAAAGAAGTATCTTTAACAAAGGATAAGATCTGCATTTGCACGTGTATGTAAGGAAAGATATTTAGAAAGCAGCTGGAAATTACTGGATTAGGTAACTGTTAGTAGTGAGACTCTAGGGGTTTTGCTTTTTCCAGACTCAGGTGGGTTGTATATGTTTACAGTACCAGAAATGTCTTCCCTCTTTTTGAGTAGGACTTAAGTCTAATTATGTGGTCTTTGATTCCCCCAAGATAAAAGTTCCACCAGTGTGCCCATGAGGATGTCTTCACAGTCAAGTGATTCTCGTGGCTCACAGGTTTCATACCTGCATAGTTTAAGTTTCTCTCCCCTGGCAGATTGAGTAACATCTTACTCTATGAAAACAACTTCACTGGGACAAGATATCCGGGCTATTCTAGATTAATTCCTCCAAATTCTGTATCTGAAGTGCATTGTGGCTTCAGCAACACAATCTTATCTTCACGTTCTGGGAGGCAACAAGGGAACCAACAGCTGATGGTGTTTTGGAGAAGTTATCAGATTCTCCTCACCAAAAACTTAAGAGAAACGTTCACATAGTTTACTATGTGTCCTTATTGCATGCCAGGGAATCCTCTGGGTATATGTCCAGGAGTGGTATAGCAGGGTCCTCTGGAAGTGTCATGCCCAGATTTCTGAGGAACCGCCAGACTGATTTCCAAAGTGGTTGTACCATCTTGCAATCCCACCAGCAGTGGAGGAGTGTTACTCTTTCTCCACATCCTCACCAGCACCTGCTGTCTCCTGAGTTTTTAATGTTAGCCATTCTGACTGGTGTGAGGTGAAATCTCAGGGTTGTTTTGATTTGCATTTCCCTAATGACTAATTATTTTGAACATTTCTTAGGGTCATCTGAAGTTCTTCATGAAAACTTCTTTGTTTAGCTCTGTACTCCACTTTTTAATAGGGTTATTTGTTCTCTGGGGTTTACCTTATTGAGTTCTTTGTATATATTAGATATTAGCCCACTGTCAGATTTAGGGTTGGTGAAGAGTCTTTCCCAATCTGTTGGTTGACATTTTGTCCTTTTGACAGGTTCTTTTGCCTTACAGAAACTTTGTAATTTTATGAGGTCCCATTTATCAATTCGTTATCTTAGAGCGTAAGCTATTGGTGTTCTGTTCAGAAAATTTTCCCATGTGCCCATGTTCTCAAGGGTCTTCCCCGGTTACTTTTCTATTAGTTTTCAGTGTGTCAGGTTTTGTGTGGAGGTCCTTGATCCACTTGGAGATGAGCTTAGTACAAGGAGATAAGAATGGATCAATTCACATTCTTCTGCATACTGACCACCAATTGAACCAGCACCATTTGTTGAAAAGGCTATCTTTTCTCCACTGGATGTTTTCAGCTCCTTTGTCAAAGATCAAGTGACCATAGGTGTGTGGGTTCATTTCTGGGTCTTCAATTCTATTTCATTGGTCGACTTGCCTGTCACTGTACCAATACCATGCAGTTTTTATCCGTATTGCTCAATAGTAACATTTGAGGTCTGGAATACTGATTCCCCCAAAAGTTCTTTTACTGTTGAGAATAGTTTTAGCTATCCTGGGTTTTTTTGTTATTCCAGATGAACTTGAGAATTGCTCTTTCTAACTCTATGAAGAACTGAGTTGGGATTTTGATAGGGATTGTGTTGAATCTGTAGATTGCTTTTGGCAAGATGGCCATTTTAACTATATTAATCCTGCCAATCCACAAGCATGGAAGATTTTTCTATTTTCTGAGGTCTTCTTCGATTTCCTTCTTCAGAGATTTGAAGTTCTTGTCATATAGGTCTTTCACTTGTTTGGTTAGAGTCACCCGAAGATACTTTATGTGGTTTGTGGCTATTGTGAAGGGTGTCATTTCCCTAATTTATCCCACAGTCTGCTTATCCTTTTAGTATAGAAAGCCTACTGATTTGCTTGAGTTGATTTTGTAACCAGCCACTTTGCTAAAGTTGTTTATCAGCTGTAGGAGTTCTTCAGACACTCCAGAAGAGGGAGTCAGATCTCATTACAGATTGTTGTTAGCCACCATGTGGTTGCTGGGATTTGAACCCAGGACCTTCAGAAGAGCAATCAGTGCTCTTAACTACTGAGCCATCTGTCTAGCCCCAGCTGTAGGAGTTCTTTAGTAGAGTTTTTTTTTTTTTTTGGGTCACTTAAGTGTACTATCATACCATCTACAAATAGTGATAGTTTGACTTCTTCCTTTCCGATTTGTATCCCTTTGACCTCCTTATGTTGTCTAATTGCTCTAGCTAGGACTTCAAGAACTATATTGAAAAGATATGGAAAGAGGGTCAGCCTTGTATAGTCCCTGATTTTAGTGGGATTGCTTCAAGTTTCTCTCCATTTACTTTGATGTTGGCTACCGGTTTGCTGTATATTGCTTTTACTGTGTTTAGGTATGGGCCTTGAATTCCTGTTCTTTCCAAGACTTTTAGCATAAAAGGCTGCTGAATTTTGTAAAAATGCTTTTTCAGCATCTAATGAAATGATTGTGTGGTTTTTTTCTTTAAGTTTGTTTATGTAGTGGATTGCATTGATAAATTTCCTTATATTGAACAATCCCTGCATCCCTGGTATGAAGCCTACTTGATCATGGTGGATGATCGTTTTGATGTGTTCTTGGATTCGGTTGGCAAGAACTTTATTGAGTATTTTTGCATCGATATTCATAAGGGATATTGACCTGAAATTCTCTTTCTTTGTTGGATCTTTGTGTGGTTTTGGTATCAGCGTAATTCATAGAAAGAGTTGGGTAGTGTTTTTTCTGTTTCTATTACGTGGAATAGTTTGAAAAGTATTGGTGTTAAGTCTTCTTTGAAGGTCTGATAGAATTCTGCACTAAAACCATCTGGTCCTGTGCTTTTTTTGGTTGGAAGGCTTTCTATGACCCCTTTTATTTCTTTAAGGGTTATGGGACTGTTTAGATGATCTATTTGATCCTGATTTAATTTTGGTATTTGGTATCTGTCTAAGAAATTTCCTCCAGATTCTCCAGTTGTGTTCAGTACAGGCTTTTGTAGTAGGATCTGATAATTTTTTGAATTTCCTCATTTTCTGTTGTTATATCACCCATTTCATTTCTAATTTTGTTAATTTGGATACTGTCTCTGTGACCTTTGGTTAGTCTGGCTAAGGGTTCATCTATCTTGTTGAATTTTTCAAAGAACCAGCTCCTGGTTTTGTTGATTCTTTGTATGGTTTTTACTTGATTTATTTCAGCCCTGAATTTGATGATTTCCTGTCTTCTTCTCCTCCTGGGTGAATTAGCTTCTTTTCATTCTAGGGTTTACAGCTGTGCTATTAAGCTTCTAGTGTATGCTCTCTCCAATTTCTTTTTGGAGGCACTCAAAGCTATGAGTTTTTCTCTTAGCACTGCTTTCATTGTGTCCCATAAATTTGGGTATGTTGTGCCTTCATTTTCATTAAGTTCTAAAAAGTCTTTGATTTCTTTCTTTCTTTCTTCCTTGACCAAGGTATCATTGAGTAGAGTATTGTTCAGTTTCCATGTGTATGTGGGCTTTCTGTTGTTTTTGTTGTTATTAAGGACCACTTTTACTCCATAGTGATCTGATAGGAGGCATGGGATTATTTCGATCTTCTTATATTTGTTGAGGTCTGTCTATATACCAACTATATAATCAATTTTGGAGAAGGTACCATGAGGTGCTGAGAAACAGGTATATTCTTTTGCTTTGGGATGAAAATTTTATATATATATGTGTGTGTGTGTGTGTGTGTGTGTGTGTGTGTGTGTGTGTGTGTGTGTGTGTGTTAAATCCGATTGGTCCAAAGATTCAATTAGTTTCACTGTCTCCCTGTTTTCCTGATCGGTCCATTGAAGAGACTGGGGTGTTAAAGTCACCCACAAATATTGTGTTAGGTGTAATATGTGCTTTGAGCTTTAGTAAAGTGTCTTTTAAGAACGAGGGTGCCCTTGCATTTGGAGCATAGATATTCAGGATTCAGAGTTCTTCTTGGTGGATTTTTCCTTTGACCAGCAAGAAGTGTCCTTCCATGTCTCTTTTGATGACATTAGGTTGAAAGCCAATTTTATCTGATATTAGAATGGCAACTCCGACTTGTTTCCTGAGACCATTTGCTTGTAAAATTGTCTTCCAGCCTTTTACTCTAAGGTACTTTTTGTATTTGACACTGAGGTATGTTTCCTGTATGCAGGAAAATGTAGGGCCCTGTTTACGAACACAGTCTGTTAGTCTATGTCTTTTTATTGGGGAATTGAGTCCATTGACATTAAGAGATATTAAGGAGTAGTGATTATTGCTTCCTATCATTTGTGATGTTAATGTTATACTTGTGTGGTTATCTTCTTTTGGGTCTGATGAGAGAAGGTTATTATCCTGCTTTTTCCAGGGTATAGTTTCCCTCCTTGTATTGGTGTTTTGCCCCTATTATCCTTTGTAAGGCTGGGTTTGTGGAAAGATATTGTGTAAATTAGGTTTTGTCATGGAATATCTTGGTTTCTCCATCTACAGTTATTGAGAGTTTCGCTGGGTATAGTAATCTTGGCTGGCATTTGTGTTCTCTTAGAGTCTGCATGAGCTCTGCCCAGGATCTTCTAGCTTTCATGGTCTCTGGTGAGAAGTCTGGTGTGATTCTGATAGGTCTTCCTTTATATGTTACTTGCCCTTTTTCTCTTACTGCCTTTAGTATTCTTTCTTTGCTTAGTACATTTGGGATTTTGATTATTATGTGACAGGAGATATTTCTGTTCTCATCCAGTCTGTTTGGAGTTCTGTAGGCTTCCTGTATATTCATGGGCATCTCTCTCTTTAGGTTAGGGAAGTTTTCTTCCATAATTTTGTTGAAGATATTTGCTGGCCCTTTAAGTTGTTAATCTTCACTCTCATCTATGCCTATAATCCTTAGGTTTGGCATTCTCATTGTGTCCTAGATTTCCTAGATGTTTTGGGTTACAAGCTTTTTGCATTTTGCATTTTCTTTAACTGTTGAGTCCATGGTTTCTATGGTATCTTTGGCATCTGAGATTCTTTCTTCTATCTCTTGTATTCTGTTGTTGATATTTGCGTCTATGGTCCCTGATTTTTTTCCCAAGGTTTTCTATCTCCAAAGTTGTCTCCCTTTGTGCTTTCTTAGTTGTTTCTACTTCTCTTTTTAGATCCTGGAAGTTTTTGCTCAGTTCCGTCATTTGCTTGTTTCTCTTGTAAGGGCTTCTAGCTTTTGATCATTTTTCTCCTGAATTTCTTTAAGAGATTTATTTATGTCCTTCATGTGTTCCTCTAACAGCATCCTGACCAGTGCTTTTAAATCCAACTCTTGTTTTTCTGGTGTGTTGGGGTATCCAGGACTTGCTGTTGTTGGAGAATTGGGTTCAGATGCTGCCATAACGCCTTGGTTTCTGTTAGTAATGTTCCTACGTTTGCCTTTAGCCATCTAGTTCTCACTGGTGTTAGATGGTCTTATTGTCACTGGCTGGTGCTTCAATCTCCTATGGACCTTACTATTTCCGCCATACTGGATGCCTAGGTTTCCTCTGGCACAGATTGCTGATGAGCTGCCTTCCTTTTTTGTGCCATTAGAAACCTGAGTCTTTTCCCAAACAATGTTATACTTGGGTTGTCTCAGTGAACCAGGTGCTCTCTGACTGCTCTGTCATGGAGTGAAGATAGCGGTGGAGAGTCACTCCCTCTGCTAATCCCCACGTAGGACACAGGCCCCACGACAGGCTGCCTGGCAGACAAACCACCTATGTGCTCAGATACTGGGTACAGGCAGACCCCAGGTGGTTTGAGGCCCCAGAGATCTTAAACTCAGAATGTCTCAGTACCTGGTGCTGCTTTTCTGCCCCGGCAGTCACCCCCTCTGCTGATCTCCACATAGGACACAGGCCCCATGACAGGCTGGCTGGCAAGTGAACTGCCTATGTGCTCAGGTCTTACGCATAAGCAGACCCCTGGCGGCTTCTCTATGTCTTTTCAAACATCCTTGGTATTATTTATCCCTCCTTTTCTTCTGTCACTGTGTATTAGATCTGTTTTCCTTTCTCCAAAATGCACTCCACCCCATTTTTCCTATTTTTCCCTTTGTAGCACCTGTGTGCTATTCCAGTATGTAGAGTTCTACTCCCATATTGTCACTTTTTGCTTTCCTGGTTACTGATGTTACTCTAGGTTATAAACACATATCTACAGATTCAAAGCCAGAACCTAGAAAATACAAAGGAGGATTCTCTCAGCCAACCATTGGACTGAGCACAAGGTCCTGGAATGGAGGAGCTAGAGAATGGAAAAAAGGAGCTGAAGGAGCTTGCAGCCCCATAAGAAGAAGATCAGTGTAAACCAACCAGTACCCCCAGAGCTCCTTGGGACTAAATCACCAACCAAAGAGTACACATGGAGGGACCCATGGCTCCAGCTGCGTATGTAGTAAAGGATGGCCTTGTTGGACATCAAAAGCAGGAGAAGCGCTTGGTTCTGAGAAGGTTAGATGCCCCAATTTAGGGGAATGTCAGGACATGGAAGTGAGAGTGTGTGGGGTGGTGAGCAGGGGGAATTGGGTAAGGGGTTTTCAGAGGGGAAACTAGGAAAGAGGATAACATTTGAAATGTAAATAAAGAAAATATCTAATAAAAAAGAGAGAAAAGAGAGAACACTTCACAGTTGTCTTTCTGGATCTAGGTTACCTTCTGCATTATAATATTTTCCAGTTCACCTGTTTTCTTAAAATTTTCTTGATTTCATCTATCACCACAGCTAAGTAGAATTTAATTGTACATATGTTCCACATTTTCTTTAGTCATTCATTAGTTCAAGGACATTTAAGCTGTTACTAGAACAATAATAAAAGTGACTGAGAAAGTATTTATGATGTAAGGTTTCAGCATATGCAAAGGAATCCTGTATCTGTGCCACAGGATAAATTTTTTACACTGTTTTCAGAGGGACAGCATCCATTTGCAATGCAACTAAGGGAGTGAGGGTCACACTTTTTCCACATTTTTACAATAATCTATCTCTCCAACATTTGTTGTCAGTAGTTTACTTGGTCATAGTATTTCTGACTAGATTAGATTAAATCACAGAGTAGTTTAATTATTATTTTCTTAATTGCTAAAATTTTGACCAATTAAGAAGGAACATCTTAGTTATTTTTTTCTTTTGTTTTTATGTTTCTTTTTTCTTTTTTGAAAGCATGTTCTTTTATTGAAAAAGAAAGTAACATTTTATGATAAAATTGGAGATTTACATGGAAAATATTTCTGATAAAATAGATATATATATAAGAAATCACATTAAAGTTGACAATTTTCCTGGAAAATTAAAGAGTAAAGTGGTAGACATAAAAAAAAAAAAACTTTGCTAAATTAATTGAAAAAGTAAGTAGAAACATTTTATGATAGAACTGAAGATTTATGTGAAAAATATTTCTGATAAAATTGCAGAAAATTGTAGAAAAACATTAAAATTGAAGATTATCATGGAGAATTTTGTATAGATATAATAATGATAGGCATAAAAGTATTCCTAAGTTGATTGAAAGTGGAATTGTAACCATTTTCTGATAAATTTGAAGATTTACATGGAAAATATTTCTGACAAATTTGAAGAAATAAATAGAAAAACATGTTAAAATTGAAGATTATCATGAAAAATAATGCAGATATAAAAATTCTAAATTAATTGAAAGAGGAATTACAAACATTTTCTGACAAAATTGAAGATTTAAATTAAAAATATTTCTGTTAATCTATGTCTTTTTACTGAGGAATTGAGTCCATTGATGTTGAGATATTAAGGAATAGTGATTGTTGCTTCCTGTTATTTTTGATGATATTTTTATGTTTGTGTACATATCTTCTTTTGGATTTGTTGGAAGATTACTTTCCTCCTTTTTCTAAGGTGTAGTTTCCCTCCTTGTGTTGGCTTTTTCCATCTATTACCCTTTGTAGGGCTGGATTTGTGGGAAGATATTGAATAACTTTGGTTTTATCATGGAATATCTTAGTTTCTCCATTTATGATGATTGAGAGTTTTGCTGGGTATGGTAGTCTGGGCTGACATTTGTGTTCTCATAGGGTCTGTATGACATCTGCTCAGGATCTTCTAGCTTTCACTGTCTCAGGTGAAAAGTCTGGTGTAATTCTGATAGGTTTGCCTTTATAAGTTATTTCCCCTTTTTCCTTTAATGCTTTTAATATTCTTTGTATGTTTAGTGCATTTGATGTTTTGATTATTATGTGCTGGGAGGACTTTCTGGTCTGGTCCAGTCTGTTTGGAGTTCTGTGGGCTTCTTGTATGTTCATGGGCATCTCTTTCTTTAGGTTAGGGAAATTTTCTTGTATCATTTCATTGAAGATATTTACTGACCCTTTAAATTGGAAATTTTTGCTCTCTTCTATACCTATAATCCTTAGGTTTGGTCTTTGAATTTCTGAGTGGGGAGGTGAGATTTCCATGTTCTCTCTGAAGGGGAACAGCTAGGAGCACACAGGGTATACAATCAGTGGAGCTGCTGAGTCAGAAGTCTTCCTTTCTGGCAGTCATTTGCACCAGGGAGTCAGAAGGCTCCACAGTCTTCTGTCCACAGACCCTGCCAGAAATGAGTTGGTCTCCCAGGAGTATGGACACAGGTTTACAGGCCCATAGGTGGGACAAGCTCCAGGAAAAAATAGCAAGACCAGCTAACAACAGAGGTAAAGAGTGTCCCGACCTGCAGGACAGTCAACAGGGTTCCTGGAGCTACCTAGGAAAAGAGCGAGGGGGGTCAAGAAACACAAAGAGGTGGACAGCAAGTCAGTATTCCGATCAAGCTGTCAAACTTTAATTTTCACACAATGCGTTATAAAGGCAAGCAAGCAGGTGTGGGGAGGGGTGAAGGGGGAAAGTCATTGTATTCAGGGGAACAATCTCAGGGAGCTAGCTTCATATCTCAGGAACAGTTTCTCAGAATTGTCTCTCAGGATCTCAGCAAAGATTTGGCAGGTGCAGTAGGAACTTGGCATCATATTTTGATCATGAGGAGGTAAAGTGGAAAGGAGTTGCTATAGTAACCTAAGGTGAGCTCCGTTTGTTCGAGCCCACTCGGGTGAGCTCTGTATGTACTGACCATCTAGCTTACTTGGCTAATCTTTAAACTAGTACATTTCCTTCTAAAGGCAGCCTAGAGAAAGAAAGCTGGAAATGGCTGAGTGGAGGGGGTTTTTGAGATCTCTGTGAGAATGGCTCCTGGCAAATGAAATGGCAAAAGGCAAGTGCAAGTATCCTACCAACAGAAACTAAGGCTACTTGGCAACATCAGAACCCAGTTCTCCCACCACAGCAAGTCCCGGATATCCCAACATACTGGAAATGCAAGATTTGAATTTAAAATCATATCTCTTGATGCTGATAGAAGGCTTCAAAAAGGACTTAAGTAATTCTCTTAAAGAAATACAGGAGAACATGGGTCAACAAGTAAAAGCCCTTAAAGAGGAAACACAAAAGTCCCTTAAAGAGTTACAGGAAAACATAAACAATCAAGTGAAGGAACTGAACAATAAAGTGGAAGTAGAAACAATAAAGAAATCACAAAGTGAGACATCTCTTGAGATAGAAAACCTTGGAAAGAATTCAGGAGTCATAGATGCCAACATCAACAACAGAATACAAGAGATTGAAGAAAGAATCTCGGGTGATGAAGATGCCATAGAAAACTTTGACTCCACAGTCAAAGAAAATGCAAAATGCATAAAGCTTGTAACCCAAAACATCCTCTTCCCCTTCCCTCTATGAGGATGCTCCATTACACACACACACACACACACACACACACACACACACACACACTTTCCCACCCTGTCATTCACCTACACTGGGGCATCAAAATCCCTCAGGCCCAGTGCCACTTTTCCCACTAAGGACAACAAGGCACTCCTCTGCCACATGTGTGGCCAGAGCCATGGATCCCTCCATGTGTACACTTTGGTCTGTGATCCTGTCCCAGGTAGCCCAGGGGGCTCTGGCCAATTAAAACTGATACTCCTTCCATGGGGCTGCAGTTCCCCTCAGCTCCTTCAGTCCTTTCTCCAACACCTTCATCAGGGACCCCACACTCTGTCCAGTTGTTGGCTGTGAGCACCTGCCTCTGCATTTGTCAGGTTCTGGCAGAGCCTCCCAAGAGAAAGTCATATCAGGCTCCTGTCAGCAAGCACTTTCCTGTATCCACAATACCACCCGGTTGGGTGTCTGTATATGGGTTGGCTAATATTCACTTACCAGTGAGTGTATACCTTATGTATTCATTTGTGAATAAGTTACCCCACTCAGGATGGTATTTTCATGTTCCATGCATTTGCCTGTAAATTTCATAAAGTCATTGTTTTAAGAGATGAGTAGTATTATTCTGTAAATGTATCACATTTTCTGTATCCATTCCAATGTAGAGAGATATCTGGGTTGTTTCTGGGTTCTGGCTATTATAAATATGGCTTCTATGGACATAGTGGGAAATGTGTCCTTATTACACGTTAGAGAATCTTTTGGGTCTATGCTCAGGAGTGATATAGCTAGATCCTCAGGTAGTACTATGCTCAGTTTTCTGAGGAAACACCAGCCTGATTTCCAGAGTGGTTGTCCCAGCAGTGAAGGAGTGTTCCTTTTTCTCTACTTCCTTGCCAGCATCTGCTGTCACTTGAGATTTTGATCTTAGACATTATGATGATGTGATATGGAATCTCAGAGTTGTTTTGATTTGCATTTTTCTTATTACTAAGGATGTTGTGCATTTCTGGTGCTTCTCAACCATTTGAGTTTCCTCAGTTGAAAATTTTCTGTTTAGCTCTGTTCACCATTTCTTAATGTTATTTGGTTCTCTGGAGTCTAACTTCTTGAGTTTTTATATGTATTGGATACTAGCCCTGTATCAGATGTAAGATTGGTAAATCTGTAGGTTGCCATTTTGTCCTATTGACAGTATCCTTTGCCTTACAGAAGCTTTGCAATTTTATCAAGTCCCATTTTTCTATTCTTGATATTAGTAAATAAACCTTTGGTGTTCTGTCCAGGAAATTTTCCCCTGTGTCCATGTGTTTCAGACTTTTCTCCACATACTTTTTTCTATTAGATTCAATGTATCTGTTTTCATGTGGAGATCTTTGATCCACTTGGACTTGAGTTCTATACAGAAGAATAAGAATAGAACTATTTGTATTCTTCTACATGCTGACTGCCAGTTGAACTAGCACCATTTGTTGAAAATTCTGTCTTTTATTCCACTGGAAGTTTTTAGCTCCTTTTTCAAAGACCAAGTGACCATAGGTGTATGAGCTTTCTATTCTATTCCATTGATCTAACTCATATGATGCAGTTTTTATCACTATTGCTCTTTAGTACAGCTTGAGGTCAGGGATGGTGATTCCCACAGAAATTCTTTTAGTGTTGAGAATAGTGTTTGCTATCCTATTTTTCTTGTTATTCCAGATAAATTTGATAATTGCTCAATCTAAATCTATGAAGAATTGTGTTGGAATTTTGACGGGTATTGCAGTGAATCTGAAGATAGCTTTTGGCAAGATGTCCATATTTACTATATTAATCCTGTCAATCCATAGCATGGGAAATCTTTCTATCTTCTGAAATCTTCTTCAGTTTCTTTCTTAAGACACTTGAAGTTCTACTCATATAGATCTTTCACTTGTTTGGTTAGAGTCACACCAAGATCTTTATATTGTTTGTGACTATTGTGAATGGTACCACTACCGTAATGTCTTTCTCAGCCCATTTATACTCTGAGTATCGAAAGGCCACTGATTTGTCTTATTTTTATATTGGACACTTTGCTGAAGTTATATATCAGCTGTAGGAGATCTGTGGTAGAACTGTTGAGGTCACTAAAATGTACTATCATATTGTCTGCAAATAGTGATATTTTGACTTCTTTTCCAATTAATATCTCGTTGACATCGTTTTGTTGTCTAATTACTCAAGCAAGAATTTCAAGTACTATAATGAATAGGTAGGGAAAGAGTGAGCAACCTTGTCTAGTCTTTGATTTTAGTGGTATTGCTTCAAGATTCTCTCCATTTAGTTTGATCTTGGCTACTGGTTTGCTGTATGATGCTTTTACTATGTTTGTTATGAGCCTTGAGCTCCTGATCTTTCCAAGACTTTTATCATGAATGGATGCTAAATATTGTCAAATGCTTTCTCAGCATCTAGTGAAAATGTTCATGTGTATGTTTCTTTGCATATGTTTATATAGTAGATTACACTGTTGGATTTCCCTGTATTGAACCATCTCTGCATCTCTGGCATGAAGCCTACTTGATCATGGCAAAATGATCGAGATCATTTTTTGATCTTGATGTGTTCTTGGGTTCTGTTTTTGAAAATTTCATTGATTTTTTTTGCATCGATATTCATAAGGGCAATTGGCCTAAAGTTCTCTTTTTGTTTGGTCTTTGTGTGGTTTTGTTAACAGTGTAGCTGTGGCTTCACAGAGTGAATTGACTAGTGTTCCTTCTTTTTCTATTTTGTGTAATAGTCTGAAGAGTATTGCTACTAGGTCTTCTTTGAAGGTCTAATAGAATTCTTCACTAAACCTGTGCTTTTTTAGAAGAAAGAAGCCTACAGAACTCCAAACAGACTGGACCAGAACAGAAATACCTCCCGTCACATAATAATCAAAACCCCAAATGTACTAAACAAAGAAAGAATATTGAAGGCAGTAAGAGAAAAAGGCCAAGTAACATATAAAGGAAGACCTATCAGAATCACACCAGACTTCTCACCAAAGACTATGAAAGCTAGAAGATCCTGGGCAGATCTCATGCAGACACTAAGAGAACACAAATGCCAGCCAAAACTACTATACCCAGCAAAAAGCTCAATCACCATAGATGAAGAAACTAAGATATTCCATGACAAAACCAAGTTTACCCAACATCTATCCACAAACTCAGCCCTTCAAAGGATAATAGGAGGAAAACACCAATACAAGGAGGGAAACTTCACCCTGAAAAAAGCAAGAGAGTAAACTTCTCTCATCAAACCCAAAAGAAGATAACCAATCAAATTTTAAAAATAACATGAAAAATGACAGGAAGTAATAATCTCTATTCCTTAATATCTCTTAACATCAATGGGCTCGATGCCCCAATAAGACATTGACTGACTGGATACGTAAACAGGACCCTACATTTTGCTGCATACAGGAAACACAGCTCAGTGTCAAAGACAAACACTACCTTAGAGTAAAAGGGTGGAAGACAATTTTACAAGCAAATGGTCTCAGGAAAACAAGCTAGAGTAGCCATTCTAATATCAGATAAAATTGACTTTCAACCTAAAGTCATCAAAAGAGACTCTGAGGGACACTTCTTGCTGGTCAAAGGAAAAATACAACAAGAAGAACTCTCAATCCTGAACATCTATGCTCCAAATGCAATGGCACCCTCATTCATAAAAGAAACTTTACTAAAGCTCAACGCACACTTTGCACCTAAGACAATAATTGTGGGTGACTTCAACACTGCACTTTCCTCAATGGACTGGTCAGGAAAACAGAAACTGAACAGGGACACATTGAAACTAATTGAAGCTTTAGACCAGTTAGATTTAACAGATATATATAGAGAGAACATTTTATCCTAAAGCAAAAAAAATATACCTTTTTCTCAGCACCTCATGTTACCTTCTCTGAAATTGATCATATAATTGGTCACAAGACAGACCTCAACAAATATAAGAAGATCGAAATAACCCCATGCCTCCTATCAGATCACTATGGAGTAAAAGTGGTCTTCATAGCAACAAAAACAACAGAAAACCCACATACACGTGGAAACTGAACAATAGACTACACAATGATATATTGGTCAAGGAAGAAATAAAGAAAGAAATTAAAGATATTTTAGAACTTAATGAAAATGAAGACACAACATACCCAAATCTATGGAACACAATGAAAGCAGTGCTAAGAGAAAACCCATAGCCCTGAGTGCCTCCAAAAAGAAAATGGAGACACACAGCTTAATGACACAGCTGAAAGCCCTAGAACAAAAAGAAACTATTTCACCCAGGAGGAGTAGAAGGCAGGAAATCATCAAACTAAGGGATGAAATCAATCAAGTAGAAACAAAGAGAACCATACAAAGAACCAACAAAACCAGAAGCTGGTTCTTTGAGAAAATCAACAAGATAGATAAACCCTTAGCCAGACTAACCAAAGGGCACAGAAACAGTATACAGATTAACAAACTTAGAAATGAAAAGGGAGATATAACAACAGAAACTGAGGAAATTCAAAAAATCATTGGATCCTACTACAAAAGTCTATAGTACAAAAGCCTACTACAAAAGTTTCCTAGACAGATATTAGACACCAAAACTAAATCAATATCAAATAGATCATCTAAACAGTCCCATAACACATGAAGAAATAAAAAGGGTCATAGAAAGTCTTCCAAACAAAAAAAGCACGGGACCAGATGGCTTCAGTGCTGAATTCTATCAGACCTTCATAGAAGACCTAACACCAAATACTCTTCAAACTATTCCACAAAATAGAAACAGAAGGAACTCTACCCAATTCGTTCTATGCAGCCACAATTATGCTGATACCAAAACCACACAAAGATCCAACAAAGAAAGAGAACTTCAGGCCAATTTCCCTTGTGAATATTGATGCAAAAATACTTAATAAAATTCTTGCCAACTGAAGCCAAGAACACATCAAAAACGATCATCCACCATGATCAACTGGGCTTTATCTCAGGGATGCAGGGATGGTTCAATATAAGGAAATCCATCAATGCTATCCACTACATAAAAAAACTCAAAGAAAAAAACCATATGATCATCTCATTAGATGCAGAAAAAGCATTTGACAAAATTCAGCATCCTTTCATGCTAAAAGTCTTGGAAAGAACAGTAATTCAAGGCCCATACCTAAACATCGTTAAAGCAATATACAGCAAACTAGTAGCCAACATCAAACTAAACTGAGTGAAACATGAAGCAATCCCACTAAAATCAGGGACTAGACAGGGCTGTCCTCTCTTTCCTTATCTTTTCAATATAGTACTTGAAGTTCTAGATAGAGCAATTAGACAACATATGGAGGTCAAGCGGATACAAATTGGAAAGGAAGAAGTCAAATTATCACTATTTGCAGATGACATGATAGTCTACTTAAGTGACCCGAAAACCTCCAGCAGAGAACTTCTACAGCTGATAAACAACTTCAACAAAGTGGCTGGTTATAAAATCAACTCAAGCAAATCAGTTGCCCTCCTATACTCAAAGGATAAGCATGCTGAAAAGAAGTTAGGGAAATGACACCCTTCACAATAGCCACAAACAATATAAAGTATCTTGGTGTGACTCTAACCAAACAAGTGAAAGATCTATACGACAAGAACTTCAGGTCTCTGAAGAAGGAAATCGAAGAAGACTTCAGAAAATGGAAAAATCTGCCATGCTTGTGGATCAGCAGGATTAATATAGTTAAAATGGCCATCTTGCCAAAAGCAATATACAGATTCAATGCAATCCCCATCAAAATCCCAACTCAGTTCTTCACAGAGTTAGAAAAAGCAATTCTCAAATTCATCTGGAATAACAAAAAACCCAGGATAGCTAAAACTATTCTCAGCAACAAAAGAAATTCTGGGGGAATCAGAATCCCTGACTTCAAGCAATACTACAGAGCAATAGTGTTAAAAACTGCATGGTATTGGCACAGGGACAGACAAGTGGACCAATGGAATAGAATTGAAGACCCAGAAATGAATCCAAACACCTATGGTCACTTGAACTTCGACAAAGGTGCCGAAAACAACCAGTGGAAAAAAGATAGCCTTTTCAACAAATGGTGCTGGATCAATTGGAGGTCAGCATGCAGAAGAATGCGAATTGATCCATTCTTATCTCCACGTACTAAACTTCACTCCAAGTGGATCAAGGACCTCCATGTAAAACCAGACACACTGAAACTAATAGAAAAGAAACTCGGGAAGACCCTTGAGGACATGGGCACAGGGGAAAAGTTCCTGAACAGATCACCAATAGCTTATGCTCTAAGATCAAGAATTGACAAATGGGACCTCATAAAATTACAAAGTTTCTGTAAGGCAAAGGACACTGTTAAAAGGACAAAACGGCAACCATCAAACTGGGAAAGGATATTCACCAACCCTACATCTGATAGAGGGCTAATATCCAATATATACAAAGAACTCAAGAAGTTAGACCCCAGGGAACCACATAACCCTATTAAAAAATGGGATACAGATCTAAACAAAGAATTTTCACCTGAAGAAATTCGGTTGGCCGAGAGGCACCTTAAGAAGTGCTCAACATCATTAGTCACTCAGTGGACAAAGTGTTCTAACTTTAAAGGAATGAAGTAGTTCTTCATGTTTTCCCACTTGATTACACTTTTACAAACCACCTTAAATAAAGAGAGCTTCAGCTTTTCACATGGCAAAGGTCTTTTTTCCAGCCTTTTTATCATGTTTGAGAAGATGACCTACTGAATAATGTTGTGCTCAGATGGATGATCAGAGAAGAAAACTTAATAAATAATCAAATAAACACTTGATAATAATTATTATAATAATTGTTATATAATAATTATTCAAAAAGGAACAGCTTGTGTACCTTAGCGAAATCATCAAAATGACACGAATTAATAGACAACTTTCAATGATAACTTCATATTAATTTATCCTATTCCTTTATCAAAAGACACAGGCTATGAGATTGCTTCAAAAAGTAAGAAGTATAAATTTGCTGTATATTATCATAAAAGATAGATGGGACCAAGGAATGAAATGATCAAAGTGTTCCAGGCAAATGGAACTAGAAAGCAAACAAATGATGCTGATTAAATCTGAGAAAATAGACTTGAATCAAAATTTGGTGATAAATGATAAACATGACTTTGTATTGATTAAAGGAATAATGCATGGAGAGGACAGTGCATTTCAAATCACATGCCCACCCAGTTCTACACAGAAAATACTACTAGCTATAAAGAAACTAACAGTAGTCTCACTCTGAACAGTTGATACATCATTTCATTAAAAAACAAACACAATTAAATGATTTCCCAGGTAAAACAGGCTTACCGACATTTATAGAACAGTAAACCTAAACACTGAAGAATACACATTGTTCTCAGCAGTCTATGGAACTATCACTCAAGTAGATATATATTAAGACACAAGGAAAGTCTTAACCAATATAAGTTAAAATAATTTCTTATATCCTACTTGACAACAATGAAATGACTACAAATAAATGAAAACAGAAATTCTGGGAATGCAAACAAGCCCCTAGGGATTTAACAACTCAAAACTACATGATAAAAGAAGTCAAGCACACAACGTTTCGTACAATCAAATGATGATGAAAACAAAACAAACTTTAACCTGTGTGATCAAATAAAAAATAAAAAGCCTGAAGAGGGTTTTTTAAAGCTCAAAGTTCCTTCATTAAGAAATCAAAGAGATTTATAATACAGTAGTTAATGATTCACCATTTGAATTTGGAAATAAAACAAAGCAAACACTAAACTTAGTAGCTGGAAAAATCTTAATGATATCAGTGTAGAAATCAGAGAAAAAGGAAACACCAGTAACAAGAAAAAATATAGTTGATGAAACAGTTATTTTCTTCAAAATATAATTAATATTGATCAAATCTTATCTAAACTATCAAAAAGAAAGAGCAAGTGCCAAAACAAATAGTTCAAAACTAATACAGTAAAACACGAAAGGGGAGTCATTATGACAGCACAAGTGAAGTTCAGAAAATTTTTAGAGTTTTCCCTAAAAAATCATATACCTCTAAACTTGAAAACCTAAAGCATATGGAGGAATTTGTATATATATACATATATATATATGTATATATTATATATCACATATAAATATATACATAATATATATTGTCCATTATACATTATGTTATATATTATATAATGTAAAATTATGTATAATAAATAATAGCATATATATATATACACACATAAAATACGAAAATGAAACTGATATTACATTTAAAACAATTAAGCAGGTACAGATGAAAAGAAGTGTCAAATGCATTCACTGTTCTTCTGTAGGAAAAGGAATCAGTTTCCAGTACCCACCTGGTAGTTGACAATGCCCTATTAAAACCTAGACACCAACAGAGCTAAACAAAGAACTTTCACCTGAAGAATTTCAGATGGCTGAGAAGCATCTTAAAAATGATGTTCAACATCATTAGTCATTAGGGAAATGCAGTGGCAGTGCAGCAGTGGCGGCTCCAGCTGAAGGGCCATCAGCAGTGGAACCAAGGCAACACAGGGTCCAGTTAGGCCCTGCGCCCACAACCACTGACCTTCGCTGACCAGCCAGGCTGCAAACAGCTGCGGTTTTGCGGAGCCTTTTGCTGCACGGAAGCCACTTCGGAACTCGGCCTCCCGCCAGTCAGGAGAGGCTCACCTCCATCTTGGTTTCAGACTCTAGACAAATCGGACAGACTGGGGTACACAAACATAATCCGAGGCCAACACCACGGGGGTCTGAGCCCGACGGGCGTTGGCCTGCACCCAGGCCCTGGGCTGTTCGGGGGGCCATTGGGGTGCCGACCCAGCCAGGAGGTTTTTTGCCCTGGCCTGCGCGTGCACCGCCATTTTGCCTACAGGACAACAGAGAGCTCTGGCAAGCAGAGCCCTAACAGGCATAGCCTGAGGCTAACAAAGCGGGGGTCTAGGCACCAAAAGGCCCAGGACTGACCCCAAGAACTGGGCGGCTTGGTGGGCCATCTGTGTGTCAACCCACCCAGGAGGTTGTTAGCACAGCAGACTCTCCCAGCGCTTTCGGGGAGCGCGAGCACGCACGCCCGCCATCCTGGCCACCTGACAGACCCAATTAACAGTCATAGCCCTAGGGGAACTTTGCTCGGACCTTGGCCCCCCATGCTTTTGCGTGGACTCAGGGCCTGGGCAGACATGCTAACGTTGTGTGCACAAGCCCGGTTGGGGGAATCGACTGCCCAGCGGAGTGATCAGAACACAGGGGAGGTTCCGGCAGCATATACCGTCGGCACTCCCTGAGGGTGCACACGGGCTCCATCTGGTCCACAGACACAATCTGGGGCAAGGCCTCAGGCGGGAGCCCTCAGCTCAACTCCCTCTGCTTCCAGATCCAGATCAGCCTGGGTGGCAGCACCACATCTCCCGGTCCTGCAAGAGGCTAGAGGGGCTTCCAGGCGGCCAGCAGGGAGAAGTCGGTGTGCTCCCGTGAATCCAGCGGGCCCCAGTGGGAGCCTTCATGTGCCTGCTTCCAGATCTGAACAGCCTGGGCAACAGCACCCTGTCTACAGGCAGTGCAGGAGGTAAGCTGTGCACCAGAGGCCAACTGGGAAGGGGCAGCTTGCAATGATGATTCCAGCACTGAAAAGACCAACTAACACCAGTGAGAACTAGATGGCAAAAGGCAAACGCAGGAACGTCACTAACAGAAATCAAGGCAATATGGCAACATCTGAACCCAATTCTCCTCTACCAACATGTCCTGGATACCCCATCACACCAGTAAACAAGATTTGGATTTAAAATCACTGGTCATGATGCTGGTACAGGAACACATGAAGGACATACTTAAAGAAATTCAGGAGAAAATGGATCAAAAGTTAGAAGCCCTTGCAAGGGAAACACAAAAATCATTGAAAGAAATCCAGGAGAATACAAAAGCCAACAATGAGGAAACGCAAAAAAACACTTAAAGAAATACAGGAGAACTTTGGTAAACAGGCTGAAGTCATGAAAGACGAAACACAAAAATCTCTTAAAGAATTACAGGAAAGCACAAACAAGCAAGTGAAGGAGCTAAGCAAAACCATCCAGGATCTAAAATCAGAAGTAGAAACAACTAAGAAAACTCAAAGGGAGACAACTTTGGAGTTAGAAAGCCTTGGGAAGAAATCAGGGGACAGAGATGCAAATGTCAACAGCAGAATACAAGAGATAGAAGAAAGAATCTCAGATGCTGAAGATTCCATAGAAACCATGGACTCAACAGTTAAAGAAAATGCAAAATGCAAAAAGCTTGTAACCCAAAATATCCAGGAAATCCAGGACACAATGAGAAGACCAAACCTAAGGATTATAGGCATAGATGAGAGTAAAGATTTACAACTTAAAGGGCCAGCAAATATCTTCAATAAAATTATGGAAGAAAACTTTCCTAACCTAAAGAGAGAGATGCCTATGAATATACAAGAAGCCTACAGAACTCCAAACAGACTGGACCAGAACAGAAATACTTCCCGTCACATAATAATCAAAACACCAAATGTTCTAAACAAAGAAAGAATATTAAAGGCAGTAAGAGAAAAAGGCCAAGTAACATATAAAGGAAGACCTATCAGAATCACAGCAGACTTTTCACCTGAGACTATGAAGGCAAGAAGGTCCTGGGCAGATCTCATGTAGACTCTAAGAGAACACAAATGCCAACCAAAACTACTATATCCAGCAAAACTCTCAATCACCGTAGATGGAGAAACTAAGATATTTCATGACAAAACCAAGTTTACCCAATATCTATCCACAAACCCAGCCCTAGAAAGGATAATAGGAGGAAAACACCAATACAAGGAGGGAAACTTCACCCTGGAAAAAGCAAGATAGTAACCTTTCATCAAACCCCAAAGAAGTTAACCAATCAAATTAAAAAAATAACGTCAAAAATGACAGGAAGTAACAATCACTATTCCTTAATATCTCTTAACATCAATGGACTTAATGCCCCAATAAAAAGACATAGACTAACTGACTGGATACGTAAACAGGACCCTACATTTTGCTGCTTACAGGAAACACACCTCAGGGTCAAAGACAAACACTACCTTAGAGTAAAAGGCTGGAAGACAATTCTACAAGCAAATGGTCTCAGGAAACAAGCTGGAGTAGCCATTTTAATATCAGATAAAATTGACTTTCAACCCAAAGTCATCAAAAGAGACTCTGAGGGACACTTCTTGCTGGTCAAAGGAAAAATTCAACAAGAAGAACTCTCAATCCTAAACATCTATGCTCCAAATGCAAGGGCACCCTCTTTCGTAAAAGAAACTTTATTAAAGCTCAAAGCTCACATTGCACCTAACACAATGATTGTGGGTGACTTCAACACTGAACTTTCCTCAATGGACCGATCAGGAAACCAGAAACTAAACCGGGACACAATGAAACTAATTGAAGCTTTGGACCAATTAGATTTAACAGATGTATATAGAACATTCTATCCTAAAGCAAAAGAATATACCTTTTTCTCAGCACCTCATGGTACCTTCTCCAAAATCGATCATATAATTGGTCACAAGACAGACCTCAACAAATATAAGAAGATCGAACTAATCCCATGCCTCCTATCAGATCACTATGGAGTAAAAGTGGTCTTCAATAGCAACAAAAACAACAGAAAACCCACATACAAGTGGAAACTGAACAATATTCTACTCAATGATACATTGGTCAAGGAAGAAATAAAGAAAGAAATTAAAGACTTTTTAGAACACAATGAAAATGAAGACACAACATACCCAAATCTATGGGACACAATGAAAGCAGTGCTAAGAGGAAAACTCATAGCCCTGAGTGCCTCCAAAAAGAAAATGGAGAGAGCAAACATTATCATCTCTATGACACACCTGAAAGCCCTGGAACAAAAAGAAGCTATTTCACCCAGGAGGAGTAGAAGGCAGGAAACCATCAAACTCAGGGCCGAAATCAATCAAGTAGAAACAAAGAGAACCATATAAAGAATCAACAAAACCAGGAGCTGGTTCTTTGAGAAAATCAACAAGATAGATAAACCCTTAGCCAGACTGACCAAAGGGCACAGAGAAAGTATCCAAATTAACAAACTTAGAAATGAAAAGGGAGATATAACAACGGAAACTGAGGAAACCTGGAATACCCAAAACATAATCCACAATCAAATGAAGTACAAGAAGAAATGAGGAGTGGCCCATGGTTCTGGAAAGACTCAGTGAAGCAGTATTCGACAAAACCAGAACAGGGAAGTGGGAAGGGGTGGGTGGGAGGACAGGGGAAGAGAAGGGTGCTTACGGGACTTTCGGAGAGTGGGGGGCTAGAAAAAGGGAAATCATTTGAAATGTAAATAAATTATATCGAATAAAAAATTTTTTAAAAAAGTGACATACTCAAATAAAAAAAAATTAAAAAAAAAAGGACCCAGGTGTCCCTCAACAGAGGAATAGATACAAAAAAATATGGTATATATACACAATGGAGTACTATTCAGCCATTAGAAACAATGAATTCATGAAGTTCTTAGACAAATGGATGGAGCTGGAGAACATCATACTAAGTGAGATAACCCAGTCTCAAAAGATCAATCATGGTATGCACTCACTGATACGTGAATATTAGCCTAGAAACTTGGAATATTCAAGACATAATCCACATATCAAATGATGTCCAAGAAGAAGGGAGGAGTAGCCCCTGGTTCTGGAAAGGCTCAGTGCAGCAGTATAGGGCCATACCAGAACAGGGAAGTGGGAAGGGGTGGATGAGGGAACAGGGGGAGGGAAGAGGACCTATAAGGGACTTTCGAGGAGTGGGGAGCTAGAAAAGGGGAAATCATTTGAAATGTAAATAAAAAATATATCGAATAAAAAAAAAAACCCTAGACACCAGATACCTGAAGCAAAAACACATATATGTAAGGAAAACAATTCCACAAGTAAACGAAATAAACCTCAAAAGACATACAGCCTTATAATAATCAATGAGTTTTCAAATGTCAACATAATCTCTAATGAAAAATCGTTCAAAATCAAGTTAATTTTACCAGACATTCATTCAGAGAACACCAAGTTCTCAAACTGTTGCGTAAGAGAAGGAAAAGAAGGCACACAACCAAACTATTTTTATAAAGCATTACCTTGATACAAAATCAGACAAATATTCAACAAAAAGAAAAGCATAGACGAAAATCCATGATCAACATAGATGTAAAACTTCTCAATAAAATACTTTCTTTAGGACACCATCTTTGCTCCTGTGACCAAGCAGCCAGATCAGCCAGGTACGCAGGGAACACCAGAGTGAAAGATTGCTCTGGACACTGCCCACCAGGGCTCCACCTAAACCCAGGAGCTGGGCAGCCACACAGCTGTCTGGGCACCTATCTTGCCAGGGAGCATCTGACCTGCAGGGAGTCCCTTGGTTAGAGGGAGTCCTTTGCTTGGAGGTGAGGCGCTGCCATCTTTGCTCCCTTGACAGTGTGGAGGGGCAGACTGGTAGGCAGGGATCACCAGAGTAGAGGATCACCTAGGATACACCCACACCAGGACTCTGCCTCCATCCAGGAGCTCAGCAGCACCACAGCAACCTGTGCCAGGGGAAAGTAGGTCACCCAAGGTTGCTGAGATAGGCTTGCAGGAAACAGGAGGGGCAAGCAACAGCCCGTGACAGCAAGACCAACTAACATCAGAGATTACTAGATAGCAAAAGGCAAATGTAGGAAGGTTGCTAACTGAAATCAAGGCAATATGGCACTATCTGAACCCAATTCCCCCCCAACAGCAAGTCCTGGACACCCCCAACAGACAAGGAAAGCAAGATTTCGATTTAAAATCACAGGTCATGATGCTGATCAAGGGCTTCATGGAGGGCTTCAAGGACATAAATGCTCTGCCATCTTCGCTCCCGGACAGACCAGACAGCCAACACCAGATACACAGTGATATCCCGAGTTTAACATCGCTCAGGACACAGCCTGCCATGTTTCTGCCTGTGTCCAAGGCCTGGGCAGCTCTGTGGGTCATCTGTGTGCCAGCCCTGTCCTGGAATGTTTGCCCTGCAGAGTGATCGACACTTGAAGGGATTCCCCACAGCCTCCACCATCTTCGCTCCCGGGGCGGAACAGACAGGCAAAACCAGGTACACAGAGATAGCCCCAGATTAACATTGCTTGGGACACAGCCCCCCCCCCCAAGGCTTCTGCCTGTGCCCAAGGCCTGGGCAGCTCTGGGGGTTGTCTGTGTGCCAGCCCTGTCCTGGGATGTTGGCCCTGCAGAGTGATTGGCACTTGGAGGGAGTCCCCACAGCCGCTGTCATCTTCACTCCTGGACAGACCAGATGCATAGAACCAGGTGCACAGAGACAACCCGAGTATAATTTTGCTTGGTCCAAGGCACACCAGGGCTCCAACAGCACCCAAGTGTATGGTAGCCCATCAGCAATCTGTGCCAGGGGAAACCCAGTCATCAAGTGATGGGGAAATAGCCTTACAGGGGGAGGGAAGAAGTCTTATGGGACTTTTGAGGAGGTGGAATCCAGGAAAATGGATATCATTTGAAATGTAAATAATGAATATATCAAACAAAAAATGCTTTCTTTATCCAAATGTGGGGATACATCAATGTGTAGTGAAATGGCTCAAGAGGAAAAGGTATTTGGAGCTAAACCTGATGACCTAAATTCACATGATGAAAGTTGTCATTTGGTTTCAATCTGCACATTTGGTCATAACATATATTCACACACACACACACACACACACACACACACACACAGAGAGAGAGAGAGAGAGAGAGAGAGAGAGAGAGAGAGAGAGAGAGAGAGAGAGAGAGAGAGGATGTGTAACATGATATAAATATGAATATATATTATATAATATGTAATATATGTGTGTCAAACTACCTTTACTCTTAGTGATACAATTCTATCAATAAGAGTTCTGAAAGAGTTTAACAGAAAACACATTTTCTGATAAAGACTTTTATCAAAGTGACAAGATATGAAGTTAACATACAAACATTAATAGCTTTCCTGTCTACCAATGACAAATTGAGAAAAATATCAGTGAAATAAGTCTGTCGACAGATGCCTCAAGAAAATACCTCAATGAATTCAATCCCCCAATTAAAAAACATAGACTAATAGAGAGGATATGTAAACAGGACCCAGCATTTTCTGCATACAGGAAATGTACCTCAATGACAAAGACACTACCTCAAATTATAAGGCTGGAAAAAAATTTCCAAACAAATGGTCCCAAGAAACAAGATGGAAGAGCCATTCTAATATAGAATAAAATCAACTTTCAACCAAAAGTTATAAAAAAGATAAGAAAGGGCACTTGATATTCATCAAAGAAAAAAATCTGTGAAGAACAACTCTCAATTCTGAATACCTATGCTCCAAATTAAAGGTCACCCACATTCATAAAAGAAACTTGATTAAAGACCGAAGTATATATTGCACCTCACATAGTAATAGTCAGAGACTACAGCACCCCACTTTCACCAATGAACAGATCATGGAAACAGAAACTAAACAGATACACAGTGAAACTAATATTAGTTATTGACCAAATGGACTTAACAGATATCTACAGGACATTTTTTCCTAAAACAAAAGAATATACATTCTTCTCAGCACCTCATTGTACCTTCTCAAAAAATCAACCATATAACTGGTCACAAAAGAGTTCTCAACAAATACAAGAAGTATGAAATAATCCCATGCATCCTATCAGATCACCATGGTCTGGTCTTTGATAACAACAAAACAACAGAAAGCACATATACACATGCAAGCAGAACAATTCCATACTCAAAGAATATTTGGCCAAGGAATAAATAAAAGAAATTAAAGACTTTTTAGAATTCAATGAAAATGAAGGCACAACATACCCAAACTGATGAGACACAATGAAAGCAGTACAAAGGAAAATTAATAGGTCTAAGTGCCTCAAAAAAGAAATAGCAGAGAGAATATACTAGCAGCTTGACAGCACATCTAAAAGCTATAGAACAAAAAGAAGCAAGTATACTCAAGGGGAGTAGATGGCAGGAAATCATCAAACTCAGGGCTGAAATCAACCAAGTAAAAAGAAAGAGAACACTACAAGGAATCAGCATAACCAGGATGTGGTTCTGACAGAAAATCAACAAGATAGATAAACCCTTATCCAGACTAAGCAGAGGGCATAGAGACAGCATCCAAATTAACAAAAACAGAAATGAAAAGTGAGATATAACAACACAAACTGAGGAAATTACAAAAATTATCAGATCCTACTACAAATGCCTATACTCAACAAAACTGGAAAATCTGGACAAAGTAGACAATTTTCTAGACAGATACCAGATATAAAAGATAAATCAGGATCAGATAAACTGTCTAAACTGTCCGATAACTCCTAAAGAAATAGCAACAGTCATTAAAAGTCTTCCAACCTAACAGAGCCCAGGACGAGATGGTTTTAGTGAAGAATATTATTGGACATTCAAAGAAGACTGAATACCAATATTCTTTGAACTATTTCACAAAATAGAAATAGAAGGAACACTACCCAATTCATTATATGAAGCCAAAATTCCACTTATATGCAAACTACACAAAGACACAACAAAGAACGAAAATGTAAGAACAATTTCCCTTATAAATTTATGCAAACAAAAATTTCCCTTATAAATCCATGCACATAAAATTCCCACAATCTGAATCCCAGAACATATCAAAATGACCCTTCATCATGATGGATGCAGGTTTTGATCAATATATGGAAATCCATCAATGAAATTCACTATATAAACAAACTCAAAGAAAAAACAACATGATCATCATATTAGATGCTGAGAGCACATTTGACAATTTCTTTTATTTTTTTATTCAATATATTTTTTTTATTTACATTTAAAAAGATTTCCCCTTTTCTAGCCCTCCACTCTCTGAAAGTCCCATAAGACCCCATCCCTCCTCCTGTTCTCCCACCCACCCCTTCCCACTTCCCTGTTCTGGTTTTGCCCTATACAGCTACATTGAGTCTTTCCAGAACCAGGGACCACTCCTCCGTTCTTCTTGTACCTCATTTGATGTGTCGATTATGTTTTGGGTATTCCAGTTTTCTAGGTTAATATCCACTTATTAGTGAGTGCATACCATGATTGATCTTTTGAGACTGGGTTACCTCACTTAGTATGATGTTCTCCAGCTCCATCCATTTGCCTAAGAATTTCGTGAATTCATTGTTTCTAATGGCTGAATAGTACTCCAGTGGGTATATATACCACATTTTTGCTTCCACTATTATGTTAAGGGATAGCTGGGTTCTTTCCAGCTTCTGGCTATTATAAATAGGGCTGATATGAACAGAGTGGAGTATGTATCCTTATTACATGCTGGGGAATCCTCTGGGTATATGCCCAGGAGTGGTATAGCAGGATCTTCCAGAAGTGAGGTGCCCAGTTTTCGGAGGAACCGCCAGACTGATTTCCAGAGTTGTTGTACCAATTTGCAACCTCACCAGAAGTGGAGGAGTGTTTCTCTTTCTCCACATCCTCACCAACACCTGCTGTCTCCTGAATTTTTAGTCTTTTTTTTTATTCGATATATTTTTTATTTACATTTCAAATGATTTCCCCACTCCCAAAGAGTCCCGTAAGCCCCCTTCTATCCCCCTGTCCTCCCACCCACCCCTTCCCACTTCCCCGTTCTGGTTTTGCTGAATACTGCTTCATTGAGTCTTTCCAGAACAAGGGGCCACGCTTCCTTTCTTCTTGTACCTCATTTGATGTGTGGATTATGTTTTGGGTAATCTAGGTTTCTAGGTTAATATCCACTTATTACTGAGTGCATACCATGATTCACCTTTTGAGTCAGAGTTACCTCACTTAGTATGATGTTCTCTAGCTCCATCCATTTACCTAAGAATTTCATGAATTCGTTGTTTCTAATGGCTGAATAGTACTCCATTGTGTAGATATCCCACATTTTTTGCATCCACTCTTCTGTTGAGGGATACCTGGGTTCTTTCCAACACCTGGCAATTATAAATAGGGCTGCTATGAACATAGTAGAGCATGTATCCTTATTACATGGTGGGGAATCCTCTGGGTATATGCCCAGGAGTAGTATAGCAGGATCTTCGGGAAGTGAGGTGCCCAGTTTTCGGAGGAACCGCCAGACTGATTTCCAGAGTGGTTGTACCAATTTGCAACCCCACCAGCAGTAGAGGAGTGTTCCTCTTTCTCCACACCCTCTCCAACACCTGCTATCTCCTGAATTTTTAATCTTAGCCATTCTGACTGGTGTAAGGTGAAATCTTAGGGTTGTTTTGATTTGCATTTCCCTAATGACTAATGATGTTGAGCATTTTTTAAGATGCTTCTCCGCCATCCGAAGTTCTTCAGGTGAAAATTCTTTGTTTAACTCTGTACCCCATTTTTTAATAGGGTTGTTTGGTTTTCTGGAATCTAACTTCTTGAGTTCTTTATATATATTGGATATTAGCCCTCTATCTGATGTAGGACTGGTGAAGATCTTTTCCCAATTTGTTGGTTGCCGATTTGTCCTCTTGATGGTGTAATTTTATGAGGTCCCATTTGTCAATTCTTGCTCTTAGAGCATACGCTATTGGTGTTCTCTTCAGAAACTTTCTCCCTGTACCGATGTCCTCAAGGGTCTTCCCAAGTTTCTTTTCTATTAGCTTCAGAGTGTCTGGCTTTATGTGGAGGTCCTTGATCCATTTGGATTTGAGCTTAGTACAAGGAGACAAGGATGGATCAATTCGCATTTTTCTGCATGCTGACCTCCAGTTGAACCAGCACCATTTGTTGAAAAGGCTATCTTTTTTCCATTGGATGTTTTCAGCCTCTTTGTCGAGGATCAAGTGGCCATAGATGTGTGGGTTCATTTCTGGATCTTCAATCCTGTTCCATTGATCCTCCTGCCTGTCACTGTACCAATACCATGCAGTTTTTAACACTATTGCTCTGTAGTATTGCTTGAGGTCAGGGATACTGATTCCCCCAGACTTTCTTTTGTTGCTGAGAATAGTTTTAGCTATCCTGGGTTTTTTTGTTATTCCAGATGAATTTGATAATTGCTCTTTCTAACTCTGTGAAGAATTGAGTTGGGATTTTGATGGGTATTGCATTGAATCTGTAGATTACTTTTGGCAAAATGGCCATTTTAACTATATTGATTCTACCGATCCATGAGCATGGGAGGTTTTCCCATTTTTTGAGGTCTTCTTCCATTTCCTTCTTCAGAGTCTTGAAGTTCTTGTCATACAGATCTTTCACATGTTTGGTAAGAGTCACCCCAAGATACTTTATACTATTTGCTGCTATTGTGAAGGGGGTCATTTCCCTAATTTCTTTCTCAGCCTGCTTATCCTTTGAGTATAGGAAGGCCACTGATTTGCTTGTGTTGATTTTATAACCTGCCACTTTGCTGAAGTTGTTTATCAGCTGTAGGAGCTCTCTAGTGGAGTTTTTTGGGTCACTTAGGTAGACTATCATGTCGTCTGCAAATAATGAACGTTTGACTTCTTCCTTTCCAATTTGTATCCCTTTGACCTCCTTATGTTGTCGAATTGCCCGAGCTAGTACCTCAAGTACAATATTGAAAAGATAAGGAGAAAGGGGGCAGCCCTGTCTAGTCCCTGATTTTAGTGGGATTGCTTCAAGTTTCTCTCCATTTAGTTTGATGCTGGCTACCGGTTTGCTGTATATTGCTTTTACTATGTTTAGGTATGGGCCTTGAATTCCTGTTCTCTCTAAGACTTTAAGCATGAAAGGATGCTGAATTTTGTCAAATGCTTTTTCAGCATCCAATGAAATGACCATGTGGTTTTGTTCTTTGAGTTTGTTTATGTAGTGGATTGCATTGATGGATTTCCGTATATTGAACCAACCCTGCATTCCCGGGATAAAGCCTACTTGATCATGGTGGATGATCGTTTTAATGTGTTCTTGGATTCGGTTGGCAAGAATTTTATTGAGTATTTTTGCATCGATGTTCATAAGGGAAATTGGTCTGAAGTTCTCTTTCTTTGTTGGATCTTTGTGTGGTTTTGGTATCAGAGTAATTGTGGCTTCGTAGAAGGAATTGGGTAGTGTTCCTTCTGCTTCTATTTTGTGGAATAATTTGAAGAGTATTGGTGTTAAGTCTTCTTTGAAGGTCTGATAGAATTCTGCACTGAAACCATCTGGTCCTGTGCTTTTTTTGGTTGGAAGACTTTCTATGACTCCTTCAATTTCTTTAGGCATTATGGGACTGTTTAGATGATCTATTTGGTCCTGATTTAATTTTGGTATTTGGTATCTGTCAAGGAAATTGTCCATTTCCTCCAGGTTCTCCAGTTGTGTTGAGTACAGGCTCTTGTAGTAGGATCTGTTGATTTTTTGGATTTACTCAGTTTCTGTTGTTATATCTCCCTTTTCATTTCTAAGTTTGTTAATTTGGATACTTTCTCTGTGCCCTTTGGTCAGTCTGGCTAAAGGTTTATCTATCTTGTTGATTTTCTCAAAGAACCAGCTCCTGGTTTTGTTGATTCTTTGTATGATTCTCTTTGTTTCTACTTGATTGATTTCAGCCCTGTGTTTGATGATTTCCTGCCTTCTACTCCTCCTGGGTGAAATAGCTTCTTTTTGTTCCAGGGCTTTCAGGTGTGTCATTAAGCTGGTAATGTAAGCTCTCTCCATTTTCTTTTTGGAGGCACTCAGGGCTATGAGTTTTCCTCTTAGCACTGCTTTCATTGTGTCCCATAGATTTGGGTATGTTGTGTCTTCATTTTCATTGTGTTCTAAAAAGTCTTTAATTTCTTTCTTTATTTCTTCCTTGACCAATGTATCATTGAGTAGAATATTATTCAGTTTCCACGTGTATGTGGGTTTTCTGTTGTTTTTGTTGTTATTGAAGACCACTTTTACTCCATAGTGATCTGATAGGAGACATGGGATTAGTTCGATCTTCTTATATTTGTTGAGGTCTGTCTTGTGACCAATTATATGGTCGATTTTGGAGAAGGTACCATGAGGTGCTGAGAAAAAGGTATATTCTTTTGCTTTAGGATAGAATGTTCTATATATATATATATATCTGTTAAATCTAATTGGTCCAAAGCTTCAATTAATTTCATTATGTCCCTGTTTAGTTTCTGTTTTCCTGATCGGTCCATTGAGGAAAGTGCAGTGTTGAAGTCACCCACAATTATTGTGTTAGGTGCAATGTGTGCTTTGAGCCTTAATAAAGTTTCTTTTACGAATGAGGGTGCCCTTGCATTTGGAGCATAGATGTTCAGGATTGAGAGTTCTTCTTGTTGTATTTTTCCTTTGACCAGCAAGAAGTGTCCCTCTGGGTCTCTTTTGATGACTTTGGGTTGAAAGTCAATTTTATCTGATATTAAAATGGCTACTCCAGCTTGTTTCCTGAGACCATTTGCTTGTAAAATTGTCTTCCAGCCTTTTACTCTAAGGTAGTGTTTGTCTTTGACCCTGAGGTGTGTTTCCTGTAAGCAGCAAAATGTAGGGTCCTGTTTACGTATCCAGTCAGTTAGTCTATGTCTTTTTATTGGGGCATTGAGTCCATTGATGTTAAGAGATATTAAGGAATAGTGATTGTTACTTCCTGTCATTTTTGACGTTATTTTTTAAATTTTATTGCTTAACTTCTTTTGGGTTTGATGAAAGATTACTTTCTTGCTTTTTCCAGTGTGAAGTTTCCCTCCTTGTATTGGTGTTTTCCTCCTATCCTTTGTAGGGCTGGGTTTGTGGATAGATATTGGGTAAACTTGGTTTTGTCATGAAATATCTTAGTTTCTCCATCTATGGTGATTGAGAGTTTTGCTGGATATAGTAGTTTTGGTTGGCATTTGTGTTCTCTTAGAGTCTGCATGAGATCTGCCCAGGACCTTCTAGCCTTCATAGTCTCAGGTGAAAAGTCTGCTGTGATTCTGATAGGTCTTCCTTTATATGTTACTTGGCCTTTTTCTCTTACTGCCTTTAATATTCTTTCTTTGTTTAGTACATTTGGTGTTTTGATTATTATATGATGGGAAGTATTTCTGTTCTGGTCCAGTCTGTTTGGAGTTCTGTAGGCTTCTTGTATATTCATGGGCATCTCTCTCTTTAGGTTAGGGAAGTTTTCTTCCATAATTTTATTGAAGATATTTGCTGGCCCTTTAAGCTGAAAATCTTCACTCTCATCTATGCCTATAATCCTTAGGTTTGGTCTTCTCATTGTGTCCTGGATTTCCTGGATATTTTGGGTTACAAGCTTTTTGCTTTTTGCATTTTCTTTAACTGTTGAGTCCATGGTTTCTATGGTATCTTCAGCGTCTGAGATTCTTTCTTCTATCTCTTGTATTCTGTTGTTGATATTTGCATCTATGTCCACTGATTTCTTCCCAAGGCTTTCTATCTCCAAAGTTGTCTCCCTTTGAGTTTTCTTAGTTGTTTCTACTTCTGATTTTAGATCCTGATTGTTTTGCTTAGCTCCTTCACTTGCTTGTTTGTGCTTTCCTGTAATTCTTTAAGAGATTTTTGTGTTTCCTCTTTCATGACCGCAGCCTGTTGACCAAAGTTCTCCTGTATTTCTTTAAGTGTTTTTTGTGTTTCCTCCTTATTGGCTTTTGTATTCTCCTGGATTTCTTTCAATGATTTTTGTGTTTCCCTTGCAAGGGCTTCTAACTTTTGATCCATTTTCTCCTGAATTTCTTTAAGTATGTCCTTCATGTGTTCCTGTACCAGCATCATGACCAGTGATTTTAAATCCAAATCTTGTTTTACTGGTGTGATGGGGTATCCAGGTCATGCTGGTAAAGGAGAATTGGGTTCAGATGTTGCCATATTGCCTTGATTTCTGGTAGTGACGTTCCTGCGTCTGCCTTTTGCCATCTAGTTCTTACTGGTGTTAGTTGGTGTTGTCAATGCTGGACTCACCAGTGCAAGCTGCCCCTTCCCAGGTGGCCTCTGGTGCACAGCTTACCTCCTGCACTGCCTGAAGACAGGGTGTTGTTGTCCAGGCTGTTTAGACCCCGAAGCAGACACCTGAAGGCTCGTGCTGGGGCCCACTGGATTCACTGGAGCACACCAACTTCTCCCTGCTGGCTGCCTGGAAGCCCCACCTGCCTCTTTCAGGACTTAGGAGATGTGGTGTTGCTGCTCAGGCTGATCTGGATCCGGAAGCATAGAGGCTACTGCCAGAGGCCTCAGGACCGAAACCTAGGCTCTCTCCCTAGGCTCTCTCCCGCTGGCCGCCCGGAAGCACCACCTGCCTCCTTCAGGACCTGGAGATGTGGCACTGCTGCCCAGGCCGATCTGGATCCAGAAGAGGAGAAGTCGGAGGGCTACCACCAGAGGCCTCAGGACAGAAGCCCAAGCTGGAAGGAGCTGTGCTGTGAGCTCCCAGACTGCCTCTGGGCGCACACCTGGTCCCCCGTACCTCCTGGAGACCGAGCGCTGCGGCCCAGGCTGTTCAGATCCCAAAGCAGGCGCCTGAAGGCTCCCGCTGGGGCCTGCTGGATTCACCGGAGCACACTGACCTCTCCCGCTGGCCGCCCGGAAGCACCACCTGCCTCCTTCAGGACCTGGAGATGTGGCACTGCTCCTCAGGCCGATCTGGATCCGGAAGAGGAGTGGTCGGAGGGCTACCGCCAGAGGCCTCAGGACAGAAGCCCAAGCTGGAAAGAGCTGTGCTGTGAGCTCCCAGACTGCCTCTGGGCGCACACCGGGTCCCCCGCACCTCCTGGAGACCGAATTTTTAGTCTTAGCCATTCTGACTGGTGTAAGGTGAAATCTCAGGGTTGTTTTGATTTGCATTTCCCTAATGACTAATGAAGTTGAGCATTTTTTTCAGATGCTTCTCAGCCATCTGAAGTTCTTCAGGTGAAAATTCTTTCTTTAACTCTGTACCCCATTTTTAATAGGGTTATTTGGTTTTCTGGACTCTAACTTCTTGAGTTCTTTATATATATTGGATATTAGCCCTCTATCTGATGTAGGGTTGGTGAAGATCTTTTTCCAATTCGTTGGTTGCCGATCTGTCCTTTTGATGGTGTCCTTTGCCTTACAGAAACTTTGTAATTTTATGAGGTCCCATTTGTCAATTCTTGATCTTAGAGCATACACTATTGGTGATCGGTTCAGAAACTTTCCCCCTGTACCGATGTCCTCAAGGGTCTTCCCCACTTTCTTTTCTATTAGCTTCAGAGTGTCTGGCTTCATGTGGAGGTCCTTGATCCATTTGGAGTTGAGCTTAGTACAAGGAGACAAGGATGGATCAATTTGCATTCTTCTGCATGCTGACCTCCAGTTGAACCAGCACCATTTGTTGAAAAGGCTATCTTTTTTCCATTGGATGTTTTCAGCCCCTTTGTCGAGGATCAAGTAGCCATAGGTGTGTGGGTTCATTTCTGGATCTTCAATCCTCTTCCATTGATCTGCCTGCCTGTCGCTGTACCAATACCATGCAGTTTTTAACATTATTGTTCTGTAGTATTGCTTGAGGTCAGGGATACTGAGTCGCCCAGAATTTCTTTTGTTGTTGAGAATAGTTTTAGCTATCCTGGGTTATTCCAGTGAATTTGAGAATTGCTCTTTCTAACTCTGTGAAGAATTGAGTTGGGATTTTGATGGGTATTGCGTTGACTCTGTATATTGCTTTTGGAAAATGGCCATTTTAACTATATTAATCCTGCCTATCCATGAGCATGGGAGGTTTTTGCATTTTTGAGGTCTTCTACCATTTCCTACTTCAGAGTCTTGAAGTTCTTCTCATACAAATTTTTCACATGTTAGGTAAGAGTCAACCCAAGGTATTTTATACTGTTTGTGGCTGTCATGAAGGGTGACATTTCCCTAATTTCTTTCTCAGCCTGCTTGTCCTTTGAGTATAGGAAGGCTACTGATTTTCTTGAGTTGATTTTATAACCTGCCACTTTGCTGAAGTTGTTTATCAGGTGTAGGAGTTCTCTAGTGGAGTTTTTTTGGGTCACGTAGGTAGACTATCATATCATCTGCAAATAATGATAGTTTTACTTCTTCTTTCCAATTTGTATCCCTTTGACATCCTTATGTTGTCTAATTGCTGGAGCTAGTACCTCAAGTACAATATTGAAAAGATAAGGAGAAAGGAGGCAGCCCTGTCTAGTCCCTGGTTTTAGTGGGTTTGCTTCAAGTTTCTCTCCATTTAGTTTGATGCTGGCTACCGGTTTGCTGTATATTGCACTTACAATGTCTAGGTATGGGCCTTGAATTCCTGTTCTTTCAAAGACGTTAAGCATGAAAGGATGCTGAATTTTGTCAAATGCTTTTTCAGCATCCAATGAAATGAACATGTGTTTTTTTTTTCTTTGAGTTTTTTATGTAGTGGATTGCACTGATGGATTTCCGTATATTGAACCAACCCAGCATCCCTGGAATAAAGCCTACTTGATCATAGTGGATGATCTTTTTGTTGTGTTCTTGAATTCGGTTGGCAAGAATTTTATTGAGTATTTTTGCATCGATGTTCATAAGGGAAATTGGTCTGAACTTCTCTTTCTTTGTTGGGTCTTTGTGTGGTTTTGGTATCAGCGTAATTGTGGCTTTGTTGAAGGAATTGGGTAGTGTTCCTTCTGTTTCTATTTTGTGGAATAGTTTGAAGAGTCGGTCCATTGAGGAAAGTGGAATGTTGAAGTCACCCACAATTATTGTGTTAGGTGCAATGTATGCTTTGAGCTCTAGTAAAGTTTCTTTTACAAATGAGGGTGCCCTTGCATTTGGCGCATAGAAGTTCAGAATTGAAAGTTCTTCTTAGTGGATTTTTCCTTTGAACAGCAAGAAGTGTCCTTCTGTGTCCCTTTTGTTGAATTTAGGTTGAAAGTCAATATTATCTGACATTAAAATGGCTACTCCAGCTCATTTCCCGAGACCATTGGCTTGTAAAATTGTCTTCCACCCTTTTACTCTAAGGTAGTTTTTGTCTTTGACACTGAGATGTGTCTCCTGTATGCAGCAAAATGTAGGGTCCTGTTTCCTTATCCAGTCTGTTAGTCTATGTCTTTTTATTGGGGAATTGAGTCTATTGATGTTAAGAGATATTAAGGAATAGTGATTATTACTTCCTGTCATTTTTGATGTTATTTTTATATTTGAGTGGTTATCTTCTTTTGGGTTTGAAGAAGGAAGGTAACTATCTTGCTTTTTCCAGGGTGTAGTTTCCCTCCTTGTATTGGAGTTTTCCTCCTATTATTCTTTGCAGAGCTGGGTTTGTGAGAAGATATTGTATAAATTTGGTTTTGTCATTGAATATCTTGGTTTCTCCATCTATGGTGAATGAGAGTTTTGCTGGGTATAGTAGTCTTGGCTGACATATGTGTTCTCTTAGAGTCTGCATGAAGTCTGCCCAGGATCTTCTAGCTTTCATGGTCTCTGGTGAGAAGTCTGGTGTGATTCTGATAGGTCTTCCTTTATATGTTACTTGGCCTTTTTCTCTTACTGCCCTTAATATTCTTTCTTTGTTTAGTGCATTTGGGGTTTTGATTATTATGTGACGGGAGGTATTTCTGCTCAGGTCCAGTCTGTTTGGAGTTCTGTAGGCTTCTTGTATATTCATGGGCATCTCTATCTTTAAGTTGGGAACGTTTTCTTCCATAATTTTGATGAAAATATTTGCTGGCCCTTTCAGTTGTAAATCTTCACTCTCATCTATACCTTTAATCCTTAGGTTTGGTCTTCTCATTGTATCCTGGATTTCCTGGATGTTCTGGGATACAAGCTTTTTGCATTTTGCATGTTCTTTGACTGTTGAGTCCATGGTTTCTATGGTATCTTCGGCATCTGAAATTCTTTCTTCCATCGCTTGTATTCTGTTGTTGATATTTGCATCTATGGCCCCTGATTTCTTCTCAAGGTTTTCTATCTCCAAAATTGTCTCCCTTTGTGATTTCTTAGTTGTTTCTACTTCTGTTTTTAGATCCAGGATGGTTTTGCTCAGTTCCATCATTTGTTTGTGTTTTCCTTTAATTCTTTAAGAGATTTTTGTGTTTCCTCTTTCATGACTTCTGCCTCTTGAGTCAAGTTCTCCTGCATTTCTTTAAGGTTTTGTGTGTGTGTGTGTGTGTGTGTGTGTGTGTGTGTGTGTGTGTGTGTTTCTTCTTTATTGGCTTCTATCTCTTGAGCCTTATTCTCCTTCATTTCTTTAAGTGATTTTTATGTATCCATTATATGGGTTTCTAGCTTATTCATGTTCCCCTGTATTTAAGAGATTCATTTATGTCCTCTTTGTGTTCTTCCAGCAGCATCATGACCAGTGATTTTAAATCCAAATCTTGTTTCTCTGGTGTATTAGCATAACCAGGACTTGCTGATGTTGGAGAGTTTGGTTCAGACGCTGCCATATTGCCTAGATTTCTGTTAGTAGAATTCCTGTGTTTGCCCTTTGCCATCTTTTCTCTGGTGTTAGTTGGTCTTGTCTCTGGCTGGTGTTTGAGCCTCCTGAGAGGCTCTAGGGCTATGTCCGCAACACTGGATGGCTGGGTTTCCCCTGTTACAGATTGCTGATGTGCTGTCCTCCTCTTGGGTGCCCTTGCAGCCCTAGTGTGCTTTGCCCCAGATTGTGTCTGTGAACCAGATGATGCCTGTTTGCTCCTTCAGGCAGTGCTGAGGGTGTATGCTGCCGAGACCTTTTCTGTGTGCTGATCACTCTGCTGGGCAGCCGAACTCCCAACCAGGTTGCTGCACACAAGGCTAGCCTAGCTGCTCAGGCCCTGAATCTAGGCAAAAGCCTGGCAGTCCAAGTTCCGAGCAAAGTTCCCCTCGGGTTATGAGTGTTAATTGGGTCTGTCAGGTGGCTAGGATGGCAGTGTGCATGCGCTCTCTGAAAGTGCCAGGAGAGTCTGCTGGCCTAACAACCTCCTGGCCTGGTTGGCACACAGATGGCCCACCGAGCAGCCCAGGTCTTGGGGGCAGTCCAGGGCCTGTTGGGGCCTAGACCCCCACAATGTTAGCCTCGGGATATGCCTAATAGCTGACTTTGCCTACTAGAACTCTCTGGCGTCCCGTAGCCAAAAGGGCAGCATGCACTCCGGGCCGGGCAAACAACCTCCTGGCCAGGTTGGCACCCCGATGGACCCCGGAACAGCCCAGGGCCTGGATGCAGGCCACCGTCAGGTTTAGTCCCCTGCGATGTTGGCCTCAGGTTATGTTTTCATATCTCAGGTTGTCTGATCTCTCTGGCGTCTGAGAACCAAGATGGAGGTGAGTCTCTCGTAACTGACTGGAGGTCTGAAGTGGCTTCTGTGTGGTGAAAGGCTCCGTAAATCTACCGCTGCTTGCAGCCCGGCTGGCCAGCGATGGTCAGTGGTCGTGGGTGCAGGGCCTACCTGGACCCTGTCACCTTGGTTCCACTGCTGATGGCCCTTCCTCTGGATCAGCCGCTGCTGCTGTTGCTGCTGCCCAGGTGGAGGCTTTTAATCCACATTTGACAAAATTAAACAGCACTTCATGTTAAAAGTTTTAGAAAGATCAGGAATTCCAGGCCCATTCCTACACATAGTAAAAGCCATATTCAGAAAACCAGTAGTGAATATCAAACTAAATGGAGAGAAACTTGAAGCAACCCTTCTAAAATCCGGGACTAGACAAGACTGCCCACACTCTCACTATCTATTCAATATAGATTCAAAGTCCTAGCCAGAGCAATTGGACAACAAAGGAGGGGCAAATAGATACAAATTGAAAAGGAAGTAGTCACAATATCACTATTTGCAGATGATATGATCATACAATTAAGTGACCCCAAAAATTCCACTAGAGAAATCCTACAGCTGAAAAACTACTTCACCAAAATGGCTGGATACAAAATGTACTCAAACAAATCAGTAACCTTCCTCTACTCAAAAGATAAAAGAGCTGAGAAATAAATTAGGGAAACAGCACCCTTCACAATAGACACAAACATTATTAAATTCCTTGGTATGACTCTAAGTAAAGAAGTGAAAGACCTGTACTAGAAAAACTTCAAGTCTGAAGAAAGAAATCAATGAAGATCTCAGAAAATGAAATGATCTCCCATGACCATTGATTGGCAGGAGTAATATCATAAAAATAGCCAACTTATAAAAAGCAAATTAGTGGCTTGTTATTTTGAGTGCTAGCAGAATTTTGGAAGTACCATAATCTAGCAAATTGCTAATAAAGGGGTGACTTTGTCTACATTATCTTTTCACATAGTAGTTGGAAAATTAATATTCCCAAAGAGTTGAAATTACTTATGTATTATGTTTTCTAATGTTTTTCATGGCTTAAAATACATTTAAACACTTAAAATAAATAAATAAATAAATAAAAAGCAAATTAGCAGATTCAATGCAATCCCCATAAAATTACCAATGCAATTCTTCATAAACTTAGAAAGGGTAATTCTCAAATTCATTTGGATCTACAAATAACCCAGGATAGCAAAAACTATTCTCAACAATAAAAGAACATTTATGGGAATCACTGTTCCTGACATCAAGATAGACTACAGGTCAATAGTGATAAAAACAGTATGGTACTAGTCCAGTGGCAGGAATGTAGATCAATGGAAGAGAATTGAAAACCCAGACACCTATGTTCGCTTTATCTTTGAAAAAGGAGCTAAAATTATCCAGTGGGGGAAAGCAGCATTTTCTTCTTTTATTATTATTACATATTTTATTTTCTATATTCTTTGTTTACATTCCAAATGATTTCCCCTTTCCCAGTTTCCCCCTCCCCATATGTCCCATAAACCTTCTTCTCTCCACCCATTCTCCAATCACCTCTCTCCTTTTTCTTTGTCCTGATACTCCCTTCCAATACTAAATCAATCCTTTCCAGGATCAGGACCCTCTCCTTACTTCTTCATGGGGGTCATTTGTTATCCTAATTGTGCCTTGTGTATTCAAAACTTCTGGGCTAATTAATATCCACTTATCAGAGATTGCATTCTTTTGTGATTGGGTTACCTCACTTAGGATGATATTTTCCAGATCCAACAATTTGCCTAAAAATTTCATGAATTGATTGTTTTTAATTGCTGAGTAGTATTCCATTGTGTAAATATACCACATTTTCTGTATCCATTCCTCCACTGAGGGATATCTGGATTCTTTCCAGCTTCTGACTATTATAAATAAGGCTGAAAATTAGCATTTTCAACAAATGGCGCTGCTTGAACTGGCAGACAACACGTAGAAGAATGCAAATTGATCAATTTTTATCCCCTGTACAAAACTCAAGTCCAAGTTTATCAAGGACCTCCACGTAAAAACAGATACACTGAAACTAATAGAAAAGAAAGTGGTTAAGAGTCTTGAGAACGGGATATGAATGGCCTGGGCCACAGCGCTCAGTCTCCAGGAAGTGCGGGAGACCCAGTGTGCACCCCGAGGCAGTCTGGGGCTCGCAGCACAGCTTGCTGTGGGGCATGGAGCTTGGGTTCCAGTCCTGAGGCCTCTGGCAAGAGCACTCAGATCTCTCTGCTTCCGGATCCAGATCAGCCTGGGCGGCAACACCACATCTCCAGGCCCTGCAAGAGGCAAGAGGGGCTTCCGGGAGGCCAGCGGGAAGAAGTCGGTGTGCTCCGGTGAATCCAGCAGGCCCCAGCGGGAGCTTTCAGGTGTCTGCTTCGGGATCTGAACAGCCTGGGCAACTGCACCCTGTCTCCAGGCAGTGCAGGAGATAAGCTGTGCACCAGAGGCCCGCTGGGAAGGGGCAGCTTGCACTGGTGAGTCCAGCATTGACAAGACCAACTGACACCAGTGAGAACTAGATGGCAAAAGGCAAACGCAGGAACAGCACTACCAGAAATCAAGGCAATATGGCAACATCTGAACCCAATTCTTCGTTACCAGCATGTCCTGGACACCCCATCACACCAGTAAAATAAGATCTGGATTTAAAATCACTGGTCATGATGCTGGTACAGGAACACATGAAGGACATACTTAAAGAAATTCAGGAGAAAATGGATCAAAAGTTAGAAGCCCTTGCAAGGGAAACACAAAAATCATTGAAAGAAATACAGGAGAATACAGAAGCCAATAATGAGGAAACGCAAAAAACACTTAAAGAAATACAGAAGAACTTTGGTCAACAGGCTGAGGTCATGAAAGAGGAAACACAAAAATCTCTTAAAGAATTACAGGAAAGCACAAACAAGCAAGTGAAGGAGCTAAGCAAAACCATCCAGGATCTAAAATCAGAAGTAGAAACAAATAAGAAAACTCAAAGGGAGACAACTTTGGAGATAGAAAGCCTTGGGAAGAAATCAGGGGACAGAGATGCAAATATCAACAACAGAATACAAGAGATAGAAGAAAGAATCTCAGATGCTGAAGATTCCATAGAAACCATGGACTCAACAGTTAAAGAAAATGCAAAATGCAAAAAGCTTGTAACCCAAAATATCCAGGAAATCCAGGACACAATGAGAAGACCAAACCTAAGGATTATAGGCATAGATGACAGTGAAGATTTACAACTTAAAGGGCCAGCAAATATCTTCAATAAAATTATGGAAGAAAACTTCCCTAACCTAAAGAGAGAGATGCCCATGAATATACAAGAAGCCTACAGAACTCCAAACAGACTGGACCAGAACAGAAATACGTCCCATCACATAATAATCAAAACAGCAAATGTTCTAAACAAAGAAAGAATACTAAAGGCAGTAAGAGAAAAAGGCCAAGTAACATATAAAGGAAGACCTATCAGAATCACAGCAGACTTTTCACCTGAGACTATGAAGGCTAGAAGGTCCTGGGCAGATCTCATGCAGACTCTAAGAGAACACAAATGCCAACCAAAACTACTATATCCAGCAAAACTCTCAATCACCATAGATGGAGAAACTAAGATATTTCATGACAAAACCAAGTTTACCCAATATCTATCCACAAACCCGGCCCTAAAAAGGATAATAGGAGGACAACACCAATACAAGGAGGGAAACTTCACCCTGTAAAAAGCAAGATAGTAACCTTTCATCAAACCCAAAAGAAGTTAAGCATTCAAATTTAAAAAATAACGTCAAAACATGTTCTACTATGTTCATAGCAGCCCTATTTATAATTGCCAGATGTTGGAAAGAACCCAGGTATCCCTCAACAGAAGAGTGGATGCAAAAAATGTGGTATATCTACACAATGGAGCCATTAGAAACAACGAATTCATGAAATTCTTAGGCAAATGGATGGAGCTAGAGAATATCATACTCAGTGAGGTAACCCAGACTCAAAAGGTGAATCATGGTATGCACTCACTAATAAGTGGATATTAACCTAGAAAACTAAAATACCCAAAACATAATCCACACATCAAATGAGGTACAAGAAGAAAGGAGGAGTGGCCCCTGGTTCTGGAAAGACTCAGTGAAACAGTATTCAGCAAAACCAGAACAGGGAAGTGGGAAGGGGTGGGTGGGAGGACAGGGGAAAAGAAGGGGGCTTACGGGACTTTCGGGGAGTGGGGGGGCAAGAAAAGGGGAAATCATTTGAAATGTAAATAAATTATATCGAATAAAAAAAATTAAAAAAAAAGAAATAAAAAAATGATAGGGAGTAACAATCACTATTCCTTAATATCTCTTAACATCAATGGACTTAAAGCCCCAATAAAAAGACACAGACTAACTGAATGGATACGTAAACAGGACCCTACATTTTGCTGCTTACAGGAAACACACCTCAGGGTCAAAGACAAACACTACCTTAGAGTGAAAGGCTGGAAGACAATTTTACAAGCAAATGGTCTCAGGAAACAAGCTGGAGTAGCAATTTCAATATCAGATAAAATTGACTTTCAACCCAAAGTCTTCAAAAGAGACCCTGAGGGACACTTCTTGCTGGTCAAAGGAAAAATACAAAAAGAAGAACTTTCAATCCTGAACATCTATGCCCCAAATGCAAGGGCACCCTCTTTCGTAAAAGAAACTTTATTAAAACTAAAAGCACACATTGCACCTAACACAATAATTGTGGGTGACTTCAACACTGCACTTTCCTCAATGGACCGATCAGGAAAACAGAAACTAAACAGGGACACAATGAAACTAATTGAAGCTTTGGACCAATTAGATTTAACAGATATATATAGAACATTCTATCCTAAAACAAAAGAATATAACTTTTTCTCAGCACCTCATGGTACCTTCTCCAAAATTGACCACATAATTGGTCACAAGACAGACCTCAACAAATATAAGAAGATAGAACTAATCCCATGCCTCCTATCTGATCACTATGGAGTAAAAGTGGTCTTCAATAGCAACAGAAACAACAGAAAACCCACATACACGTGGAAACTGCGCAATACTCTACTCAATGGTACCTTGGTCAAGGAAGAAATAAAGAAAGAAATTAAAGACTTTTTAGAACACAATGAAAATGAAAACACAACATACCCAAATCTATGGGACACAATGAAAGCAGTGCTAAGAGGAAAACTCATAGCCCTGAGTGCCCCCAAAAAGAAAATGGAGAGAGCATACATTACCAACTTAATGACACACCTGAAAGGCCTAGAACAAAAAGAAGCTATTTCGCCCGGGAGGGGTAGAAGGCAGGAAATCATCAAACTCAGGGCCGAAATCAATCAAGTAGAAACAAAGAGAACCATACAAAAAATCAACAAAACCAGGAGCTGCTTCTTTGAGAAAATCAACAAGATAGATAAACCCTTAGCCAGAGTGACCAAAGGGCACAGAGAAAGTATCCAAATTAACAAACTTAGAAATGAAAAGGGAGATATAACAACGGAAACTGAGGAAATCCAAAAAATCATCAGATCCTACTACAAGAGCCTGTACTCAACACAACTGGAGAATCTGGAGGAAATGGACAATTTCCTTGACAGATACCAAATAACAAAATTAAATCAGGACCAACTAGATCATCTAAACAGTCCCATAATGCCTAAAGAAATAGAAGGAGTCATAGAAAGTCTTCCAACCAAAAAAAGCACAGGACCAGATGGCTTCAGTGCAGAATTCTACCAGACCTTCAAAGAAGAGTTAACACCAATACTCTTCAAACTATTCCACAAAATAGAAACAGAAGGAACACTACCCAATTCCTTCTACGAAGCCACAATTACGCTGATACCAAAGCCACAAAAAGATCCAACAAAGAAAAAGAACTTCAGACCAATTTCCCTTATGAACATCGATGCAAAAATACTCAATAAAATTCTTGCCAACCGAATCCAAGAACACATCAAAACGATCATCCACCATGATCAAGTAGGCTTTATCCCGGGAATGCAGGGTTGGTTCAATATATGGAAATCCATCAATACAATCCACTACATAAACAAACTCAAAGAACAAAACCACATGGTCATTTCATTGGATGCTGAAAAAGCATTTGACAAAATTCAGCATCCCTTCATGCTTAAAGTCTTGGAGAGAACAGGAATTCAAGGCCCATACCTAAACATAGTAAAAGCAATATACAGCAAACCGGTAGCCAGCATCAAACTAAATGGAGAGAAACTTGAAGCAATCCCACTGAAATCAGGGACCAGACAAGGCTGCCCCCTTTCTCCTTATCTTTTCAATATTGTACTTGAGGTACTAGCTCGGGCAATTCGACAACATAAGGAGGTCAAAGGGATACAAATTGGAAAGGAAGAAGTCAAACTATCATTATTTGCAGACGACATGATCGTCTACCTAAGTGACCCAAAGAACTCCACTAGAGAGCTCCTACAGCTGATAAACAACTTCAGCAAAGTGGCAGGTTATAAAATCAACTCAAGCAAATCAGTGGCCTTCCTATACTCAAAGGATAAGCAGGCTGAGAAAGAAATTAGGGAAATGACCCCCTTCACAATAGCCTCAAACAGTATAAAGTATCTTGGGGTGACTCTTTTTTTTTATTCGATATAATTTATTTACATTTCAAATGATTTCCCCTTTTCTAGCCCCCCCCACTCCCCGAAAGTCCCGTAAGCCCCCTTCTCTTCCCCTGTCCTCCCTCCCACCCCTTCCCACTTCCCCGTTCTGGTTTTGCCAAATACTGTTTCACTGAGTCTTTCCAGAACCAGGGACCACTCCTGCTTTCTTCTTGTATCTCATTTGATGTGTGGATTATGTTTTGGGTATTCCAGTTTTCTAGGTTAATAACCACTTATTAGTGAGTGCATACCATGATTCACCTTTTGAGTCTGGGTTACCTCACTTAGTATGATGTTCTCTAGCTCCATCCATTTGCCTAAGAATTTTATGAATTCATTGTTTCTAATGGCTGAATAGTACTCCATTGTGTAGATATACCACATTTTTTGCATCCACTCTTCTGTTGAGGGATACCTGGGTTCTTTCCAGCATCAGGCAATTATAAATAGGGCTGCTATGAACATAGTAGAGCATGTATGCTTATTACATGGTGGGGAATCCTCTGGGTATATGCCCAGGAGTGGTATAGCAGGATCTTCTGGAAGTGAGGTGCCCAGTTTTCGGAGGAACCGCCAGACTGATTTCCAGAGTGGTTGTACCAATTTGCAACCCCACCAGCAGTGGAGGAGTGTTCCTCTTTCTCCACACCCTCTCCAACACCTGCTGTCTCCTGAATTTTTAATCTTAGCCATTCTGACTGGTGTAAGATGAAATCTTAGGGTTGTTTTGATTTGCATTTCCCTAATGACTAATGAAGTTGAGCATTTTTTAAGATGCTTCTCCGCCATCCAAAGTTCTTCAGGTGAGAATTCTTTGTTTAACTCTGTACCCCATTTTTTAATAGGGTTGTTCGGTTTTCTGGAGTCTAACTTCTTGAGTTCTTTATATATATTGGATATTAGCCCTCTATCTGATGTAGGATTGGTGAAGATCTTTTCCCAATTTGTTGGTTGCCGATCTGTCCTCTTGGTGGTGTCCTTTGCCTTACAGAAACTCTGTAACCTTATGAGGTCCCATTTGTCAATTCTTGCTCTTAGAGCATACGCTATTGGTGTTCTGTTCAGAAACTTTCTCCCTGTACCGATGTCCTCAAGGGTCTTCCCAAGTTTCTTTTCTATTAGCTTCAGAGTGTCTGGCTTTATGTGGAGGTCCTTGATCCATTTGGATTTGAGCTTAGTTCAAGGAGACAAGGATGGATCAATTCGCATTCTTCTGCATGCTGACCTCCAGTTGAACCAGCACCATTTGTTGAAAAGGCTATCTTTTTTCCATTGGATGTTTTCAGCCTCTTTGTCGAGGATCAAGTGGCCATAGGTGTGTGGGTTCATTTCTGGATCTTCAATCCTGTTCCATTGATCCTCCTGCCTGTCACTGTACCAATACCATGCAGTTTTTAACACTATTGCTCTGTAGTATTGCTTGAGGTCAGGGATACTGATTCCCCCAGATTTTCTTTTGTTGCTGAGAATAGTTTTTAGCTATCCTGGGTTTTTTGTTGTTCCAGATGAATTTGATAATTGCTCTTTCTAACTCTGTGAAGAATTGAGTTGGGATTTTGATGGGTATTGCATTGAATCTGTATAGTGCTTTAGGCTCTTACCAAACATGTGAAAGATCTGTATGACAAGAACTTCAAGACTCTGAAGAAGGAAATGGAAGAAGACCTCAAAAAATGGGAAAACCTCCCATGCTCATGGATCGGTAGAATCAATATAGCTAAAATGGCCATTTTGCCTAAAGCACTATACAGATTCAATGCAATACCCATCAAAATCTCTAGAGTCACCCCCCCACTTTCTTTTCTGTTAGTTTCAGTGTATCTGGTTTTATGTGGAGGTCCTTGATCCATTTGGACTTGAGCTTTGTGCAAGGGTTTAAGAATCGATCAATTTACATTCTTCTATATGCTAACTGCCAGTTGATCCAGCACTATTTATTGAAAATGCTGTCATTTTTCCACCAGAGAGCTACTGGAGAGACCCAAAAGTGCTTCCACTTCTGAATGCTGAGGTGAGATCTCCACTTTCTCTCCAATATCTCTCTGAAGGGGAACAGCTAGGAGTGCACATGTCATATGATCAGTGGAGTAGCTGGGACATGAGCCTTCTGGTTGCCATTTGCACCAGGGAGCCAGGGGGATTCACACAGCCTTCTGTGCACAGCCTGCCAGGAGAGGGTGATCTCCAAACAATGCCTCTACTTCTGAGGGTGGAAGTTAGATCTTCCCTGTGTTTTTAATCAACATTTATTCTCTTTGTTCTCCAGACATTCAACTTTAATACCGTCTTGGCTAAAACATTAATTCTATAAAACTCAACTTTCAGAACTTCTGGGGCAAAGCATGTTCATGTTAGAGACCATTAAGCATTCATTGTCCCCAGTGACCAATTCCCTGACATCTTGGTTTGGAGAACAAGATATTTGTCTTCTTCCACCACAGTTAGTTATAAGGTCTTTATTTAATCATTAGGAAATAGGTGTGTGTGTGTGTGTGTGTGTGTGTGTGTGTGTGTGTGTGTGTGTGTTGATTGAAGTCCAGGGCCTCCTAAGCACATGCTTATTTGAGATACAACTCCTCTAGATTGTGAAAACTGATAGCTTATATGCACTGAGTTAAGGACTTCCATGAAGGTTCAGGCAGTAAGTATGTTAGGCTATGGTTTCTGTCTCATTTTGTTTTAATCCCTTTAAGAATTAAACATCGTGCTGAATGTGGTAGCACATGCCTATAAACACAGTGCATAGTAGGAAGAGACAGGAAGATTAAATATTCAAAGGCAGCCTTGGATATACAGTGAGTTTGGGCCCCCTACAGTTATATTAAGACCCTGTCTCAAAAAGACCAAACGGGCGGGGGCTGGAGAGATGGCTCAGATTTTGAAAGTACTGACTGCACTCCCAAAGGTTCTCAGTTCAAATTCCAGCAACTGCATGGTGGCTCACAAGCATCTGTAATGACATCTGACGCCCTCTTCTAGAATGTCTGGAGACAGCTACAGTGTGCTTACATATAACAAATAAATAAATTTTAAAAAAAAAAAACAAAAGGAAAAAATTAGGTCAAAAGACTTAGAACTAACCAAGGTGAGTAGAAGTCTGTCAGACTCTACCCTGTGATATTCCGTTATTGCATGTCTTGTTTTCCTTTTTACATTATTGTTTTATATGTATGAATGGTTTGTCTGCACATAAGTTTGTATACTTTGTGCATACCTGGTGTTCAAGGAGGTCAGAAAAAGGGGTTAGATGCCCTGAAACTGGAGTTACAGATACTTTGTGGGCCATTAGGTAGGTGCTAAGAATTGAACTTGGGCCTTCTGCAAGAGGAACAGTGCTCTTAATCTCTGAACCATCACTTCATTCCCAATTACTGAACTTCTAATATATAATGAACACTATTCAATTATAACACATAATAATCTATGTCTCAAGCAACATAAGGGGGATGAGAAAATTGTTCTTGTCTTTTTGATATATTGAGACAGAATGTCACACTATAAGAGAGGCTCAAATACACCATGTAACCAAGACTCTGGCTCCCAAGTGCTAAGCACAGCATGTACCTAGAAGTTCACAGATATTATTTCATCAGATATTTATTGAAGCCTTTCAGTGTGCTATTTGATGTGCTAAGTACTAAGTAGTGGAAAAAGTATTCTGAAGTTAGATACCAACCCACCAAAGCCTGAAGTACAGAGAAAATCAGTCTGAGGATCAGATATGCACAATCCTAAAGCTGGGAACCTGGAATGGTGGAACATATGCCCTGGTCCCCACATCTGAGAGGTTAGCTTCTATGAACCACTGCCTGCCCATTCACCAATAGTCTAAAGGATGCAGCTGCTGCTTTGGTTTGTGTACAGACTTACTTGGTGTCAGGGCTGAAGTCCTTCTACTGTTCCCAAATTTAGAAAGCCCATCCATGCATAGAGATCTTTTGTCTAAAGGCCTCTTTGAATCTTTACTGTCTGAAAAGGCAAATATGCAATAAATAACAAACATTTTTCTATTAAAATGTTGACTTAAATAATCAAAGATATAAAAACCTATAAGAAATATCTGTCTGGGGCTGAAGATGTAGCTCAGTATTTGAGCGCTTACCTATCAAGCACAAGGCCCTGGGTTCCATCTTTAGTACTATCAGAACTAGACAAAGATATAAAAATTATAAATTATTTTATCTCCTTCTTGTTACATGTTATTTGTTATGTATCAGAAAGATGAAGTGTGTCTAAATAGCCTTTTTAGTATCTACAGGTATTATCTAACTAAAAGATACCAAGTGAGCTTCTTCTTTTGAGACAGGGTATCTTTATGTAGCCCTAGTTCTGGAACTTACTATGAAGACCAGGCTGGCCTTGTAAAATAGTGATCTGTCTTTCTCTGCCTCCTGAATGATGGGATTCAAGTGTTAATCACTACATCAGAAAAAGAAGTCATCAGGAGCTTGTCTAATGCTAGCTAAATTTCCACTGAGATCCCCTTTAGTTGGAAATCGATTCCATGCTTGGTGGGCAGCCATTGCCTCCTGCACATACACTCCAACAAGAAACCCAATCTGATTAGTATTGCCTTCATATCAACATTCTCCTAAAAGCATGTTAGCATAGCACTCTGGATTACCTGTCTGAGCATTCATTGTGACAGTTCTCTTACTAGCTTCATGCCATTCAGAATTCCAAAGTAAAAAAAATCTCCTCCTGACAGAGTAGGCTTACATAGTCTTCCAGTCTTTGGGGGGTTAAATTTGACTCCATCACAGTATCCAACAAAGCTTGTGTAAAAAAGACTCATAGGGCCATGCTGTGCCACAGCTGTCTTTAATTTTTTATCACTTTGAACTCTAAGGTCTGATATTGTCTGACTCTGTTGTTCTGCTGATCCATGATCTCAGCAATAGGAAAGGATAGTATGGCAGATGTATCCAGTCCCTTCCCTTGAGCCTGACTCACAGCTCTTTCTAGCTCCAATTGGTGCATGTCAGAATCACTGCTCCTCCCTGCACTTGATACCCTTTTTAGCTCCTACAGATCATTAGTCAATTTCTGCAACTTAATTTCAAACTCCAATTTCTGTAGTTGCATATGACTCTGGGTATCATCTCATATAGTAGAGGCCATAGGCAGAGCAGAATATTCACTAGGAGGCCAATCCTCACCATATTTGGCAGCTACTTCATCTGAATGAGCTTTCTCCTCTAATGTTATCTCATCAGTAATATCTCTATATCATTCTAATTTAGAGTTGAGAGGACTCTTTTCTGAGAAAGTCCTCTCTGGCAGACTTCCTTCCTGAGATTCCTCAAGTTTTCCCTGGGTATTATTTGACACCTGCAAGGTCTCTTCATCAATAACATTATAAGTGCCAGAGTCAGAGGGTAGTATTATCTGCCTCCATGGTTCTTAGCATTTCTCCAATTTTTTCCCAGGTTCTCTTATCTAAGGTTCTTCCTTCTCGAAACCATGGGAAACAAGAATCTCTCTGATCCAAAAGATCTTCTAGCCATTGTTCTTCAAACCCTACCCCTCTCACCTGTAACAGCTTTGAAGGCTACAGACAAATGCCTGTTTAGAAGGTTCCTGTCCCATTTTTCACTGTCAATCCCTAAGTGAGCTCAGTGTTAGGTGAATACTATCCCACCTACCCTATATCCTTCTGCATCTACAACAACAGCTTCAAAAGGATGAAATGTAAGACTAGGGCTAGTATTTAGTGCTGTAGTTGCTCACTGTGCAGAAAACCATCCTTTTCTGTTTTCTGCAAAACTCTGCCATGACAGTGTCCCTCAGGGGTTCTTCCAGTGTCCATTCACATGTCTGGGGGCCAATCTGTAACTGCCAGCAGTTACATCGAATAGGTTACCTGGAAGGGAAGCTGGGGATGGATGGGAAGGTGGCAAGAAAGGATGGAAACCAGGACAACACATTGCTGACCAAGATCCAAATTTAATGGGTGACTGAGAATTTAAGGTTGGGAGCTAGACCCTTCCCCCCAAGGTTCAAGAGTCTGCTGAACAGGTATTGGCGCCACTGCTCCACTGCTCCATTGCTCAACAGGGTAGCCTGCTTAATTCATGAAACTGTAGATCTGGAAGAACAGTAGACTTCACCTTTGTCTGAGCACTCCACCCTAGGTGGAATTTCCTGAGGTCTGGAAATTCCCACTCAGAAGGCTGAGGGAGGAGGGCACAGAGGGAGCACAATATGACCCAACCAGTACCCCAGTGCCCCCAGGGTCTAAACTACCAAGCAAAGAGTACACATGGAGGGACCCATGGCTCCAGCTACATATGTAGCAGAGGATGACCATCATCCTCTTGTTGGACATCAATGGGAGGAGAAGCCCTTGGTCCTGAGAAAGCAAGAGGACTGCTAGGTCAGGAAAGCAGGAGGGGATGGGTTGATGAGCAGGGGGAGGGCAATGGGAAACGGTGTTTTCTGAGGAGAAACCAGGAGAGGGGATAACATTTGAAATGTAAATAAAGAAAATATCCAATAAAAAAAAAGAAAAAGCAAAAAAAAAGCATCAGGTCACGATGGAGTTTTAAAGTACAGAAAACTTTCTTGTTTTGACATTTAAGGTAAGGACATTAAAGGCAAGACAGCAATGTGGAGCAGGGTGGGAGGGGCCGTGATCCACACCACATTTGAGGTGCTTAGTGTTTCTGCATCCCACTGCAGGAAAACAAGGCATTTTCTCTAGATCCTTCCATGCTTGCTGTCTTCCTGCCCACTTTCTCAGAGTGACTGAGGGAATCCAGAACCAGGGGGAACAGGTGAGCCAGGCTGGAGCAGTTGCCACAAAAGGCCCGTGGTCTGTCCTGTATGTGCCACTCTGTGTGCCTGCCGTGGCACACTCTGGTGCTGAGTTCTAGTAAACCAGGCTTCAAGACATTGTCCACTGCGGGGTTCCCCTCTCCCCACCTCCCCTTCGCCCATTTGTGTCCCTGTTTTGTGTCTCTTGGAGGCGCCATCACCTGTCACATCACCATACAACAAGGTTGTGGGGCGAGGAAAGCACAACCTTGGACCTCCCCACAGAGGTCTTCAGGTTCCTTCACCAAGGGGACCACTTCCATTCTATACGCTCTCTGTTGATTCTGGTAGCACATGAGTGCAGTCTGAGCCTTTATGGAGCAGGAATGTCCTGCAGCTTTATCTGGAGGTTTCTAGCCTGGCTGGTTACCTCTCAAAGCCTTCGAGGCACAAACATCACTAGAACCTACAGTGCTGTGACTCCCAGACCTTCTTAGGTTTGCCATGGGTTTACGCATGAATTAATGGGTTTAAGCAATTGGTTAAGCAGGCCCAGTTTCAATGTGGTTAACCTGTTTCTTTGACTGCTTCAAAGCACACTAATGGATTCCTTCCCATCTACACACATGGCTTGTTTTCAAGCACTTGAGATGCTTGGCTGGGCCGTTATGACTTCAGTAAGCAAACTGTTTCTCAGTCATTAAGCCTTATAAATCAATACATGGGCATTCTAAATATGACAAGAATCTCCTTTCTTTAACACTCAGGCGTTGTTTACAGATATAAGAATCTCATAGATTCTTTTCCATGTAAAAGTGCAATCTGCTTTCATGTTGGTTGATTATGCATTTTAAATTGGAATCACAGTGGATTTGTGGGATAGTGGATCTCAGAACACCATACCTGTCTTAGTTAGGGTTTTACTGCTGTGAACAGACACTATGACCAATGCAAGTTTTATAAAAAACAACATTTATTTGGGGCTGGCTTATAGGCTCAGAGGTTCAGTCAATTGTCATCAAGGCAGGAACATGGCAGCATCCAGGAAAGCATGGTGCAGGAGGAGCTGAGAGTTCTACATCTTCTTCTGAAGGCTTCTAATAGAAGCAGGAAACTAGGGTGAGGGTCTTAAGGCCAAACACACAGTGACACACCTACTCCAATAAGGCCACACCTCCTAATAGGGTTACTCCCTGAGCTAATCATATACAAACCATCACATTCCACTCCATGGCCTCCATAGGCTTGGTCAAACATGAGTCTATGGGGGCCATACTTAAACATAGCATAATGCAAAATACATTTAGTGCAACTTCAAAAGTCCCTGTAGTCTATAGCAGTCTCAACAGTGTTAAAAGTCCAAAGTTCAAAGTCTCTTTTGAGATTCAGCCAATCACTTAACTGTAATCCCCCAAGCAAGACAGGAAACCAGCTGGGAAAAGTCCAAACTCTGCATCTCCATGTCTGATGGCAAAGCAGTCTTCAGATATCCAACTCCTTTTTCATCTTTGTTGACTGCAACAAGGTTCTGTCTCCTGGGCTTGTTCCACTCCCTGTTAGCTTGCTTTGGCAGGCATCCTGTAGCTCTAGCATCTTTAACATCTTGGGGTCCCCAAGTCAATTTCAGCTTCACAGCTTCTTGTTCCAGTATCTGAGATCCACACATGATCTTCTGTGTATCTCCAAAGAGCTAGTGTCACTGCTCCTGCTCTACCCTCTGTAGAACTCTAAGTTCAGCTTGATCCACTCTGCTGCCACTACTGTTCTTGGTGGTCATCCCATGGTACTGGCATCTCCAGTATGCTAGGGTCTTCCACTGCAACTATGCTTCACCAAAGCCTCTCATAGTCTCTCTTCATTGTACCAAGTCTCAACTCCTTTGTATGACCCCTTCAGTCCTGGGCTGTCAATTACAATTGAGGGTGGACTTTCACCAATGGCTTTACATGGCCTCTCACAGTGCCACAACTCAGCTGTTCTTCATGATGCCTTCATGCCTTCAAAACCAGTACCACCTGGATGTATCTTACATGTTACCAAGTACAGCTGCAGCATGAGGTACAACCTTGGCTATCTCTGGAACACAGCTTCTCTGTGCTCTCAGAAAACACTTCCCAGAAGATTTCACCTCAGTGATGCTAGTCTCTTCTTAATCATTTCTTAGTTCCAGCTAACCAGCATCAATTGTCCCAGTAGTCTCCTCCTCATGAATGTAAAGCCAGAGGCACATGGTTGAGTTCTGTTGCTTTCAGGAGCTGGAACATTGGCCCCCTTGTCCTATTACATTATCACCAGCTTCCTTTTTCCCAGCTCATTCACTGCCTAAGTTGGCTGTCCTGAATCTTGCTCCATAGACTGGCTTTGAACACAGAGATCTGCATGCCTGTCTCATAAACACTGGAATTAAAGGTGTGGTCCACCAAGCCTGGATTTATGTTTTTCTTCGCCTGGAATTTGCTCTGTTCTAGGCTGGCCTTGAACTAAGAGATCTGCTTATCTTTGCCCCTCTGGGATTAAAGGCTTGTACTACGAAGCCTGGACCTAAATTTAGCAAGGTGGAATCTTGCCCCAAGGTCACCACTCCCTTAACTCAATTTAATATCCTTGAATTCAGCTCCATTTCACTTCCTGGAGTCCCTTTAATACTCAAACTATATATTTTGTACTTTTCCTTTCTCAACTTGCTATGTTTGTTCAAAATTCTCTTCATCAGACTAAACCAGAGAACAGTCTTTGTTGGGCTTTTTTGAGAATTCCTTTGCAGATGCAGTTAATATAAACTCTTTACCTAAGCCCTAGGCAGTCTCTTCAGACAATGGCAAAAAGCAGCCATGTTCTTCACCAAAACATCACAAAAAGAGTCTCTCAGTGACATATTAAAGTTCTTCTCCACTGAAACCTCTTGGGCCTTCAGGCCTACACAGTTCAAATGACTCTTAGCATCACTGTCTTCCAAACTCCTACTAGGCTGGCCCATTAAGCCCCACTTAAAGCATTTCATGACTTTCCAAATGCAAAGTCCCAAAATCCACATTCTTCCAAACAAAAGCATAGTCGTTCTTACCACATCAATACCCCACTCCTTGTACCAACTTCTGTCTTAGTTAGGGTTTCATTAAGACATCATTTAATTGGGGCTGGCTTACCGACTCAGAGGTTCAGTCCATTTTCATCAAGGCAGGAGCATGGCAGCATCCAGGCAGACATGGTGCAGGAGGATCTGAGAGTTCTACATCTTCATCTGAAGACTGCTAGTAGAAGCAGGCAACTAGGGTGAGGGTCGTAAGGCCACACCCACAGTGACACACCTACTCCAACAAGGCCACACCTCCTAATAGGGCTACTCCATGAACCAATCATATACAAACCATCACGATACCCAAAGCACAGTGTTCGGGCAGGCTGAGGAAGGCCTGTAAAGTCAGCCTTCCCCAACTCACCCTGTCTCTACTCAGATGCAAGTTGTAAACCATAGACCCCAGCGTCACCCTTCAAAGGCAGATCATAGGCACCAGCAGCCTTCCTGTCCTAGAGCAAATCGGAGGCCTGTCTCTCCTACCACTTGAATACTTTTGTTTTGGAGGAACCTTGGCTGTCTATCCAGGAAAGAGGATCACCACACTGAGGCCAAGAAGAATCTATGGACAGTCTTTCTGGGCCTCACCAGACGCCTTCCAGAACATTACACCTCTAGACTGATTACATCTCTACATAGCTGCTCATCCTCCATCAGAGCTAAATGTGAACGCCTTCCTCAGTCTGTGGGTCTGCTCTTCCTGCTTATGTGAGCCAACCTCCTCAGGTGAAGGGGGCACGTGTCTACCTCCCACAAATGAATATCCAACATGTCAAATGCCATGAACTTTATTTGTTAGTGGTATGTGTTTGGGAGTGTGGGGGTGTACCTGTGTGTGTGTGTGTGTGTGTGTGTGTGTGTGTGTGTGTGTGTGTGTACATGTGTGAGATACACTTGGAAGCCAGAGGACATGCATAAGCCATAGACAAACTTTGGTATCTTCAGAACCTGTCCACCTTGCTTTTCAGTCATGGTTTCGCTCTGGCCTGGAGCATGACAGAGAAACTCGTGTGCTGGCCACACCATGGGTCCATCTACCCTCTGCTTCGACACTGGTATTATAGACACACATCACCCCCTCATAGCCTTTTAATGTACATTCTGAGGCTTGTACTTAGATCCTTATGCTTGCACGACAGGCACAGATGTTCTCTGGGTATTGTGGGTCTCTGCTGGATTTTTTTCTTCATTTATTCCAAACTTTCCTAGGCTAAGAACCTCACCTACTGCACAATCCCAGGTGAAGAAAAATTGGAGGTTTTAGCCCCTCTAATTTGTAAAGAAAAAAATATCAAATTCCATCGGCATGCAAACCTGATAACAGAATGATGTGTGTGCCTTCAAGTGAGGTTACACATTGTTAAAACAACAAAAATTTCAGTATGACTCCATTCATTTTCAATTTAAAGTAGGATCTAGTATGAGTCATGTGGGTGCTATCCTCTGGGCAGGCTGAGGGGAAGCAGGCACACAACATGTCACTGCTATTTAAAGAAACTCAGGCCATGCTAGGCTCTTGACTCCATCACCTTGTGAGCTCTGGGAGGGAGTAAAGGGAGACATGTGTTCAGTTCCCGGAAGTGTCCCTCACTGCCTGAGACAGCAGCTTCAGTCCATTCTCGGACTAGGCCTCTTCCTCACAGCCCAGCCTTCTCTGAACCCCTCCCACAAACACACCTTGTGCATTCAGCTGCCTTTCTTGGTGCAAATCTTTATGGAGGAGTTTTTCAAAGAACTCATGTCACATAGTGTGCCAAGTGGGCCTTGGCCAGGGGTTACAGGGGCCATCTGGTAGGCCAATGTAAAGTCCAGACCAACTCCTTTCTAATCCAGCTGATAGGCCCAGCTCTTCTTCTTGTCAATTCTAAAGCCATCATGGCTCACAGGGATGGGTGTGGGCCCCATACCCAACTCCTTAGTGACTAGTTTAGGGTCTCAGGTAACTTGCTCCCTGTTATGAAGGGCAGGCTCCCGTATGAAAGGAGACAATTCCTGTTGAGCAGACTTGGCTGCCCAACACACTTCCTTAGGCCCCTCTCTCCTCTCATTTTCTCTTTCAGGTAGACATGGTGGACCAGAACTTTGCACACCAGGTTGCTCTTCCAGGAGTTGAGGAGGGGGTCCAGGTGATGAGAGCCTGTGTTATGCTGTCCCTAGTGGTGGCTGCTAGTACTGGCAAGTCTCTCTGGAGCCCAGTTTCTAATCATGCAGGCAAGGGGGGAAGGGTGCTTGAGATGGGAGGATCCTGGCTGGTGTGGACTATGCTTCCATGAAGCACATTACATCAGAGTGGGAGAGACAAGGTAGGGTCACCTCTGACCTCAGTAATGGATGTTCACGCTCCAATGCCTCCAGTGAATGGGCCTCTTGACATTTTGTATGATGAGATTGTTCACAACTGAATATATTGCTACCGTGGATTGAAAAAGGCCAAACTCTAGACAAGTCTCCCTTGTAACCTTTGCAGGGGTGGCTCATGGGTGGGAAAGTGTGGTGTCAGAGTCACTGGGTGGAAACCATCCAGCCCCATTTTTAAAGTCCCATTCTAGGTATCAATGAGAATCCAAAGGAGTAAAGATTCATAAGGCCTGCTTACACAGACCACGGCACCTCGTCCCACTTTGTTCTGTAACAGAAGACCTGAGGCTGGGCAATTTATGATCATCAAAGATCTGTGTCTGCGATTCTCAATCTCTGGGTCATGACCCCTTTGGGGGTCGAATGACCCTTTCACAGGAGTGGCCCAAGGCCATCAGGAAACTCAGATATTTACTTTATGACTCATACCAGCAAAATTGCAGTTAGGAAGTGGCAATAAAATAATTTTATGATGGTGGGGAGGGGCAGGAATTACCACACCTGTGTTGAAGATTCCAGCATTAGAAATGCTGAGAAACACTGCTTTATAAGTCTGCTTCTTTGGGGTGGTGGTAGGAATCAAACCCAGAGCCTCACTATGTGCTCTAGCACTGAGTCATACTTCTGTGCCTAGAGATATCTTACGCTTCTGTAGACATATGTCTGAGGTTAAAAGGCTGGCACTGAGGGGCCTTCTTGTGTGGAGTACCTGTGTGAGAGATAACCAACTAACCTGTTTTATCAGGAACCTTTTGTAAGATCACTAACCCACTCTTGCCACAGAACATGAATCCATCAGAAAGACAGCCCACAATGCAGTCACCCCTCACAGGGCCTGTGTCCCTTAACAGTAATGTTTGGGGAACCTGTTTCCCATAAAAATCCCTGCAGATAGACACACATGCACATTGCTGGTGGGCAGACCGCATCCATGGAGTAAGGCCATCTATTATTAAAAGCCTAGAAAATTTGGAATAGGTTCTGTTGGAAATTTCACAAGCTTAGCTCACACTTTCCAGACAGACAAATCTCTCCTCCAACCAAACTGCTGTCTGGGAATGCTAACCAGGAAACAACAACCTGGACCACCTGATTTGCAACTGCACAAGTATGTCTTAGTCTCAGTTTTACTGCTGTGAAGAGTCACCATGACCAAGGTGACTCTTATAATAACAACATTTAATTGGGGTGGCTTACACATTCAGAGGTTCAGTTCATTATCAATGCAGAAACATGGCAGCATCCAGACAGATATGGTGCAGAGCAGCTAAGAGGTCTACATCCTGTTCTGAAGCTTGCTAGGAGAATGCTGACTTCCAGGCAGCTAGGATGAGGGTCTTAAAGCCCACACCCACAGTGACACACCCACTCCAACAAAGCCATACCTACCCAAACATGGCCACACCTCTACATATGGCCACTTCCTGGGCCAAACATATTCAAACCACTACAAAGTACAGTACATCTTCAAAATGGAGACCTCAGCAGCCCACTGCCCCACACTGCACCTAGGACCCTTGTTACTGTCCAGCCCTCTGTTCCCTGCAAGGTACTCATAGAAACTCGGTTTGCATTCTATCTTGCCTTACAAGGTGAATTCATTCACAGCAACCCATCTTTTCCCCACACCCAAAGTTGCCAGTCCACATCTACTACTTAGAAATATGTATGTTCCGACCACAAGAGGCTGTCACACTCCTTATGGAACTCCTCAGCGTGACACCCCAGCCAGATCGACAGCAGACACCTGGCTACTTCCCAGGCAGCCCTCAGAAGGACAGCTGAATTCTCAAATGCTTCTGTTGCTCCTCTAGTATCCCCTAGGGGATCATGTGAATGAAAGAAGAAGGTGTGTTTGCACAGCAGAGGTGTGGTCTGGATGCTTGATGCACGGGTAGAAACTACCTTTGTGACACCTGGAGAACTTCCAGCAAAACATTGGAGTCTAGTGTCACATAAGAACCTGTCGTGCTGGGGATGTAGGCCTGACTGTGTTCCTTGCTAGATAATGCCAGCTGTTTTTCCTTGTGCTTTGTCACACAGGTGAGGTTGGTGAACACTGGCTCATCTGAACCCTGTAAGTGACACTGGAGAGAGACAAGTTATTCCCACGGTGGTTTTCCTGTCCAAGGCATCCCTGGGGCATTCCTCAGTGCAGTGACTGACCTCACGATGCCTGACTGCTGTGCCATCCTCATCCTCATCCTACACCTATGCCATCCTGTGGCAACAGCTGTTTATTCCATGTTACACAGGAAAACTAAAGCTCAAAAAGTAGAGACTCACCCTGAGCTCTGCAAGGTCTCTAGTCATTTCCAGTTTCTCCCAGTAACTTAGGCTCTCTGTGAGTCAAGGACAACATTTGTGTTTCTTATTGGGTGATCATCTTTTAAAAAATACCCTGAACACCTTTGATTAAAATGCATTTCTTAAAGTACACTTTGCTCAGTAGGAGATGGGAAACAGAAAAGGGTCTGACTTTTTTCCAAGTTAAAGAAACAATGAGCTATATGAGGCTTGTGACAATGAACTTTATTGTGTTTCCCTCCAGAAAAATTTCAGTCTGCTTTTGGTACAGTGTGGTTTTTAAAAAGTATGTGAGCCTGTGTGTCATGCACTGTGTGAATGCTATGTCCCTGTGTGAAGGTCAGAGGAGAACTTGGAGGAGCTGTTTCTCACCTTCCATCGTCTACTCTGTTAAGGTAGGGCCTCTGGTTTCGGCTGGGCTGTGTATGCCAGGCTGGGTAATCTGAGCTTCTGGGTGATTCCCATCTCTGTCTCCCAACACAGTGGGAGTGTGGAATTACAGCTGGAGGATGCCACAGCTGACTTTGTACATAATTTTTTTTACAACTCAGAGATCCTAGGTTTGTATATGTTTTACCCTCTGAGCTATCTCCCTAGTCCACAGCTTGATTCAATCCCAAAGTTGAAGTCAGGAGAGAAAATATCTCCTGATAACTTTTTCAACTTATTTCTTCAAAGTCTTAAATTTCTTCAATATCTTAAAAATGTCATACAAGGTTTTCATTTGCTTGGTTAGATTTGCCTCAACATATTTTCATCTTATATATATTTACTGGTTTGCATATATTGAATGTACCTTGAGAATAGTATTTTGTATTACATTGCCAAAAGTTTTAGATTGAGTTTTATATGATACAACACTTTATTTCTTATGTTAACACTAGATAATTTTTACTGTTAAATATCATTTCTTTCAAAGCTTTATATACTCACAAGTATTTAAAAATTACCTATTTAAAAATCCAAATTGCTGGGAGATGGTGTCACATACCTTTAATTGCAGCAATACAGACATAAAGGCAGGGACTCAGGGAGAATGAGAAACCAGGCCTCTGAGTTTTAGGGCAACCTGGTCTACACAGGGAGTTTACTCATTTATGAAAAAAAAATGTTGAGTACTTTTAAATCAAATATTGCCCTATAAACATGTTTGTCCCCTGTTTTTCTCATTTCTTTATCCTATAGTTTCAGAACTAGGAGGGAGCAACATTGTCAGTAACTGACTTCTTAGAGTTAGCTTCTATTTGGTGGGAATGTTAGTGTTCAATGAGTGACTGACCTCAGTAACAACACTATCACCAATCTCACCAATGTGCATCTTTAAGCAAGTAAGTATGTATTATGTTTTATTGAATGGTTAATGTTTCATTGAAATTATTACTTGTTTAATTATATTACTAGATAGTCAGACATGTTGACATGATAGTTAATAAATTGAAGCAATGTTTAATAAGTGAATAGGTATCAAAGAAATACATACTTTTGTTTCACTTGTTTTGTTATGACAGGGTCTCATTATATATTCTACTTGGATTGGAACTCACTGCATAGGCAAGGGTGTGTATCCTTGAATCCACAGTGAGAGATCATTTGCCTCACTTCCTCATGAGTGCTGGAATTAAAGTCATGTACCACCATTCCTGGCTCACATTTTTACTATCAAACAGAGAAAGTACTTTTTATATTTATTTAAATTTTAGCTTATTTATGTAAAAGTATGTATTGAAAATGTAGTATCTGGGAAAGAATATATTGCACAGTAAATTATTTTCTTTCACAAAATTCAAATTCAAAAATATAATATTTTATTAATTATTTGAGAGTTTCATGGAGGTTTTGATTATATTCACCCCTCACTTCTCTCAGTAATGCCACTCTCCAGCCATTCATCCAGACCCACCTGTGTATCCTCTATTTTAACATAACCCTTTGGGTCCAGTTTGTGTTGTTCATAAGCACATGAATGTGGAGCTGTCCATTGGAACCTGATGGCTCTGCCAGGGTATGGCGGACAGATTCTCCCTCCCTACCTCCCTCTCTTAGTTAAGCTTGGGGTTCGGGTTCCCCTTCTTGGCAGTGCTTGAGTGGTGACAGTCTTTGCACTGAAAATGTTACACCAAATGATGGAACCCAGATCCCAAAAGATAGTGGTCTTATGTTCTCACTCATGTGGATAATAGTGTTGAATCTTTATTTTTGTGTTTCTACCTTGGAGCACCTGTAGAATCCAGAAAACTAGAAAGGGGCAATTGCTGGGGAGTTATCTTAATTAACAGGGGCAGGGGGTATAGGAGAATGTGAATGTATGAAGGAAAAAGAGAGGCAGGGTTATGTAGACAGAAAAGACCATATGGAAACCTGCTGTTCCATGAACTTTACATATCATATTAAAGGATTTCACTGGAGTTGCCCTATATATGATAAGCTCCTTCCAGGGGCCCCAGATTGTCAAGTACAGAGCCCAGTGCCAGGAGTGCAAAGGCATGGGAAACCTCCACTAAATTTGGGTTCCCGGAGACCCTGAAACAGATAGGGTACTGATACTGTTCTTGATTGCTCACCAGAATTGACATTTTATCCTTAGAGAGAAAATAACATTAACAAATACCACCAAGAAATAAAGAGGGAATGAACAGTGCTAAGAATTAAAAATGGATAGCATTGCACTGAGTACTTATAAAGTTGCCTGGGAAGGCCTCAGAAAAAGTGAAGATCTGGCTGTATGTGAATGACCAACAAGAATCCAGGCATATAAAAATGGCATTGTATGGGCTAGGTTAGGAAGTACATGTAAACCTGGCCAACAAAATTATATTTATTTTGTTTAAACAGAGATTTACTTAATAGTCCTCTAACATACTGGTATATATATGGATTCTATAATTTCTTCTAGATTATATACCTTTCCAACTTGATGGAATTTTTTAAGTTATGGCTCCTTTATAGTTTTAGAGTATCCTTAAAATTGGTTTTTATGGTCACTTGATATTTGACAAAGTAACTAAAACGATCCAGTGGGGGGAAACTGCCTTTTTAACAAATGGTGCTGGTTAAACTGGAGGTCAGCATGTAGAAAAAAGCAAATTGACCCATTTTTATCTCCTTGTACAAAACTCAAATCCAAGTGGATGAAGGACCTCCACATAAAACCAGACACACTGAAGCTTATAAAAGAGAAAGTGGGGAAGAGCCTTGAACACGTGGGTACATGGGGAAATTTTCCTGAACAGAACACCAATGACTTATGTGCTAAGAACAAGAATCAACAAATGGGACTTCATAAAACTGCAAAGCTTCTGTAAGGCAAAGAATACTGTCAATAGGACAAAACAGCAACCAACAGATGGGGGAAAGATCTTTGCCAATCCTACATCCAATAGAGGGTTAATATCCAATATATACAAAGAATTCAGGAAGTTAAGTTAGACTCAAAAGATTTCGAATCACCCTATTTAAAATGGGGTACAGAGATAAAGAATTTTCAACTGAAGAATATCAAATGGCCAAGAAATACCTAAAATAGTTCAATATCCTTAGTCATCAGGGAAATGCAAATCAAAACAACACTGAGATTCCACCTCACACCAATCAGAATGGCTAAGATCAAAAACTCTGGTGGCAGCAGATGCTGGCAAGGATGTGGAGAAAGAGGAAAACTCCTCCATTGTTGGTGGGATTGCATGCTGGTACAACCACTCTGGAAATCAGTCTGGCAGTTCCTCAGACAATTGGACATTGAGGACCCATCTATACCACTCCTGGGCATATACCCAAAAGATTCTCCAACATATAACAAAGACGCATGGTCCACTATGTCCATAGCAGCCTTATAATAGTCAGAAGCTAGAAAGAACCCAAATGTCCTTCAACAGAGGAATGGATACAGAAAATGTGGTACATTTACACAATGGAGTACTACTCAGCTATTAAAAAGGATGAATTCATGAAATTCAGATGGGTGGAACAGGAAAATATCATCCTGAGTGAGGTAACCCAGTCACAAAAGAACTCACATTGTATGCATTCACTGATAAGTAGATATAAGCCCAAAAGCACTGAATGAATGCACAAGGTAAAATTCACATACCACATGAAGCTCCAGAAGAAGGAAGAGCCAAGTGTGGGTGCTTCAGTCCTTCTTAGAAAGGGAAACAAAATACTCATGGGAGTAAATATGGAGAAAAAGCATAGAACAGAGACTAAAGGAAAGGCCATGCAGAGACTATCCCACCTGGGGATTCTTCCCATATACAGTCACCAAACCCAGACACTATTGTGGATGCCAAGAAATGCCTGCTGACAGAAGCCTGGTATAGCTGTCTCCTGAGAGGCCCTGCCAGAGCCTTACAAATGCAGGGGCAGATGCTTGAAGCTAACTCTTGGATTAAGTACAAGGTCCCCAATAGAGGAGTTAGAGAAAGGACTGAAGGAGCTGAAGGAGTTTTTCAACCCCATAGGAAGAACAACAACATCAACCAGCCAGATCCCCCCCTCCAGCCAGACCCCCCTATGGACTAAGCCACCAACCAAGAAGTACACATGGCTCCAGCTGTATATGTAGAAGAGGATGGCCTTGTCGGGCATCAATGGGAGGAGAGGTCATTGTACTTAAGGAAAACTCAATTGATGCCCTAGTGTAGGGTAATTGAGGCCAAAGATGGATGGGTGGAGGAACACCTCATAGAAGCAGGGCTATGGGGAACTGGACAGAGGGTTTCTGGGAGGGGAGGAAATGGGAAAGGGGATAACATTTGAAATGTAAGTAAAGAAAATATCCAATAAAAACAAAACAAACAAAGAAATATGTATATACACATATCACTCACCTAAAGAGTCCTCTAAGTAGTATGCCATACTTTTCAGTGCTGTTACCAATTATTTGACTCAAACAACCCTAAAGAGGAGAAGAGATTTACTTTACCTCACAGTTTCAGGGGTTAATTCTAGGCCCATGGTGAGGCCCAGAGCATCATGATCACAGAAGCCTGTATCAGAGGCCATTTACCTCCTGCCAAAAAATAAGTAAATGGAAGGGCAGACAGACGGATAAAGAGGAAAAGGAAAAACAAACGAGAGAGGGAAGAAGAGGAGGGAAGGGAAGAGTGGAGGGAAGGAGAGGAAGAGAGAGCCCTAAAAAAAAGAATTAAAAGAAATGAACTGATAATAGATCGCTTTTCTTCCACCTCTTGCTGATCCATTGTACTATTTATTTAGGTCCAATCTATCTATCTATTTATTTAATTTTTATTTATGATGTTTATTGTATATACAATAATTTTCTCATATAAATATAACAAATATTTATGTAATTTTATTATATTAACACTACCCAATTCCTTCTACGAAGCCACAATTACGCTGATACCAAAGCCACAAAAAGATCCAACAAAGAAAGAGAACTTCAGACCAATTTCCCTTATGAACATCAATGCAAAAATACTCAATAAAATTCTTGCCAACCGAATCCAAGAACACATCAAAACGATCATCCACCATGATCAAGTAGGCTTTATCCCGGGAATGCAGGGTTGGTTCAATATACGGAAATCCATCAATACAATCCACTACATAAACAAACTCAAAGAACAAAACCACATGGTCATTTCATTGGATGCTGAAAAAGCATTTGACAAAATTCAGCATCCCTTCATGCTTAAAGTCTTGGAGAGAACAGGAATTCAAGGCCCATACCTAAACATAGTAAAAGCAATATGCAGCAAACCGGTAGCCAGCATCAAACTAAATGGAGAGAAACTTGAAGCAATCCCACTGAAATCAGGGACCAGACAAGGCTGCCCCCTTTCTCCTTATCTTTTCAATATTGTACTTGAGGTACTAGCTCGGGCAATTCGACAACATAAGGAGGTCAAAGGGATACAAATTGGAAAGGAAGAAGTCAAACTATCATTATTTGCAGACGACATGATCGTCTACCTAAGTGATCCAAAGAACTCCACTAGAGAGCTCCTACAGCTGATAAACAACTTCAGCAAAGTGGCAGGTTATAAAATCAACTCAAGCAAATCAGTGGCCTTCCTATACTCAAAGGATAAGCAGGCTGAGAAAGAAATTAGGGAAATGACCCCCTTCACAATAGCCACAAACAGTGTAAAGTATCTTGGGGTGACTCTTACCAAACATGTGAAAGATCTGTATGACAAGAACTTCAAGACTCTGAAGAAGGAAATGGAAGAAGACCTCAAAAAATGGGAAAACCTCCCATGCTCATGGATCGGTAAAATCAATATAGTTAAAATGGCCATTTTGCCTAAAGCACTATACAGATTCAATGCAATACCCATCAAAATCCCAACTCAATTCTTCACAGAGTTAGAAAGAGCAATTATCAAATTCATCTGGAACAACAAAAAACCCAGGATAGCTAAAACTATTCTCAGCAACAAAAGGAAATCTGGGGGAATCAGTATCCCTGACCTCAAGCAATACTACAGAGCAATAGTGTTAAAAACTGCATGGTATTGGTACAGTGACAGGCAGGAGGATCAATGGAACAGGATTGAAGATCCAGAAATGAACCCACACACCTATGGCCACTTGATCCTCGACAAAGAGGCTGAAAACATCCAATGGAAAAAAGATAGCCTTTTCAACAAATGGTGCTGGTTCAACTGGAGGTCAGCATGCAGAAGAATGCGAATTGATCCATCCTTGTCTCCTTGTACTAAGCTCAGATCCAAATGGATCAAGGACCTCCACATAAAGCCAGACACTCTGAAGCTAATAGAAAAGAAACTGGGGAAGACCCTTGAGGACATCGGTACAGGGAGAAAGTTTCTGAACAGAACACCAATAGCGTATGCTCTAAGAGCAAGAATTGACAAATGGGACCTCATAAAATTACAAAGTTTCTGTAAGGCAAAGGACACCATCAAGAGGACAAATCGGCAACCAACAAATTGGGAAAAGATCTTCACCAATCCTACATCAGATAGAGGGCTAATATCCAATATATATAAAGAACTCAAGAAATTAGACTCCAGAAAACCAAACAACCCTATTAAAAATGGGGTACAGAGTTAAACAAAGAATTCTCACCTGAAGAACTTCGGATGGCGGAGAAGCATCTTAAAAAATGCTCAACTTCATTAGTCATTAGGGAAATGCAAATCAAAACAACCCTAAGATTTCATCTTACACCAGTCAGAATGGCTAAGATTAAAAATTCAGGAGACAGCAGGTGTTGGAGAGGGTGTGGAGAAAGAGGAACACTCCTCCACTGCTGGTGGGGTTGCAAATTGGTACAACCACTCTGGAAATCAGTCTGGCGGTTCCTCCGAAAACTGGGCACCTTACTTCCAGAAGATCCTGCTATACCACTCCTGGGCATATACCCAGAAGACTCCCCACCATGTAATAAGGATACATGTTCTACTATGTTCATAGCAGCCCTATTTGTAATTGCCAGATGCTGGAAAGAACCCAGGTATCCCTCAACAGAAGAGTGGATGCAAAAAATGTGGTATATCTACACAATGGAGTACTATTCAGCCATTAGAAACAATGAATTCATGAAATTCTTAGGCAAATGGATGGAGCTAGAGAATATCATACTAAGTGAGGTAACCCAGACTCAAAAGGTGAATCATGGTATGCACTCACTAATAAGTGGATATTAACCTAGAAAACTGGAATACCCAAAACATAATCCACACATCAAATGAGGTACAAGAAGAAAGGAGGAGTGGCCCCTGGTTCTGGAAAGACTCAGTGAAACAGTATTCAGCAAAACCAGAACGGGGAAGTGGGAAGGGGTGGGTGGGAGGACAGGGGAAGAGAAGGGGGCTTGCGGGACTTTCGGGGAGTGGGGGGGCTAGAAAAGGGGAAATCATTTGAAATGTAAATAAATTATATCGAATAATAAAAAAAAAAAAGAAATGAACTGATAATAGATCGCTTTTCTTCCACCTCTTGCTGATCCATTGTACTATTTATTTAGGTCCAATCTATCTATCTATTTATTTAATTTTTATTTATGATGTTTATTGTATATACAATAATTTTCTCATATGAATATAACAAATATTTATGTAATTTTATTATATTAACAAATAAAAATTCTATGTTTCTATTGTTTACTTATAATAGTATCTTACTACGCACTCCTGGCTAACCTGAGTCTCTCTATGTAGACCAAACTGGCTTGTATTCCAATTATGACAGCAGGTTTCATTCTGAGGAGTCAGGTTCCATGACATTTTCTAAGGAAATGGTATTGCATGCCACTTACTCTTCAACTCTTTAAGGAAAAACAGTAAATGGCTTAGAAATTAATATTAGTGTAATTAAGACATTATGAAAATGTCCTCATTAATATGGTTCTTTAAATAGCCCAGTGAGTGCTAATAGGAACAATATGTTTACCTAAGAGCACCATTTTCTTTAATCATTCATTTGTGAGGATAAAATTATTATTTTCTTAAAACAGTTATGTTTCCATATAGTAGTTAATAGTTATTAAATTTTATTTAATAAGTACATATGATATGGCAAATTGACACATAGGTGATGCTTGTTAGCACATAGGTTAAATTATTTTAATGTTATTGTCATGCATAATTCTTTAATATTTAAATAATATTTAATAATGAACGCTTAAGTAACATTTTTTTCTTTTTGTATTCGATATATTTTTATTTACATTTCAAATGATTTCCCATTTTCTGGCCCCCTACTCCCCGAAAGTCCCATAAACGCCCTTCCCTTCCCCCTCTTCTCTCACCCACCCCTTCCCACTTCCCTGTTCTGGTTTTGCCCTATACTGCTACACTGTCTTTCCAGAACCAGGGGCCACTCCTCCATTCTTCTTGTACCTCATTTGATGTGTGGATTATGTTTTGGGTTTTCCAGATTTCTAGGTTAATATCCACTTATTAGTGAGTGCATACCATGATTGATCTTTTGAGACTGGGTTACCTCACTTAGCATGATGTTCTCCATCTCCATCCATTTGCCTAAGAATTTCATGAATTCATTGTTTCTAATGGCTGAATAGTACACTCCATTGTGTATATATACCACATTTTTTGCATCCATTCTTCTGTTGAGGGATACCTGGGTTCTTTCCAGGTATATATTTCTATACCAATCACTCTATCTCAGCGTCATCATTTCCCAACACTCACGAGGCCCAGACTGTGATCTACTACACTCCGCTAAGCTGGTTCCAATAGTATGCCCACAGTATAGAATTTTGTTCTTTCTTTATTTATTTGATTGATTGATTTAAGACAGAATCTCACTGGGCAGCGGTGGCACACGCCTTTAATCACAGCACTTGGGAGGCAGAGACAGGCAAATTTCTGAGTTCAAGGCCATCCTGGTCTATAGAGTGAGTTCTAGAACAGCCTGGACTACACAGAGAAACCAAAAAAAAAGATATTTCTGGCAGTTTTGTCTTTTCTTTTTTATTCTGTTTAGGAGACATATATACATACATATGAGAGAGCTCTAAATATAAGCCCTAGGTGTCCTTGAACTTGCTGTGTGGAACAGACTGCTCTTGAACTCATGAAGATCCACTTGACTCTGCCTCCTGGACACTGGTATTCAAGGTGTATGCCACCATGCCCATTGCCAGATTATTTCTTTTTCTTTTTAAATTTATTTTTATTTTATGTGCATTGGTCTTTTGCCTGCATATGTGAGGGCATCAGATACCCTAGAATCTGGAATTACAAACAGTTGTAAGCTGCAATGTGGGTGCTTGGAATTGAACCTAAGTCCTCTGGAAGAGTAGATAGTGCTCTTAACTGATGAGCCATCTCTCCAGCCCCCAGCTTATGTCTTAGTAAACGCTAAAGAGTGATCACTGCTACTGAATAGGAACCAGACTTTGAGTCCCAGACCCACAAAGGGTGGGATAGTCACAATGGCCTATAATTCAGCTTCAAGGATCTTCTCATTATCCCGAATACAGTTTTGTTCTCTTGTTTTCTTCAAAATGGAGTCCTAAGAAATATATAGTTGCCTTACTTGCTAAAAAAAAAAAAAATAGAAAGAAAGAAAGAAAAAACAGGAAAGCGAACCTTGTACATATTTTGGAAGATAACTGTTTCACTGCAGTCACTTAATTCTACTGAGATAGTCTGATTCCATTACAGGCTTCAAAGCGGCAGTTACAGAGACTAAGCCTAAATCTCTGTTTCCAAGAACTAGACAGGTCCAGACAAGCCCTGACAAGTCAGTTACAGAATAAAAACCCCAGGCTTCAGGCAGCTAGTCAGAATGTGCCCCACCAAGGCTTCTGAGGCAAGGACAATGGGTCAGCAATAGTTTCCAGTCCCACATTCCAGTAATGCTTCTAGAATTTCTGATGAGATGGACCCAACAGGTTAAAATAGTAGTGACCTATCCCATAATTCCCCTAATGTACTTTAAATTGGGCCTGCAAGCTCACTTCAGGCTCTGTCTTGATGATGGGGAGGCCTCAGCATGCTGGATTTCTAAAGACTAAAACATTCTGTGTTTGAGGCCAGGGCATCATTCTTCAGCAAATCATGGACCCTTACAAGATCACTTTAGTTAACTTACATTTTAATTTTTTTAAGATTTATTTCTTTTGTGTATATGAGTGCTCTATGAATGCCTTCAGACACACCAGAAGAGAGAGCCAGACCCCATTACAGATGATTGTGAGCCACCATGTGTTTGCTGGGAATTGAACTCAGAACCTCTGGAAGAACTGTCAGTGCTCTTAACTACTGAGCCATCTCTCCAGTCCAAATTTTTAATACATTTATTTTATGTATGGGGCTGAGGAGAAATGTTTGTGCTGCAGTGCGTATATGGGAGTCAACAGTACAACTTAGTGGAATGGTTCACACCTTCCACCATATTGGTCCTAGGGATTGAATTCAGATCAGGCTTGCAATAGGCACCTTTACTGAGCCTAGATTTTGCTCTTTTTTTTCTTTTCTTTTTTTTCTTCTTTTTTTCAAGACAGGGTTTTCCACCTGCCTCTGACTCCCAAGTGCTGGGATTAAAGGTGTGTACCACCACTGACAGCCTTGTTGGAGCAGGTGTATCAGTGGGAGTGAGCTTTGAGGTTTTCAAAGCCAGGGCCAGGGTCTCATCCTTTGCCTGCCTAAGGGGCAGGCTGTAAAGCTCCCAGCTACTTCTCCTGCACAGTGCCTGACTGTGTGCTACCATGCTCCCCTCCAAGATAATGACGGACTAAGCCTCTGAAACTATAAGCAAGCTCCCAACTAAGTGTTTCCTTCTAGAAGAGCTGCTTTGGTTATGGTGTTTCTTCACAGCAACAGAACACTAACTGTCCAATCTGCTGGAGTTTCAGGAAGTTGTAATCTGGATGCTCAGATCTAAAGTCTGGTCTTCTCAAAAGTTAAAAGCAGTAAGCACTCTAAACTTCTCAGCCATCTCTCCAGTGCCTGATCTACTTTCAACATAATTTCATTTAAACAAAAACAAGAAGAAGAATTTTTAAATGTTTTCTTTTTCTTGTTCACTTTTTGTTTTTTATTTGTTTCTGTTTGCAGGCAGGACAGGGTAGGGGTCCTTACTCTACCCCTTATGTCCTTGAACTGACGACAAAGTCAGGTTGGCCGCCTTCTAAGGATTAAGACTACAAGAATGTATCACCACTCCTGGCTTTGGGGATTTTTATGGAACCTTACAATGCTAAAAAATCTGTATTATTTTCCATGAAAATCTTTAATCTTATGACTTTGATCTATATATTTCTTCAATTTTTTCAGGATTATTTTCCATGTAAATTTTCAGTTTTATCAGAAAATATTTCTACTTACCTCTTCAAATAGTTTGGAAATATTCTCTGTGTCTACCATTTTATCAGTATTGAAAATCTTAGATTTTAATTTTTTTCTATGTATTTCCTCAATTTTATTAGAAAAATTTTCCTCAGAAAAGGCTTTCTCAATTAGTAAAGATATATTTTCTATATTTACCTTTTTAACATTATTATTTCCCATCAAATTATTCAATTTTAAAATATTTTTCTATATATTTCTTCAATTTTATCGGAGATATATTCCATGTAAATCTTCAGTTTTATCAGAAAATGTTTCTACTTACTTTTTACTTAATTTAGAAAGATTTTCTCTGTCTATACTTTTATTTGTATAACTTTCCATTAAAATCTTTAATTTTCATACTTTTTCTATATATTTCTTCAATTTTATCAGAAATATTTTCCATCAAAACTTATTTTATCAGAACATTTTTCTATGTATTGGTCAAATAGTAAAGATATTTTCTATTTTTACAATTTTACCCTTATTATTTTCCAAATAATTCTTCATTTTTTGTATTTTTCTATATATTTGTTCTATTTATCAGAAATATTTTCCATAAAGATATTTAACTTTATCAGAAAATATTTCTACTTCCTTTTTCAATTATTTTAGAAAAGATTTTTATGTGTACCATTTTGTCTGTTTTATTTTTCCATGAAGCTCTTCCATTTTAACACTTTTTTTCTGTTTCTTCAATTTTATCAGAAATATTTTCCAATCAAAGTCTTCAATGTATCAGAAAAAATTTTATGTACTTGACATATCAATAAAATATATGAAAAATTGAAAATGTATATTGAAATATTTCTGATAAAATTGAAGATTTACATGGAAAAATTCTGATAAAAACAAAGACATGTATTGAAAAATTACTGGTAAAAATGAAGAAAAATGTAGAAAAATTATATGAAAAAATGAAAATGTATGTTGAAAATTTATTAAAAATGTAGATAAACAAGAAAAATTGATAATATTGAAAACACACATGAAAAAATTATTGACAAACATGATAACAAATGTAGAAAAATTGTAATGAAATTGAATATATAGAAAAGTTGCTAATAAAAATGAAGACAAAGATAGAAAAAAATTACAAAAAATTGATGATGTATTTAGAAAACTTTCCAATAAAATAGAAGATTTACATGGAAAAACTTTTGATAATACTTAAGATGTACATGGAAAAATTACTAAATATTGAAGACAAATATAAATAAAATTTCAGATGAAAATGAAGAAATAAAAAAATTTCATTTTTTGTGTTGAAAAATGAAATTGAGACAAATATAGAAAAAATATTTAAAATATACATAGGAAATTTTCTGATAAAATTGAACATTTACATGGAAAAATTACTGATAAAATTGAAAAGGTATATTGAAATATTTCTGATAAAATCAAAGACAAACAGAAAAAATCGATATATTTGAATACGAATAGGAAAAAATTACTGATATAAATGAAAATAAAAATAAATTCTTAGACTGGGCGGTGGTGGTGCACACCTTTAATTCTAGCACTTCGGAGGCAGAGGCAGGCAGATTTTTGAGTTCGAGGCCAGGCTGGTCTACAAGTGAGTTCCAGGACAGCCAGGGCTACACAAAGAAACCCTATCTTGAAAAACCAAAAAATAAATATAAAAATAAAAAAATAAAATAAAATAAAATTCTTATAAACTTTAAGACATGTGAAAAGACTACTGATATGCTTGAAGACAAATATAGAAAAAGTTGTGAAAAAATTGAAAGTTAATATAAAAAATTTTCACATAAAATTGAAGATTTATATAAAAACTGATAAAAATGAAGTTATATATGGAAAAATATGGATAAAAATGGAGACAAATAGAGAAAAAAGTTTGTGAAAATAAAAAAATTATGTAGAAAATTTTCTGATGAAATTTCAGATGTACGTGGATCAAAATACTAATAAAATTGAAAAATCCTATGGAAAAATAATGATAAAATTGAAGAGAAATACAGAAAAAATCTGATAAAGTTGAAAATTTACATGGAAAAATTACTCTGAATATTGAGGAGAAATAAAAAATGTGTGAAAAAATTGAAAATCTATGTAGAAAAATTTCTGATAAAATTGAAATTTTCTGAGGAAAAGTTTCTGATAAAAACAAGGATATTGACTTCTTTATCTATTTTGGCTATTTGTCCTCTATCAGATGTAGAATTGGGTTAAAAAAAATCCCATTCTATAGGCAGCTACTTTGTCCAATTTTCATAAGCTTTTCAATTTCATAAGGTCTCATATATTAAATAATGATATAATTGTCTGTGCTAATAGTTTTATGTGAATAAAGGCATCTCTTGTGCAAATGAGTTAAAGAAAAACAAGGATATTTATGAGAAATATTGGTAAAAATGAAGACAAATATAGAAAAAAGATATGAAAAACATGAAAATGTATGAAGAAAACTTTCTGATAAAACTGAAGACATAGAAAAAATATATAAAAACCTTGGAAATGTTATATATTAAAATATATAGTGACAAAACTGAAAAAGTTTTGGATAGTATTGAAGATGTACATAGAAAAATTCCTGAAAATTGAAGACAAATGTAGAAAAAATTTCTGATGAAAGTGAAGATACATATTGAAAAATAGAGATAAAATAAAGACATATAGAAAAATATTGAAAAAATTAAAAATGTATATAGAAATTTCTCAGATAAAATTAAAGACCAATTTTGAAAATAATTGTGATAAATTTGAACACATATAGGGAAAAATTACTGTATAAATGAAGTAAAACACAAAAAAATTATGATTAAATTGAGGACACATGGAAAAATCTACTGATACAAATGAAGAAAAATGTGGAAAAAATTTGTTCATAAACTGAAAATATGTATAAAATATTCTGAAAAAATTGAAGATTTACATGGAAAAAACTTCTGATAAAAACAAGAATATTTATAGGAAATTTACTGGTAAAAATGAAGATAAATATAGAAAAAATATGAAAAAATTAAAAAATGCATTTAGAAATATATATGATAAAATTGAAGACATATAGAAAATATATTAAAACGTGAAAATGCATGTTGAAATACTCCTGATAAAATTAAAGATTTACATGGAAAAAATTTGATAATATTGAAAAATACATGGAAAATTTACTGATAAACATGATGACAAATATAGGAAAAATGTGATAAAATTGAGGATATAAATGGAATAACATCACTAACAGAAATCAAGGCAATATGGTAGCATCTGAACCCAATTCTCCTTTACGGGCATATCCTGGATACCCAATCACACCAGAAAAACAAGATTTGGATTTAAAATCACTGGTCATGATGCTGGTACAGGAACACATGAAGGACATACTTAAAGATATTCAGCAGAAAATGGATCAAAAGTTAGAAGCCCTTAGAAGGGAAACACAAAAATCATTGAAAGAAATTCAGGAGAATACAAAAGCCAATAATGAGGAAAATCACTTAAAAAATACAGAACTTTGGTCAACAGGCTGAGGTCATGAAAGAGGAAACACAAAAATGTCTTAAAGGATTACAGGAAAACACAAACAAGCAAGTGAAGGAGCTAAGCAAAACCATCCAGGATCTAAAATCAGAAGTAGAAACAACTAAGAAAACTCAAAGGGAGACAACTTTGGAGATAGAAAATTTGGGAAGAAATCAGGGGACATAGATGCAAATATCAACAACAGAATACAAGAGATAGAAGAAAGAATCTCAGATGCTGAAGATACCATAGAAACCATGGACTCAACACTTAAAGAAAATGAAAAACTTCCCTAACCTAAAGAGAGAGATGCCCATGAATATACAAGAAGCCTACAGAACTCCAAACAGACTGGACCAGAACAGAAATACTTCCCATCACATAATAATCAAAACATCAAATGTACTAAACAAAGAAAGAATATTAAAGGAAGTAAGAGAAAAAGGCCAAGTAACATATAAAGGAAGTCCTATCAGAATCACAGCAGACTTTTCACCTGAGACTATGATGGCTAGAAGATCCTGGGCTGATCTCATGCAGACTCTAAGAGAACACAAATGCCAGCCAAAACTACTATATACAGCAAAACTCTCAATCACCGCAGATGGAGAAACTAAGATATTCCATGACAAAACCAAATTTACCCAATATCTATCCACAAACCGAGCCCTACAAAGGATAATAGGAGGAAAACACCAATACAAGGAGGGAAACTTCACCCTGGAAAAAGCAAGACAGTAACTTTTCATCAAACCCAAAAGAAGTTAAGCAATCAAATTTAAAAAATAACGTCAAAATGACAGGAAGTAACAATCACTATTCCTTAATATCTCTCAATATCAATGGACTCAATGCCCCAATAAAAAGACACAGACTAACTGACTGGATACGTAAACAGGACCCTACATTTTGCTGCTTACAGGAAACACACCTAAGGGTCAAAGACAAACACTACCTTAGAGTAAAAGGCTGGAAGACAATTTTACAAGCAAATGGTCTCAGGAAACAAGCTGGAGTAGCCATTTTAATATCAGATAAAATTGACTTTCAACCCAAAGTCATCAAAAGAGACTCTGAGGGACACTTCTTGCTGGTCAAAGGAAAAATACAACAAGAAGAACTCTCAATCCTGAACATCTATGCTCCAAATGCAAGGGCACCCTCTTTCATAAAAGAAACTTTATTAAAGCTCAAAGCACACATTGCACCTACCACAGTAATTGTGGGTGACTTCAACACTGAACTTTCCTCAATGGACCGATCAGGAAAACAGAAACTAAAAAGGGACACAATGAAACTAATTGAAGCTTTGGACCAATTAGATTTAACAGATATATATAGAACATTCTACCCTAAAGCAAAAGAATATACCTTTTTCTCAGCACCTCATTGGTACCTTCTCCAAAATCGACCATATAATTGATCACAAGACAGACCTCAACAAATATAAGATCGAACTAATCCCATGCCTCCTATCACATCACTATGGAGTAAAAGTGGTCTTCAATAGCAACAAAAACAACAGAAAACCCACATACACGTGGAAACTGAACAATATTCTACTCAATGATACCTTGGTCAAGGAAGAAATAAAGAAAGAAATTAAAGACTTTTTAGAACACAATGAAAATGAAGACACAACATACCCAAATCTATGGGACACAATGAAAACAGGGCTAAGAGGAAAACTCATAGCCCTGAGTGCATTCAAAAAGAAAACGGAGACACACAGCTTAATGACACACCTGAAAGCCCTGGAACAAAATGAAGCTATTTCACCCAGGAAGAGTAGAAGGCAGGAAATCATCAAACTCAGGGCTGAAATCAATCAAGTAGAAACAAAGAGAACCATACAAAGAATCAACAAAACCAGGAGCAGGTTCTTTGAGAAAATCAACAAGATAGATAAACCCTTAGCCAGACTGACCAAAGGGCACAGAGAAAGTATCCAAATTAACAAACTTAGAAATGAAAAGGGAGATATAACAACGGAAACTGAGGAAATCCAAAAAATCATCGGAACAATCAACACAACTGGAGAATCTGGAGGAAATGGACAATTTCCTTGACAGATACCAAATACCAAAATTAAATCAGGACCAAATAGATCATCTAAACAGTCCCATAATGCCTAAAGAAATAGAAGGAGTCCTAGAAAGTCTTCCAACCAAAAAAAGTACAGGACCAGATGGTTTCAGTGCAGAATTCTATCAAACCTTCAAAGAAGAGTTAACACCAATACTCTTCAAACTATTCCACAAAATAGAAACAGAAGAAACACTACCCAATTCCTTCTATGAAGCCACAATTACGCTGATACCAAAACCACACAAAGATCCAACAAAGAGGGAGAACTTCAGACCAACTTCCTTTATGAACATCGATGCAAAAATACTCAATAAAATTCTTGCCAACCGAATCCAAGAACACATCAAAACGATCATCCAACATGATCAAGTAGGCTTTATCACGGAAATGCAGCGTTAGTTCATTATACGGAAATCCATCAATGCAATCCACTACATAAACAAACTCAAATTAAAAAACCACATGCTCATTTCATTGGATGCTGAAAAAGCAATTGACAAAATTCAGCATCCTTTCATGCTTAAAGTCTTGGAAAGAACAGGAACTCAAGGCCCATGCCTAAACATAGTAAAAGCAATATACAGAAAACCGGTAGCCAGCATCAAACTAAAAGGAGAGAAACTTGAAGCAATCCCACTAAACTCAGGGAACAGACAGGGCTACCCCCTTTCTCCTTATCTTTTCAATATTGTACTTGAGGTAATAGCTCGGGCAATTCGACAACATAAGGAGGTCAAAGAGATACAAATTGGAAAGGAAGAAGTCAAACTATCATTATTTGCAGACGACATGATAGTCTACCTAAGTGACCCAAAAACTCCACGAGAGAACTCCTACAGCTGATAAACAACTTCAGCAAAGTGGCAGGTTATAAAATCAACTCAAGCAAATCAGTGTCCTTCCTATACTCAAAGGATAAGCAGGCTGAGAAAGAAATTGGGGAAATGACCCCCTTCACAATAGCCACAAACAGTATAAAGTATCTTGGGGTGACTCTTACCAAACATGTGAAAGATCTGTATGACAAGAACTTCAAGACTCTGAAGAAGGAAATGGAAGAAGACCTCAAAAAATTGGAAAACCTCCCATGCTCATGGATTGGTAGAATCAATATAGTTAAAATGGCCATTTTGCCAAAAGTAATCTACAGATTAATTGAAATACCCATCAAAATCCCAACTCAGTCCTTCACAGAGTTAGAAAGAGCAATTATCAAATTCATCTGGAATAACAAAAAACCCAGGATAGCTAAAACTATTCTCAGCAACAAAAGAAAGTCTGGGGGAATCAGTATCCCTGACCTCAAGCAATACTACAGAGCAATAGTGTTGAAAACTGCATGGTATTGGTACAGTGACAGGCAGGAGGATCAATGGAACAGGATTGACGATCCAGAAATGAACCCACACACCTATGGCCACTTGATCCTCAACAAAGAGGCTGAAAACATCCAATGGAAAAAAGATAGCCTTTTCAACAAATGGTGCTGGTTCAACTGGAGGTCAGCATGCAGAATAATGCGAATTCATCCATCCTTGTCTCCTTGTACTAAGCTCATATCCAAATGGATCAAGGACCTCCACATAAAGCCAGACACTCTGAAGCTAATAAAAAAGAAACTGGGGAAGACCCTTGAGGACATCGGTACAGGGAGAAAGTTTCTGAACAGAACACCAATAGCGTATGCATTAAGAGCAAGAATTGACAAATGGGAACTCATAAAATTACAAAGTTTCTGTTAGGCAAAGGACACCATCAAGAGGACAAATCGGCAACCAACAAATTGGGAAAAGATCTTCACCAATCCTACATCAGATAGAGGGCTAATATCCAATATATATAAAGAACTCAAGAAGTTAGACTCCAGAAAACCGAACAACCCTATTAAAAAATGGGGTACAGAGTTAAACAAAGAATTCTCAATGGAAGAACTTCGGATGGCAGAGAAGCATCTTAAAAAATGCTCAACTTCATTAGTTATTAGGGAAATGCAAGTCAAAACAACCCTGAGATTCCACCTTACAGGAGTCAGAATGGCTAAGGTTAAAAATTCAGGAGACAGCAGGTGTGGGAGAGGGTGTGGAGAAAGAGGAACACTCCTCCATTGCTGGTGGGGTTGCAAATAGGTACAACCACTCTGGAAATCAGTCTGGCTGTTCCTCCAAAAACTGGGCTCCTCACTTCCAGAAGATCCTGCTATACCACTCCTGGGCATATACCCAGAGGATTCCCCACCAAGTAATAAGGATACATGCTCTACTATGTTCATAGCAGCCCTATTTATAATTGCCAGATGCTAGAAAGAACCCAGGTATCCCTCAACAGAAGAGTGGATGCAATAAATGTGGTATATCTACACAATGGAGTACTATTCAGCCATTAGAAACAATGAATTCATGAAATTCATAGGCAAATGGATGGAGCTAGAGAACATCATACTAAGTGAGGTAACCCTGACTCGAAAGGTAAATCATGGTATGCACTCACTAATAAGTGGATATTAACCTAGAAAACTGGAATACCCAAAACATAATCCACACATCAAATGAGGTACAAGAAGAAAGGAAGAGTGGCCCCCTATTCTGGAAAGACTCAGTGAAGCAGTATTCGGCAAAACCAGAACGGGGAAGTGGGAAGGGGTGGGTGGGAGGGCAGGGGGAGAGAAGGGGGCTTGCCGGACTTTCCGGGAGGGGGGGGAGGGGGGCTAGAAAAGGGGAAATCATTTGAAATGTAAATAAAAAATATATCAAATAAAAAAAACTTAAAAAAAAATAAATAAATAATAAAAAAACCTTAGGTGACTGTAGATGCTGATAAGGATGTGGAGAAAGAAGAACACTCCTCCATTGCTGGTGGAATTGCAAACTGATACAACCACTCTGGAAACAAGTTTTGTGGTTCCTCAGAAAATTGGACATAATACTACCTGAGGACCCAGTTATACTACTCCTGGGCATATACCCAGAAGATGCTCCAACATGTAATAAGGACACATGCTCCACTATGTTCATAGCAGCCTTATTCATAATAGCTAGAAGCTGGAAAGAACACAGATGTCCCTCAACAGACTCATGGATGCCAAAAATTTGGTACCTTTACACAATGATGTTATACTCAGCTATTACAACAAATGAATTTGAAATTCTTAGGCAACTGTTTTTAGGATGAGTCCCCAAGTAGGGCAGTCTCTGGGTGACGTTTACTTCAGTCTCTGCTCCACACTTTGTCTCCTTTATTGCTCCTGTGAGTATTTTGTTCCCTTTCTTGGAGGAACCAAAGCACCTCCACTTCAGTCCTCCTTCTTCTTCAGCTTCCTGTGGAAGTACATACCAAAAGGAGCATGTCATACCTGTCTCCAGAGGGGCCCTGCCAGAGCCTTACACATACAGAGGAAGATTCTAGTAGGCAACCATTGGACTGGGCGTGGGGTCCCCAATGAAGGAGTTGGAGGGTGGTCCAGAGGAGTTGAAGGGGTTTGAAGCCCTTTGTTTGTTTGTTTGTTTGTTTGTTTGTTTGTTTGTTTGTTTGAAGCCGTTGTCAGCCACCCTGATATTGCTGTCTCCTGAGAGCCTCTCAAAGTTCCTGACAAATACAGAGGTGGATACTCTCAGCCAACCATTGGACTGAGCAGAGGGTCCTCAATGGAGCAGGAAGAGAAATGATTCAAGGAGCTGAAAGGGATTGCAGCCCCATAGGAGGAACAACAATATGAAACAACAAGTACTCCGAGAGCTCCCACATACTAATCCCCTAACCAAGGAGTTACACAGTTGGAGCCACAAAGGGAACCATGGCTCCAACTGCATGTGTAGCTGAGGATGGCCTTGTTGGATATCAATGGGAAGAGAGGCCTTTGGTCTGTGAAGGCTTGTTGCCCCAATGTAGGGGAATGCCAGGACAGGGAAGCAGGAGTGGGTGGGTTAGTGACCAAGGAAAGTGGGGATGGAATAAGGAGGTTTTGGTGGGGAAATGATGAAAAAGCATAACATTTCAAATGTTAATAAAGAAAATATCAACAGAGGCACGGATACTGAAAATGTGGTACATTCACACAATATAATACTACCTATCTATTAAAAACAATGACTTCGTGAAATTCACAGACAATTGGATGTATCTAGAAAATATCATCCTCAGTGAGGTAAGTCAGTCACAAAAGAACACACATGGTATGTACTCACTGATATGTGGATATTAGGCATCCCATATACAGTCTCCAAACTGGAAGCTATTATGGATGTAGAAAAGTGCATGCTGACAGAAGCCTGATATGAGTGTCCCCTGAGAGACTTTAGCAGAGCCTGACAAATACAGATGATTGCAGCCAACCATTGCACTGAGTGCTGGGTCCCTGATGGAGGAATTGTAGAAGGTACTGAAGATGCTGAGGGGGATTTTCAGCCCCATGGAGAGAGCAAAAGTGTCAACAGGAAAGACCCCCCCCCCAGAGATCCCAGGGACTGGACCAGCAACCAAAGAGTACACATAGAAGAACCCATGCCTCAGGCTGCATATGTGGAAGAAGGTGGCCTTGTTGGCATCAGTGGGATGACAGGCCCTTGGACCTGAAAGTGTTCGATGGCCCAGTGTAGGGGTGTGCAGGGCAGGAAGACTGGAGTGGATGAGTGGGTGTGTGAGTGTGGGAAGCACCCTTGTAGATTTATGGGGATAGAGTGTGTTAGAGGGTTTCAGAGGGGAGACCTGGAAAGTGAAAACATTTGAATAGTAAATAAAGAAAATATCCATAAAAAGAATATACATACATACTCCTTTACAAATAATCAAGTGGATATTCATGCAAAGTATGATAAATACATAAATACTGAGTAATACTTATTTAATTTCCATAGCATGACACTTAAAAACTTTTGTCATACCACTCTGGAAATCAGTCTGGCTGTTTTTCCGAAAACTGGGCACCTCACTTCCAGAAGATCCTGCTATACCACTCCTGGGCATATACCCAGAGGATTCCCCAGCAAGCAATAAGGACACATGTTCCACTATGTTCATAGCAGCCCTATTTATAATTGCCAGAAGCTGGAAAGAACTCAGGTATCCCTCAACAGAAAAATGGATGCAAAACAATGTGGTATATATACACAATGGAGTACTATTCAGCCACTAGAAACAATGAATTCATGAAATTCTTAGGCAAATGGATGGAGCTGGAGAACATCATCCTAAGTGAGGTAACCCAGTCTCAAAAGATCAATCATGGTATGCCCTCACTAACAAGTGGATATTAGCCTGGAAAACTGGAATACCCAAAACATAATCCACACATCAAATGAGGTACAAGAACAGAGGAGTGGCCCCTTGTTCTGGAAAGACTCAGTATAGCAGTATAAGGCAAAACCAGAACAGGGAAGTGGGAAGGGGTGGGTGGGAGAACAGGGGGAGGGAAGGGGGCTTATGTGATTTTCGGGGAGTGGGCAGTCAGAAAAAGGGAAATCATTTGAAATGTAAATAAAAAATATATCGAATTAAAAAAAAAAAAACTTTTGTCATGTCCAATCTCCTTAACAAATTCCCAAATAAACGACTAATTTAAATGAAAATAACATGTTTTAAAACTGGAATTCTATGAAGTAAATTGAAATTTGCTGATAATATACAACAAAACAGTAATAAAAGTAGCAAATATTTGATGACTCAAAACTCCATGATTCTAGGCTGAAGAGATGACAGATGGAGAGATATTAGTAGTACTGTTGTGCTTAGGTAGAGTACCTGAGATCAATTCCTAAGACACAAAGCAGAAAGTTTATAGCTACATGCAACTGCAGGTCCCTCAGAATCAATGCACTCTTCTGACCTTTGAAGGCACTACAAACAGAAAAGTATACACACAACCACAACCAACAGAACCATTACCACCACTACTGTTGCTACTTCTTGTATTAGTAACACTATCTTTTTAAAAAATCACACTCACAATTTTGCAACAGGCTTTATTCTATGACCACATTCAGTTATTCAGATATAGAGCAACAGGAACATAAATATCAGTGTTCACATAATATTTAAAAGTTTTGAAAACTTATTCCCATGGGAACATCCCTGGAGGGAAACCAGCCATTTTCTCCTGGAATACTTTATCGAAGGCTTCAGCTTGGGCCACTGTGAAGTGATTCTTCCAGTCCCCGGTTGTGCCTGGAAAATGTGAAGCAGGTACAAACGTGGTTTGATAACGGTCATAACACTGCTCCAGCTCCTCCCATCATATGCTCTTACCACACAGTAAATAAATCAAATTATAATTTTCTGTAGAAACATTCTTAAACCCTGAAATCATATATAGAGACTTCTCCCTCTGTAGAAATTATGTCCCACCTTTTCCTCTCCTAACCTATATGATAGACAATCTAACAACAGCAACACTGGCTTGACCTTTTACATATCCAAATTATTCCTGCTTCCCATCAAACCTGTTCCCATCACAATAACCAACTCAACAGTGTTTATTATCTCAATGATCCAAACAGACTTCAATTGTTCTGTCTACATTTTAATATTTGCTTCTAGAAGTTCTTCACAGCAGGCTAGCTACTTTTAAATAATATCTTAAAATAGTTTCTACTTGTGTGTGTGGGTTCACATGAGTGCTGCAGATACACACAGTTATGAGCAGCATTTAAGGTGTCTTGATCTTCCCACTAGATACAGGGGATCCAGCCACTCCCAGCTGAGAACATTGCAGGATTTCTGTTTCACTCAAACATGGTGTTTTGTGATGCATGAAGATCTGTATAATTTCAGTCCCTGAATTTGGAGCACTGTCTCCTCTGACCATACATTGGTTCTCACCACTCCTTTCCAGAAGGTCTTTAGTTTGAGCCTTACAAATTGTCTAACTGCTCATGCTGTGCTGTGTCTTCGTTCACCCCCAGAGGGCTAATATCTTCCATATAATTATATCTTGCTCTTTGTTCCCTTATTAATGACACTGTAACCTTCTTTTTCTATCTTTCCTCCACTTACCCCTCTGCAGGCCCCATCCTTGTTTTATGTTCTAGCTGTGGCATTGTCATGTGTTCCATACATTTTCTGGTTTGAATATACATATAGAATATGCATCTAACATATTTGAAAAGAAAATGTTTCTGAAATTAATAAATGGTTCATTTTGCAAAGAGTGCCAGACATAGAGGACATACTGAGTGTGGGATAATTTTTAATGAATTTTGCGAATACATGAGAAAGGTAGAGGCAGTGCTCCTATTATGCTGATGGGAAAAATGAGTCTATGAGATGTTACCTAGTGTGATAATGATGGATGTGTATTTGAATCCAAAAAGATTGACTATGGAAGTCATACTTTATTTTTTATCACATTACTGTGTTTCTGTATCATCATGTAAGTTAATTTTAATTCCTTGAGGGCTACATTAAAGAAAATATGAAAAATTCATAAAAATGTAAACCATTTATACAGCATATTCAAATAATCCATCATTAATTGATATGAATATAAAAGTGTTGTCTAATTATATGGGCACCTATCGATATCCATTGCTACTCTCAGGTTCCTTATTTTCTTCATTATCAGAACATGTTTTCTTATTGTTTTCCACAGCATACCTGGATCCTGATAAGCCAACCCAGATAGAGGTTGGACTACAAAAAAAATCAACAAATTCAATATGGCTTCTCAATGAAATAAATCAGCCCATCTGAGAAAATCACATCTTTGGAGACACACAAATGGATTTCTAATGCACCTATGTCAAAATTCTGTGCACCTTGTAGAAGTACATTTTATTTTCTTTCCTACTTTGCAAAATCTTTCCAATATTTTTGTTTCATATAGTAGGATAACCCTAACATGTAGTGTTTATGCCCCAGTCTATGGGAATGCCAGGGTGGGAAGGCAGGAGTAGGTGGGGGAGAACCATCAAAGGGGCAGGTGGAGGGGGATAGGATTGGGGGTTTTCTGGGGGGAGACCTGGAAAAGGGATAATATTTGAAATGTAAATAAAAATAACCATTAAAATAGAAAAATACTTTAAAAAGAAAGAAAAGGAACTTCCTCATAGTTCTAAAGACTGGAGGTCTCACATCAGGGTGTTGTCCAGATCTTTGTAGACCTGTTTTGCCTGTAGATGGCAGGCTTCTTCCTCTGACCTTAGGTCATCTTCTTTGTGTCTCTGATTAAAATCTTCTGAAGATACCAGTGAAAATGATTAATGGCCCAAGTACCGTAACCAGTAAACATACACTGTGAAATAATGAGGACTGGAACTTTTAAGGTTTGCCCGAAGATCTTTCCTACACGTCTCGAATGTGGCACTATCTTTATAAATGTCTTGTCAACCAAACAGTGGTTGGATGAGGGTGAACATCTCTCTAGTCTGCATTTCCTGCAGTGTCTAACTATGGAATTACAATAACGACAATTGCATTTGGAAAATTATGACTTGGAGGTTAAAACCAGATTCATCTAACCAACTTGAATGATTGTATCTCTGGGGCAAAGCTGACAAAGCAGTTCTCCAGGGGCAATACAAGATATTTTACTTGTGTATCAAGAGAAGAACCATTCAAGGATATGGGAAAATAGTTGTAATGAATAGGCTAAGGCAAATCTAACACTTAATACCACTTTTTTAATGCTTTATGGTTAAGGAAATTAAGTTATCTAATGGTAAATAATGAAATTGGTTTTAGCATTTATCTTTGAATTTCTCATCCGTTATGATTCAAAATTGGCACTAATCTGAGAGAGGAATTGAGAATACAAATATTATCTTTATATACTTTTCCTTTCAAAATTGTTTCCGGAGACATCTGTTTCATCACCCTCTATAATGAAGTAGTGACGCAATGGGCAATGCATATGATATATAATGGGTAATAAAATTTGTGTTCCCCAACAGTGAGCAGGTTTCCAGAGGTACATGGCTTACTAGACATGTGTCACACTAGTATAACAAAAATAATCCCCATGAATAAAAGTTGTCTTCAAATGCAAAAACATATGCTACGTATAATCAGTAGGATAATTCAATTACAAAAGACTAATGAAGTCTGATCAAGCATTTAGACAGAACTAAATTATAATTACTGTATGTATGTTGTATATATGTATTCCTCCTATCATTTATGCTACATGACATAGTATGCAAAAACATATGCTACATATAATCAGTAGGATAATTCAAATGCAAAAGACTAATGAAGTCTGATAAAGTATTTTGACAAAACTAGATTATCATTATTATATTATGTATGTATTATGTATTCCTATCATTTATGCTACATTACAAATAGTATGTGTATTAGGAAGAAATTCAATCTAAAGGTGGTTTCATCCTAGAGTAATCTTACTGCAAAAGCAGAAACGATAATTGTCCTCATAGAATTCTGTTTAAATTCTATTCCACCTGCTCTGATGTGTCTCTGCTAAAACTGTTCCTTGTCATTTTCCTTATCCTTTTGCTATTAACAGAGCTACTTCATTCCTTTAAGCATTTAATGACAGATTTTATGTTGATATACTATTTTTTTTACCTCTGCCAAATTCTGACTCATTATAAGAAATCTAAGAACAGCCCACTTTTCTTAGGTGAGACCTACATTTCTAGGGCAGAGAAATATGTCTCCACAGAGTCTGGAGTGCAAGAGTCTGAGGGCATCTGGCAACAGCAGCATATTTTTAGAGATGCCTTGATCTTTAGTGTATAAATACCAAATTTCTTTTGGTGATGGTGACATATCATTATGCTCATATCTGAGTCAAAAATTTCTATTATGAGGACACTAAGAGTATTGAATTAAATACAATCTGGTAACTACTTTGACTTCATTTCATCTGTGAAAACTCCTGATATCCTTATATTGTTACTATCTAAATCTCACACTCTGGAGCTGAGGAGCACTGAAGATAAAGGCTGAAACATTTAAATTATGGGTAAAAGAAAATTAAGCCCATAACTCTTGACTTCCTTCATTTATACCCATGTTTTTATTCATTGGTAAATATCTGATGACTGACACCTTTTTTCTTTCTCTCTGAGTTCCATCTAACATATCATTACCTAATCAGGTCTGGGTGTGGCACAAGGTCTGATTCATTTTGGCAACGTGACTCCTTAACTGTACAGCTATGAAACCATGTATGCATGAAAGAGGTGGCCCAGAAATTGAGAGAATTGAAATTCCCCTTCTAGGAGTTATAATTCTGAAAGAAAAGAAGGGTCATGAAACTAAAGTAATATGAACATAGTTGGCAAGTATCATCAGATTTTAAACCTAGGGAATTTTTTAGTCCTTTTGGGGGTCTACTCTTGGCTTACTATAAGACAGCAATCTTCATCTGATCAATATATTTCCCAGATGTTAATGTAATTTTTGTGGTTCTATTGCTATCATCTAAGATATATCTTTGGTCTACTGCTTTACACATTTTTTATATTTTAGAGTTGAGGATTATGTTTCAGGGAACTTTACAATGCCTCATAGTAATGTTACTTTCCCATTTTTTCATTGAAGTTATTGGATATGACCATCTCCAATCCCAAGATATCTCTCATAATAAATCAACTTTTCAGAGTGCCTGAAGCCCACATCTTGTCCATAAAAACATTCTCCTGTAATGTCTATAAGAAGCTATCGGTAATGAGCAGTGACTCTCAGTATATTGCCAACAAACTCTTAGAGATTCACCACAACTCTTTCACGTGTTCATACATATTCTGAAGCTAGACAATCTCTTTACCTTTTCTCATAAGTTGCAAGCCATTAGTAACCACATCATCCCCGATGAGACTAAAATTGGACATGTTGTTTTCTTTCATGACTTGGAAGGAGCTGTACTTGAGGACCAGTTCCAGCTCATCTGGCCCTAATTTTTTCCCTAGGAAATCACAGATCTTCTTTATGGTTCCCTTTGTATCCTAAAAGAAGAACAAACAGAAATGAGGATGATAGACGTAGACATCTGAGAGAACAAATGCAAAGAAGGGATCTGTGGATGGGGATGAGAAACAGGATGTGCAGAAAGGGCATCAACAAATGAGAGAGCATGAATGGTGTTTGGACAAGAAAAGGCAATGGAACAAAGGGAGGAAGTACTCACACACATTTATATATTGAGTGGGCTTGCAATGTGGCTGGTCTTTGGACCCTAAAAGATGGAGGCTGGGGTTTCATTTCAGGGAGGAGAAAAGTTTAGCGAAAGTCTCTCATAGAGCCAACATTAAACTTAAACTTGCTTTGCAGAACATACAAACCTTGAATTTTAGATGATCCTGCCTCATCTCCATTGTGCTGTGTGGTCACAGGTGTATACTCATACAGCCACTAAATATACTGAGATTTTTAAAAAATATTTGCTTTATTTACATTTCAAATGACAACCCCTTCCCATGTTACCCCACTGAAACCCCCCCTATCCCATCTCACCTCGTGCTCCTCACCTCTCTCCCCCCACCAATTTCCTGGCTTGAATTTCAGTATTCTGGGGAGTCCAGCCTTCAGAGGACCAATAGCCTCTCCTCTCATTGATGTCTGAAATGGTCATCTTCTACATATGTAGCTGGAGCCATGGGTCCCTCCATGTGTACTCTTTGGTTGCTGGTTTAGTCCCTGGGATTGCTGGGGGTACTGGTTGGTACATATTATTGTTCCTTCTGTAGAGCTGCAAACTTCTTCAGCTCTTGGGTCATTGCTGAAGTTGCCTTTGGTCTTCCTTCATCTTTAGTTCATGTGGTCTGCCAGTTGTATATTCGGTGTTCTGAGCTTTTGGGCTAATATTCACTTATCATCGATTTTATACCATGTGTTTACTTTGTGACTGGATTATCTCACTCAGGATGATATTTGCTATTTCCATCCATTTGCCTAAGAATTTCATTAATTCATTGATTTTAATAGCTGGGTACTACTCCATTGTGTAAATGTACTGCATTTTCTGTATCCATGCCACTGTTGAGGGACATCTGAGTTCTTTCTAGCATCTGGCTATGATAAATAAGGCTGCTATGAACATAGTGGAGCATGTGTCATTATTACATGTTGGAGAATCTACTTGGTATATGCCCAGGAGTGGTCTAACTGGGTCCTCAGGTCCAGGTCCTTTGTCCAATTTTCTGAGAAACCCCTAAACTGATTTCCAGAGTGGTTTTAACAGCTTGCAATCTCACCAGCAATGGATGAGTGTTCCTCTTTCTCCACATCCTCTCCAGCATTTGCTATCCCCTGAATTTTTGTTCTAGGCCATTTGACAGCTGTGAGGTGGAATCTCAGGTTTGTTTTGATTAAGGATGTTGAACATTTCCTTGGGTGTTTCTCAATCATTTGTTATTCCTCAGCTGAGAATTGTTTAGCTCTGTACCCCATTTTAATAGGGTTATTTGGTTCTCTATAGTCTAACTTCTTGAGTTCTTTGTATATATTAGATATTACCCCTCTACTGCATTTGGTACTGGTAAAGATCTTTTCCCAATCTGTTGGTTATCATTTTGGCCTATTGACAGTGTCCTTTGCCTTACAGAAGCTTTGCAATTTTATAAGGTCCCATTTGTCAATTCTTGATTTTAAACTGTAAACTATTGGTGTTCTATTTAGGAAATTTTCTTCTGTGCTCATGGGCTCCATGTTCATAAAAGCAATATGAAGCAAACCAGTAGCCAAAATCCAACTAAATGGAGAGAAACTTGAAGCAATCCCACTAAAATCAAGACAAGACAAGGTTGCCCTCTCTCCATATTTATTCAATACAGTACTCAAAATTCTACATAGAGCAATTAGACAAGAAAAGGAGGTCGCAGGATTCTAATTGGAAAGGAAGAAGTCAAACTATCACTATTTTTGCACGTGATATGATAGTATACTTAAGTGACCTAAAAAATTCCACCAGAGAACTCCTAAACCTGATAAACAACTTCAGAAAAATGGATGGATATAAAATTAATTCAAACAAATCAGTATCCTTCCTATACTCAAAAAGATAAAGAGGTTGAGAAAGAAATTAGGGAAATTACACCCTTCACAATAGCCAGAAATAATATAAAATAACTTGATGTGACTCTAACTAAGCAAATGAAAGATCTGTATGACAAGAACTTTAAGTCGCTGAAGAAAGAAATTGAAGAAGATCTCAGAAGATGGAAAGATCTCCCAGGCTCGTGGATTGGCAGGGCTAATATAATAAAAATGGCCATCTTGCCTACAGAAAGCTATAGATTCACTGCAATCCCTATCAAAACTCCAATTCAATTCTTCATTGAGTTAGAATGAGCAATTTCCAAATTTATCTGGAATAACAAAAAACCCAGGATAGCAAAAAAATATTCTCAACAATAATCTCTGGCAAAATCAATTTTCCTGACCTCAAGCTAAACTACAGAGCAATAATGATAAAAACTATAAGGTGTTGGTACAGGGACTGGCAGTTGGATCAATGGAATAGACTCAAAGATGCAGAAATGAACCCTCACACCTATGGGACCATTGACAAAGGAGTTAAAACCATCCAGTGGAAAAAGACAGCATTTTCAACAAATGGTGCTTGGTCAACTGGCAGTCAACATGTAGAAGGATGCAAATTGATCTATTCTTATCTCCCTGTACAAAACTTGAGTCCAAGTGGATCAAGGACCTCCACATTGAACCAGATACACTGAATCTAACAGATTTTTCTGTTTTGTGAAATGCATGTTCTTTTATTGAAAAGGGAAGTAAAAATATTTTATGATAAAATTGAAGAGTTATGTAGAAAATATTTCTGTTAAAATAGAAGCGATATATCGAAAAACACGTTAAAATTAATTGACAATTCATGAAAAATTAAAGAGTAAAGTGGTAGACATTTAAAACATTGCTAAGTTAATTGAAAATGAAATAGAAACATTTTAGGAGAGAATTGAAGATTTATGTGTTAAGACAGTACCTCACTATCGAGTTTTGTCTTTGGTGATGGAAGTTGATATGGAAACCAGTATACCTCAAGCTCACAGAGATCCAAGATCAATCGACCTGGCTTTTTTCTTCCAAGTGGTGGCATTGAACCACTCCTAATGTGCCCTGTGATGATCAAAGAAACTTATAGAAATGCTGCTAGACAGTGATCAAGGTGAGTGAAGGAATGTGCCCAAAGACCTCAACTTATTAATTTTGGAGCCATATAATACTGTTTACTTAGGCTAACTAAGAACAATACAGCTTTCTGGCAGTTTCATAAAAATGCTCTCAATATTTATTACTTGGAGGTACTTCTGAGAGATTTTGTTTTGAGTAAGCATGTCAGAATGCAGCTCAGATGGGCATCACATTCACAATTTTTGTGTCTCAGATCTCCAACTGTTACAATAAAATATTTGTACCCCACAATTAGCTTAATCCTAGAAGATAGTCATTACAAGGCAAAATCTTAGATCACCAAAAATTGTGTGTTAAATCCTAGACCTCCCCCTGGGGCTATGAAATTTTATTGGTTTAAAACTTTCTTTTGCATATTTATCACAGTTCTACTTAATATTTCATATGAAGGGAAACCATCATGACAGTGACTGAAAGGAATGGGTTAAGTGGTCAGAAAGAAGACTTATGGGAATCTGCACTAGTGTGCAGCAGACAGCTAGTTACTGATCCATTCTAGAAAAAACTGAATTTCATGATGATTAAGTAAAAGATTCTACATAAGAGAAAAAGAATGTGATTAAAGTTTTTCTTTTTTTAACATATAAACGTTCTACTTACTGAAAGACAACACTTAAGAGGTCAAATATTTTTTAAATCGTTTTATCTTTCAGTTTTTCTTTGGTTGCACTTTAATTTTATTAGTAAGTATTTTTCTCCATCCCTTTAGGGAAGCTGTAGGTTAATAGCAGACCTTCGCCTTTCCCTCTGTGCCATACCAACTCCAGTAGATTCTGTGTGACAAGTTCCACAGGCTGAGGCATTAGACTCCAAAGGAGGGAGGTCTCCTGGGAACAGTTGTGGAATTCTCTAGCTAGAGAATAATCCTGAGCTGTAGTTCTCAAGGCAGTTTTTTTGCTCTCAATTTCATCTTCCTGATCCTAATAGCCCAGGCAATAATCCATTCTTTGAAGTAGAGTCACTGGCCACAAACTCTTTTCTAAGAACTGCAATGCTTTGTCTCATAATCATTTACATAATTACAACCTCCTAACATCATATAAATTTATATGGCTATGCATATGCAGATGAGGGTGGCTCTGACACTGTGGTATGAAAAGCATTAAGTACAGCTTTAAATTGAATGTCAAGAAGTTTTTACAAAGTGAAAGCTAGATGTTAGATAGGGATTACTCACAGAAACTCATTAAAACCTAGGGGGTATGACCAAATGTTTTTAAGAAACTTCAAATTCTCTTTAAAGGCTTGCTGTTAACTACAAGTGACTCTATATTCTAATCAGAAAGATTGATGTTATCTGTGATTGATCCTCTAAATCTGTTACATGGGAAACATTATACCTGATTGATTTTGCATTTCCTTGTACCAAATGGTTATGATAATTGTGCCTGCTTCACTGGATACATCTTTTGAAATGGTAATACCGACTCTTTGTGTATAAGAACCCTTACTTGAGAGCTCCGAAATACATTCAGATTCAAACCACCTCAGGGTTTGTTTCTGTTTATCATCACCAAATCCATGCCTTTCCTGAGTACCAAAGCACCCCCTCAGTCATGATTCACACACACACACACCGCTGAGACAGTCTGTGGCAGCTGGCACCCAAATAGGGACCTTTGGACAGGTAACCTTTCCCCTTTCTTTCCTTTTTCTCAAGTTAATGGATCGGCTCTCGCCAGGGAACTGCAGTCCCACCAGTAAAGGATCATTGGTTAAGCATGAGTAATCTTGTAGTAACATGGGGCAATCTGAGTCAAAGCAGGAATGAATGTTTCTTTCAGTATTTACAGGAATAGTACAGGACTATGTGAAGGCCTGTATAGATGCCTCACCAGCCGTAGTGCAAAGAATGGCCTACGCTGCAGCTATGAAAGGACAGAAATTCAGCGCCTATGTTAAACAGAACTATGGTGGAGGAGGAAAAGGAAACTCCAAGCCTAATTGTTTTAAATGTGGAGAATCAGGACATATGCAAAGGCAATGTCCAGAAAATAAAAAGAGGGACTCGAATAAAAGGGGTGTTCCATTGGAAAAATAAATAACAAATCCAAGTTCCACAAAAATGGAACACCCCTTACAGAGGAAAAGAAAGAGGAAAACTCAATTTAGATTTTAAGTCAGGGGCAGTTTCTCAACCTCAAACTTGAAAGAAAGAAAAATACTGTTAATATGGGTGTAAAACTGGTCACCTCAGATAACCTAAATGAACAACATTTTTCATAGGGGCCACTGAGGGCTTGTTATATACAGATAAAATAGAATAAAAATCAAAAGAACCTATATGGCTCAATCAATGGCCCCTATCAAAAGAAAAAATAGAGTCTATAGAACAACTTGTGTAAGAACAGTTGTAAAAGGGACATATTGAAGAAAGTAACAGTCCCATATTTGTAATAAAGAAAAAGTCAGGGAAACGGAGATTATTGCAAGACCTCGGGGCAATAAATGCCACCGTGGTAGACATGGGAGCTTTACAGCCAGGACTGCCCTCTCCAGTAGCAGTCCCAAAAGGATTGAATATAATAGTAATAGATTTACAAGACTGCCTTTTCACTATAAAATTACATCCTGAGGATTGTAAAAAAAAAAAAATGCTTTTAGTATATCAGCTATACCATATAGAAGATATCAATAAAAAGCATTACCTCAAGGAATAAAAAATAGTCTGACATAAAGTAACAAATTATAAATAAAAATTAAAAAACAAAGCTTGATGCTTTAAAAAATTAGTTTTAAAATTAGGGCAAGAGATAAAAAATATTAAGGTTCAGCTTTTACCAGGTGCCATGCAAGCGTTTGATACATATGCATAACACCATTAGCCTATGATAAACAACATAATTGGACTCTTACTAAAAATCATGTGTTGGTAATTTTAAAAGATAATGATATTACTCATGATATGGCTTAATTAAAAACTCATATTTCAGCGATAAGCAAGGCACATGATGAATCATGTAGTTTACAAGATTTGGCTCAGTGTTAGCTCAGATCTGCAATCTCTAAAACCTGTAAGTTGGTTACATTAGATTATTTTCATCACCATGGCTACAGGAATAGCCATGGCTATTCTCCTTATCTTTTCACTCATTTTCAGACTAGTCTCCTCCTCCATTTCCCCTGACAAAAGAGATATCTATGAGCTTCAATTAAAAAATGAAAAAGGGAGAGATGCCACACCAACTCCAGTAGATTCTGTGTGACAAGTTCCACAGGCTGAGGCGTTAGACTCCAAAGGGAGGAGGTCTCCTGGAAATGGTTGTGAAACTCTCTAGCTAGAGGATAATTCTGAGACATAGGTCTCAAGGCAGTATTTTTAGCTCTCAATTTCCTCTTCCTTTTTTCACAGTATGGTCCTAATAGCCTGGGCTGATAATCCGTTCTTTGAAGTAGAGTCACTGGCTGCAAACTCTTTTCTAAGAACTGCAACACTTTGTCTCATAGTCATTTACATAATTACAACCTCCCAACATCATATAAATTTATATGGCTATGTGTATATAGATGAGGGTGGCTCTGACACTGAAATATGAAAAGCATTGTTTAAGTACGGCTTTAAATTAAATTTCAAGAAGTTTTTACAAGGTGAAAGCTAGATGTTAGATAGGGATTACTCACAGAAAATCATTAAAACCTAGGGGGTGTGACCAAATGCTTTTAAGAAACTTCAAACTCTGTTTAAAGGTTTGCTGTTAACTACAAGTGACTTTATATTCTAATCAAAAAGATTGATGTTATCTGTGATTGATCCTCTAAAGCACTTACATGAGAAACATTATACCTGATTGATTTTACATTTCCTTATGCCAAATGGTTATGATAATTGTACCTGCTTCACTGGATACATCTTTTAAAATGATAATACCAACTCTTCATAAATAAAAACTCTTACTTGAGAGCTCCCAAATACATTCAAATTCAAACCACCTCAGTGTTTGATTCTGTTTGTCATCACCAAATCCATGCCTTTCCTGAGTATCAAAGCCCCCCTCGTTGTGATCCCCCCCCCCGTCGTGATTTCTCCCTCCCCTGGTTGGGTCAGTCCACAGCACCTCTGCTTTTCCAGATCCCAGGCTCAACTCTCATCCTTAGCTCTGGAGTAGAAAGCCTGTGGCAGCACTCCCCTTCTCTAATGGATTCAAAGATCTTTCCCTTCTTAAATTTCTCCCTCTACTCATTACACAATACCAGCTCCCAAATTCAGCACTCCATGAGAACTCACAGACCACTCTGGCTAGGGAAAGAGATAGACTAATAGCAGATAGATCTTCACTTCTCTCAATGTGTTTCAAAGTCCAAGTCTTATCTCTGTATCAGAACACCAAACTTTGTGGTGCGAATTGCTTTTCCCCAGCCTTCAACTCCAGAATGCATTCCTGAGGAATCCACAGCACATCATGAGAAAGGAAGCAATATGTTACACCATCAGATCTTCATCTCTCCCTCCATTCTTCAATTCCAATCCCTGAGTCTGATCCCCACCTCTTTCTTAAGCATACTGATGTTGCCCCTCTTTATTATCTAGCCCTATTACCAGGAGATTGATTAAGAAGATCCTGGTGGAACACCCTGCTTTCCTCTTCCTTGTTAAGTCCCTCTGCTCAGGCCAGTCCATCTCTATTCCTGACTCTCAGGTCCTCAACCCATAAACACATCTTACCAGGTACCCAATGTGATTCTCTTTTTTAAATTTATTTTTATTGAGTGTCTTCTTCATTTACATTCCCAATGGTAAGACCCTTCCCAATTTCCCCCCTCCCAAAAGCCCCCCTTCCCAATGATTCCCTACCCCTCCTACCACCCCCTGCCACCATGCACATACCCCTCTACCCGACACAGTCCCACCTCCCCCACAACTATCCCCTCCCAGCCTTTTCCCTTTGTTGTGGCCTCTATTGAGCCTTTAACAGACCAAAGACCACTCCTCCTACTGATGCCCAACAAGACATTCCTCTGCCACATTTTTGGCTGGAACTATGTATACCCCTTGGTTGATGGTTCAGTCCCTGGGAGTCTTGGGGTGTCTGGGTGTCCAAAGTCATTGTTCTTCCCATGGGGCTATATACCCCTTCAGCTCCTCTGGACCACCCTCCAGATCCTCCATTTGGGACCCCAAACTCAGTCCAATAGTTGGTTGCTAGTTTCTGCGTCTGTATTTGTAAGGTTCTGACAGGGCCCCTCTGGAGACAGCCATGACATGCTCCTTTTGGTACATGCTTCTCATCATACTGTCAGGGTTTCATGACTGTTTATAGGATGTATCCCCAGGTAGGACACTCCCTGGGTGGTCTTTACTTCAGACTCTGCTCCACACATTGCCTCCCTTGTTGCTCCTGTGAGTATATTGTTCCCTTTCTCAGAGGAACCATAGCACCCTCACTTAAGTCCTCATTATTCTTGAACTTCTTGTGCTGGGTGAATTGTAGCTTGTTTATTTTGAGCTTTTGGACTAGCATCCACTTACTAGTGAGTGCATGCCATGTGTGTTCTTTTGTGACTGTGAAAAATACTAACATGAAGAAAGAGATGCAAATCAAAGTTCATGAAGCATACAGAGCACCAAGTAGACTGGACCAGAAAAGAAGGTCCTCTGAGCACATAATAATCAAAACATTAAATGTACATAACAAATTATGAAAGGATGTCCAAGGGCTAGGATGGGTGAATCAAGCAGGAAAGGGGAAGGGAGAGGGGGTTATTGAAGGGAGTACAGGAAGAGACAGGTGAAATTAAGAGGTATTTGAGAAGTAGTATCTAAACTAGTACAACAGAAACTTCCAAAATTATTTCATATATGAAGGTGATCAAAGTGAAATCACCAAATAATGACCATCCCATGTCACAAAGAAAGAATTAAAACTTCCAGTACTAGGATTGGGTTACATTTAATTGAGTTGGCCAAGTGGATCCCATGGGAATCACTCTCAAAAAACATAGACTGTTCCTAAGATTATAAGTTGCTCTCCACAAACTGAGAGCAAGCCCCCATTGCTAAAGGCAACACCTATACAAATTACTGAATGTGAAGGTGACAAACTGGTCCCTACGGAGAACCTACACCCTTATATCCAAGTGTCTTTAGTACAGAAAGGCACTCATTCTGCATGCTCCACAAAGAGAAATGTAGACAGCAAGCTAGACACACGTCTTTCTGTCTATAATAATTAACTACTTGTGAGATAAATTGTGTCACTGGTGGCTTAAAGCTTATGAGAATAAACTTTGACTTAAGTTATATTTTCATGAGATAGAGCCCAGATCATACACTGCTTTGGTAAACAAGGACCTGAGACTTGATGGCCCAGAGGACTATGGGGAAACCAAATAATGGTCTTATAAAAGAAAAAGAAAAAAATTGTAGTAAAATGACTGCTAGTTACATTCTGGTACATGCAGAGAATAGTGCAATATTTAAACATCATCAGAAACTTCCTCTTGCAGCAGATGCGGACAAATTTAGACTTTCAGCCATATACAACAGAGAGTGAGATATACTCAATGGATGTCTGCATCAAATCCCTCCTTTCAGAGCTCAGGGTACCCTGCAGAAGAAGAGGCTTAAAGACCATAAAAGAAAGAGGAAACTGAGAGCACCAGCAGAGATGACCCATCTGATAATGAAGCAACATGGTCAGAGCTTGGGTGATTCTTTGCCACATATTCTGTGTCTGTATTATTGCCTCCAGCTTTGTGTTTTCATGAGATTCCTGAATGAGTCAGTGAGTGAGAAATGTTCCTCATGCTTTCAATCAGATTCTTTTCCTTTGGTTGGTTTGACTTGTCTAACTTTGATGTGATAGTTTTTGCTTTATCACGCATTATTTGGCTTATACAGCATTGTTCACCCTTGGAGGAAGTCAGGAGAAGAAGTTAAATAGCACAGTAACATGGAGGCTAATGCTGATGCTGTGGCAATAGAGGCATGCTTCTTGCTGGCTTATTCACCATGTAAAATGCAGCCTGTTATCTTATAGAACCCAAGAATGGCAGCTCCCACAAGGGAATGGTTCTTCTACCTTGAATCAATAATTAAGAAAGTGCCTTGCAGAGTTGCCTACAGCCTGACAATATGGAGGCATTTCTGTATTAAAAGTTCCCTCCACTCAGGTGATTCTAGCTTGTTACACGTTGACATACAACTATCCAGTACATTATTTTATATTGCATTCTATTATATTTTGTTTCCTTGATTTGGGAGTCCTGTTATTGTTTTAGATATTTTTTGAGGAAAAACTTTTAAGTTTGGTGGGTAAGGAGGCATAGAAGATCTTGTAGGCATCAGGGAGAGTTTGAATATGATCAATATACATTCACATTAGAAAGTTTTTTAGTTAATAAAAGATAATTATTAAAAAGTTAAAACAAACAAAGAAAAATTCATAGTTCTCAGTAACCTTCCTCATTACCAGGATCTAGTTCTTAACTGAGTGGTGACTGTAAGACTGATGCTCACCTTTTTCATGTCTTCATAGTAAAGTACCAAGAAGTTGTCACATTCCCTCATTGACAGCCAGCCACGGACGTGCTCAAACCATGATCCATATACGACTGTGTGCAGGGAGAAGTGAAGTGTCAATTACAAAGCACTAACACAGGGTCTGCTCGAAATTCTTTACTTTCTGAAAGCAGCAGCAGAAAGCTTCACTAAGAAAAATCTAACTAGTCTGTATTCATAGCATTAAATATGAAGTGTGAGGCAAATACACAAATAGAAAACTGATTAAATCAAGCTCACTAACAAATTCATTACCACACAGACTTACCACTGATATCATGACGAGATATCCTACAGCCAAGTTGTAAAGACAGAGATATGTGCTGGGGGACATCTATCACACTAATATGGGAATCCAGAGGGGATTTCTATAAGCATGTGCCTCAAGGTGAGGTGTGCTAGGAAGACAGAAATATTTGATGACAGATATGGGCAAACAGTATTTTGTATGGTGTTGAAAAGAAAGATTCCCTTCAGTACAGCAACCTCTTGGCTGAAATCTAATGGAGGTATAAATCAAGGCTATGTGATATCAATAATAATGCCAACAAATTGAGTGAGAGGAATAATGCACTTGTGTGTGAGAGTAAATGTGTTTGTGTGTGTGTGTGTGTGTGTGTGTGTGTGTGTGTGAGAGAGAGAGAGAGAAAGAGAGAGAGAGAGAGAGAGAGAGAGAGAGAGAGAGAGAGAGAATGTTTGTGAGGTTCTAGAATAAACTTATCATATTTATTGGAAGCAGATCTGTTTATTGTGAGAAATATTTAGGGCAGTGCCAAGTGGGGAAGATAAGTGGCAGAGGAATTTGAACTGAAGCGCTCTAGTCAGCATACCTATGTCTGCAATTCCCTATCCTTTCTTATTTTTCAATTTTCAATCCCTCTTTTTCAACATAATGCTTTTATCCTGCACTGATCTCACATGCTACAACACAGATTTCCAGACCAGATGTGTCTAGTAGGGCAAAAATGACACAATTCCTATGGGGTTAGTTATATTTTGCCTGATTGGACTTGAGGCTTGATCCTTGGAAGGGAATTCATGTCTGGTACTATAAACCTTATCATGAAACCATGGTTGGGGTTGTGATAGTTCCAAACAGGGTTCCTACTGTAATTTTACTTAATAGTCATATTGTCAAACTACCTTCTAAATATTTGTATTCACACCCATTTTGTGCTCTTCTTTACCTTTGTTAGAGATTTATTTTTTGCAGCTGGCTTTAGTTAATGCAGAGACTCATAAGTGATCAAAATGTCCAGCACAATTGTGAGCGCTCAGTCATTGATGTTATTTCTATCATCCCCTACCAAAGGTTCAGGAAATATCATGCAACAGAAAATAGAAAGTAAAGGCTAGAGAAGGGGTGAAGTGCTTTGAAATTGTCGTCTGTAAATATTGTCCCATGAACATGAGTTGGCAGTTACACAAGTGTACTTATATCATCAATGACTGCCTATAGAGAAACTGCATAACATAATGCCTGCTAATATTCCAGGATGAATGCAGAAAGTTATCCTGAGACCCCACTCCTCATTGAAGATCTATTTGCAGTTGATGACAGCCAGATGAGAAAAACTTCCACACACTTTCGGTATAGTACCACTCTTAGGTTTCTAATGGCTACATGGATTCCCCCAAATCCATGCACATATGAGAATCACAAATTAGCCCCAATGGATGGCATTTTTAAAAAAAATTTTTAAGTTGTGGTATCAATATATTGTGGAATGTATAGTATGTTTGAGTCCACATTGGAAAATCTAGTAGAACATGGCATACAATATTTATGTTTTAAATTTTCAAAGAAAGCAAAATTATATAAAATATATAAAAATTATGAAAAATAAATCAAGCACAAACAAATGGCATAGGAAGATATAATGCTTTTATACATGAAATTCACAAAGCAGATAATTGAGGAAGAAGTAGTTAATATGAGGTGCTAATACACTTTACTTCTGAAGGATCCCTGTTCCAATATCTAAGACCTATTTATTCCAAGAAGGAGTTTTTATAAAGTCCTTCAGAAACCACCTCATAATGATTTTTCATTTTAGTTTGGTTCATCTCTCACCCACCATCAGAAAAGTTTTTCTATGTAGTGAACAGTGATTAATTCAAAGACCCATAGCTCTTAATGGTGCTGATAATAAGAGACTTTGGAGTGGTGAGCACTAAGTGAGGCGTCTATATTAAACCTTTTTCTCCGAGGTTCAGGGATTATTTTGGATGTGTATAGGATATATTATAAAGGTAGTGGATGACTTTACCAAACAATGTTTTCTGGACACATCATGGCAGTTGGACACAGGAACTCAACACTTGGGACAGTATGTGCAAGATCTATACATGCTTAAGCCAGACTGATTGACAGGAGGCAAGAGGTTGGTCATAATGTGCCACCTTTGAGGAACTAGGAGTGACCGTTAGCTTTCTGAAGAGAATCAGTTTACTTTATGAGTGTTTAGCCAAGTACACTGAGTAGTAATGCACCCCAAAATGTATAGGCAACATTAATAGGAATGGATGATTTTAAAATTGGATAAGGCTCTGTGGACAGGACCTGCCAGGAGAGAGATGCTCTCATAGGAGTACTCTAATTCCCAGGCTTGGAGCTGAGCTTTCTACTTTCTCTACACTAACTGTCCTGAGCAAGACTACTGAGGAGCACACAGGGCACAGGAACAGTGGAGCAGCTGGGCCAGGATTCTACAGGTCACCATCTGCCTCCAGGAACTGGGGCTATTCAACAGTCTGTTGTACACAGGACCTGCCAGAAGTGAGCTGGTCTCCCAGGAGTTCTGACACAGGCTCACAAAAGGGACAAGATCAAACCAGAGACAGAAATACCAACTAACACCAGAGATAAAAGGATAGCAAAAGGGAAGCACAAGAACCTTACCAACAGACATCAAGGCTACTTGGCATGATCAGAACCCAGTACTCCTAACACAGCAAGTCCTGGGTGTGATACCACACCAGAAAAGCAACATGTGCATTTAAAATCACATCTCAGACCATGCAGTTGTTAACACTATTGCTCTGTAGTAGTGCTTGAATGATTTAAATAAGCAGAAAAATGACCACGATCACACAGAAATTTTGGGAAATGCAAATCAAATCAACCTGGAGATTTCACCTCACACAGTCAGAATGCCTAAGATCAAAAACTCAGAAGAAAACAAGTGCTGGCAAGGATATGGAGAAAGAGGAACACTCCTCCACAGCTGGTGGGGTTGCAAGCTGGTAAAACCACTCTAGAAATCAGTCTGCCAGTTCCTCAGAAAACCGGGCATGATACTACCAGAGGACTCCTCTATATCACTCCTGGGCATATACCCAGAGAATTCCCAGCATGTAATAAGGACACATGCTCCACTATGTTCATAGCAGCGCTATTTATAATAGCTAGAAGCTGGAAAGAACCCATATATCTCTCAACGGAGGAATGGCTACAGAAAATGTGGTATATTTACAGTATGGAATACTACTCAGCTACTAAAAACACTGAATTCATGAAATTCTTAAGCATGTGGGTAGAACTGGAGAATGTCATCTTGAGTGAGGTGACCCAATCACAAAAGAACACACATAATATGTACTCACTGATAAGTGAATATTAGCCCAGAAGCTTGGAATACCCAAGAAGCAATTCACATATTCAATGATGCCCAAGAAGGAAGGAGAGGCCCCTGGTCCTGGAAAAGCTAAGTGCAGCAGTGTAGGGGAATACCAGGACAGGCAAACAAATGGGAAGTGGGTGATTGGGGAACAGGGGGAGGGAAGAGGGCTTATGGGACTTTCGAGGAAGGGGGATCCAGGAAAGGGAATAACATTTGAAATGTATATAAAGAATATATCGAATAAAAAGTACTTTCTTTAACCAAATATAGAAATACATCAATATGTAGTGAAATTGCACAAGAGGAAAAGGTATTTGCAGCTAAACCTGATGTCCTAAATCCACAAGATTAAAGTTGTCATTTGGTTTCCATTGGCACATTTCATCATACATATACTCCCCCATTATGCAGACAGAGAGAGAGAGAGAGAGAGAGAGAGAGAGAGAGAGAGAGAGAGAGAGAGAGAGAATTGCATCTCATGATGCTGATAGAGGACTTTAAGAAGAATATAAATAACTCCCTTAAAGAAATATAGCAGAATGCAGGTATACAGGTAGAAGCCCTTAAAGAGGAAACACAAAAATCCCTTTAGGAATTACAGGAAAACACAACCAAACAGGTGAAGAAATTGAACAAAACCATTCAGGATCTAAAAATGGAAGTAGAAACAATAAATAAATCACAAAGGGAGACAACTCTGGAGATAGAAAACCTAAAAAAGATATCATGAGTCATAGATGCAAGCATCACCAAAAATATGCTAGAGAGAGAAAAGAGAATCTAAAGTGCATAAGATACCATTAAAAAACATTGACAAATCAGTAAAAGAAAATGCCAAATGCAAAAGGCTCCTAACCCAAACCATCCAAGAAATCCAGTACATAATGAGAAGGCCAAATCTAAGGTAATAGGTATAGAAGAAAACAAAGATTCCCAATATAAAGTGCCAGCAAATAGCTTCAACAATAGAAGAAAAATTCCCTAACCTACAGAAAGGGATACCCACGGACATACCAGAAGCATGCAGAACTCCAAATAGATTGGACCAAGAAAAAGAAATTCCTCTCTTCACATAATAATGAAAGCACTAAATGCACAAAACAAAGAATATTAAAAGCAGTAAGGGGAAAAAGTCATGTAACGTATAAGGGCATACCTCTCAGAATTAGACCAGACTTCTTGCCTGAGATTATAAAAGCCAGAATCCTGGGCATATGTTGTAGAGATCTTAAGAGAACAAATATGCCAGCCCAGTCTACTGTATCCAACAAACCCCTCAATTACCTTAGATTGAGAAAACAATATATTCCATGACAAAAACAAATTTACACAGTAACTTTCCTCAAATCCATCCCTATGAATGATAATAAATGGAAAACTCCGACACAAGGAGGGAAACTTCACCCTAGAAAAAGCAAGAAAATAATCTTCTTATAAGAAATCAAAAAGAAGATAGACACATAAACATATTTCCACCTCTAACAACAAAATAACAGGAAGTGAAAATCACTTTTCCTTAATATCTCCTCATATCAATGGATTCAACTCCCCAATAAAAGGACATAGACTAACAGACTGGATAGGAAAACAGAAACTAACATTTTGCTGCATAAAAGTACACACCTCAATGAAAAAGACAGACATTATCTCAAAGTAAAAGGATGGAAAATAATTTTCCAAGCAAATGTTCCCAAGAAACAAGCTAGAGTAGCCATTCTAATATCAAATAAATCAACTTTCAATCTAAAGTTACCAAAAATGACAAGGAAGGACACTTCATACACCTCAATGGAGAAAGCTTCAAAGACAAACTTTCAATTCTGAACATCTTTACTCCAAATGCAAGGGCACCCATATTCATGAAAGAAACTTTACTAAACCTCAAAGCACACATTGCACCTCCCACAATAATATATATTCATATATATAACATACATATATATAATATATATTATATATATTATATATATTATATATATAAAACATTTTATACTAAAAGAAAAGAATATACCATCTTTTCAGCACCTTACACTACCTTTTCCAAATTTGGCCATATAATCAATCACAAAACGGGCCTCAACAGAAATGAGAAGATTGAAATAATTCCATACTTTTTATCTGATCACTACATACTAATGCTTGTCTTCAATGCCAACAAAAAAAAATCCTAGAAAGCCCACATATACATGGAAACTGAACAACAACCTACTCAATGATAACTGGGCCAAGCAAAAAATAAAGGAAGAAATTAAAGACTTTTCAGAAATTTATGAAAAGAAAGGAAGAACATACCCAAACCTATGGAACACAATGAAATCAGTGCTAAGATGAAAAATCATAGCTCTGAGTGCCTCCAATGAAACTAAAGAGAACATACACTAGAAGCTTGTCAGAACATCTGAAAGTTCTAAAACAAAAATCAGCAAATACACCAAAGAGGAGGACACAGGAAGAAATGATCAAATTCAGAGCTGAAATCAATCAAGTAGAAACAGAAAGAACTACACAGTCAAGAAAACCAGGAGCTGATACTTTGAGAAAATCAACAAAATACATAAACCCTAAGTCAGTCTAACCAGAGGGCAAAGAGACAGTATCCAAGTTAACAAAATCAGAAATTAAAAGTGAGATACAACAACAGAAACCAAGGAATTCCAAAAATATCATTAGATCCTACTACAAAAGACTATACTCAACAAAACTGGAAAATCTAGATGAAATAAATTGTTTTCTAGACAGATTCCAGGTACCAAAGTTAGATTAGGATCAGGTAAACCATGTAAATTGTCCCATAACCCCTAATGAAATAGAAGTAGTCATTAGACTCCCAACCAAAAAATGCCCAGGACCAGATGGATTTAGTGTAGAGTTCTGTCAGAGCATCAAACAAGAACTAATACCAATGCTCTCCAAACTATTATACAAAATAGAGAGAGAAAATCAACTACCCAATTCATTCCATGTAGCCACAATTACTCTGATACCTAAACCATACTAAGACTAAACATAGAAAAATGTCTTCAGACCAATTTCCCTCATGAATATTGATGCAAAAATAAGCAATAAAATTCTCAAAATTCAAAACCAAGAACACATCAAAAAGATCATCTACCATGATCAAGCAGGCTTAATCTTGGGGATGCAGGGATGGTTCATATATGGAAATACATACAGTAGTAGAAACAACATCACTTCTGGTCCTAGAACTCAAGAGATACCAGAAGGAGGAACCATGCTTAGAGGTCATCCCTAGTTATATACAGAATTCAAGGCCAACCCTGTCTACATCTCACTTTGTCTTTTTTTTAAAGTCTCTAAGACATGGGATGGGGTGGTTCCAGGGAGCCTATGGGAGTGACTCTATCTGAGACTCATAACAGTAGGGACTATGGAGCCTGAAGTACCACCTCATGTAGCCTGTTAGGTTTCCTAGTATAGGGGTAAGAACAGCAAACTACCCAAGAAAGCTTTGGCCACAAGTGTGTCCTACCTACAAGATGTGCATGGACTAAGATGGAGCAGAGATGGAGAGAATGGACCATCAGTGACTGGCCTAACTTGAGATACACACCATGGGCAAGAAACAATCCATGACATTGTGACTGGTACTGTTGCAGACAAGAGCCTAGAATAACTATACTCTGAGAGGCCCTACCCAGCAGCTGACTAAAACAGATGTAGAAATACACATCCAAACATTAGATAGAGCTCTGAGAGTCTTGTGGAAGAGTTGGGGAAAGGATTGAGGGACCCAAACAGGTTAAGAACTCCAGATGAAGACCAACAGATTCAACTAATCTGCACTTTTTGGCACTCTCAGAGATGGAACCACCAACCAAAATGCTATCTTGAGCTAGACTTAGGACCCCTGAACATATATAGCAGATGTGCAACTTGGTCTTCAAGAAAGTCTCCCAACAACTAGAGCTGGGGCTGTCCCTGAATCTGTTTCCTATTTGTGGATTCCATTTCCCTACCTGGGCAGCCTTGTCTGTCCTCAGTGAGAGAGGATGCACCAAGTCCTGCAGACAATTGATATATCACACAGTGGGGAAATACCTTGGGGGTCCCTACCCCTTCTCAGAGGAGAGGGGAATGGGAAAACAAGCTGTGGGAGGGGAACATTGAAAGGAAAGGAATGATGGATATTAGGATATAACGTGAATAAATAAATAAGTTAATGAAACAAATATCTCTGAGTTTCCCACATCTCCTATATTTCACAGGATACTCACCATTTCCTTTGAGAAACCATTCAAAGTAAGTTTCCAGTGACTCTGGGTCCTTTACAAGGTTTGTCTTACCCCAGAAAAAATAACCAGATATAAGAACATCCCTGGGATTTCTGATGACATAGATCACCTTAAATGGAAAAAATGTAAATGAAGGTCAATAGTTATTCCTCATCTTTTAACTGGCATAATTAACATGAAATAGTCAAATATCCACGGGTTTCTAAAAACATATATTTTTTTATTTGGGCAAAACATATACACAAGTGAAAAATATTTATAGTAATAATTCCCCTTTTCTAATTTTATTTGATTTGTAAAAATGGAACAGGAAAATGGCTACTTCTATAATACAGTAAAAATAAACCCAAACTAGGATGACTTGATGGTTCTAAAGATTACAATAATAATTGGTTATCCAACACCAAATGCCCAGCCTGTAAAATATACATATAAGTAACATTGTGCTGACTGAGAAGGATGTACTGAAGCATTCAGGCATATATAGTTTTATTTAGGAATATATATTGTATACATTAGAAACATTTAAATATATCTATATAGGCATATATAAACATAGGAATATATTTAGGAATACATATGCATATGTATGCAACATGAATTAACAAAAAAAGAAACCTTAATTTGAGAGAGAGAAAGAGAAGGATATATCAATCGGTTTGGAGGGAGAAAGGGGAAGGCGGAAATGATGTACATAATTATATTTTATTTTTGTAATTTCAAACATAAAATAAATGAAATACATAATTTTTTAAAAGATTTATTTATTTTATATATATGAGTTCACTGTCGCTGTTTTCAGACACACCAGAAGGCATTGGATCCAATTACAGATGGTCATGAGCCACAATAATATGATTGCTGGGAATTGAACTCAATACTTTTGTAAGAGCAATCAGTACTCTTAACTACTGAGCCTTCTTTCCAGCCCCAAAAGTTCTTAATAAAGAATAAAAATAAAAATATTAAATAAATAAAAAATATAAAAATCAAAATAAAAAAATAAAATGAAAATTCTTAATAAGATGGACTTTATATTTTGTACCAATTATTCTAGAATTCATCTTTTTTTTACTTCAAAAATATTTATTCATGCATGCCTAAGTGCACACGTTTATGTTCATGCACCACATATGGACTGAAACCTGCACACATAAAAAAGGGGGTGGGTTCCCCAGTGACTAGATTTGTAGACACTTGTGAGTCACAATGTGGGTATTGGGAACTGAACCTGGGTCATTTACAAGAGGAACCAGTACTCTTAACTGCTGAGCCACCTCTATAGATTTTATTCGATTTTTTTCCATTTACCATCCTTTTTATAATGTTTACATATTTGTAAATATGTTTTGTCTGTACACTGTGCATTCCCCACAAAGTCCAGGAGGGGGCACGAGAGCCCAGGAACTGGACTTAGAGATTTTATTTTTACAGTTTTATGTGTATATGTATATATATATATATACATATACATATGTATATTGTTTATTTATATAATATTTATTTTTATTTTACATTTTTATTTATATATAATATAAAATATTATCTATAATCTTTTTATTTATATAACATATATTTATATTATTATAATACATATAATAATATATATGATATATTCTTTATTTGCATTTCAAATGATATCCCCTTTCCTGGATCCCTCCTCCCCGAAAGTCCCATAAGCCCTCTTCCCAAATCACCCCCTTCCCTTTTCTTTATCCTGGTATTCCCCCACACTGCTGCACTGAGCCTTTCCAGTACCAGGGACCTTTCCTGTCTTCTTCTTGGGCATCATTTGACATGTGAATTGTTCTTGGGTATTCCGAGTTTCTGGGCAAAAATCTGCTTATCTTTTAAATTTTTATTGGATTCTTTAATTTACATTTCAAATATTATTCACTTTTACAATTTCCTGCCTCCTCCCCAGAAACCTCCCATCCAATCCCATTTCCCCTGCTTCTATGAGGGTGTTCGCTGACCCACCCATTCACTCCTGCGTCACCAGAATAGTAAAAATTATTCTCAACAATAAAAGAACTTCTGGCGGAATCAACGTTCCTGACTTCAAAATCCACTACAGAGCAATAGTAATAAAATCTAGTACAGTGGCAGTTAAGTAGATCAGTGGAATAGAACTGAAGATTCAATAATGAACCCACACACTTATGGTCACTTGATTTTTGACAAAGAAGCTAAAACCATCCTATGGAAAAAAAAAACACAGCATTTTCAACAAATTGTGCTGCTTGAACTGGTGGTCAGCATGTAGAAGAATGCAAATCAATCAATTCTTATGTCCTCGTACAAAACTCAAGTCCAAGTATATCAAGGACCTCCACAGAAAACCAGATACACTGAAACTAATGGAAAAGAAAGTGGGAAAGAGCTTTGAGCACATGGGCAGAGGGGAAATTTTCCTGAACAGAACACCAATAGCTTATGCTCTAAGATCAAGGATTGACAAACGGGACCTCATAAAATTACAAAACTTCGGTAAGGCAAGGGACACTCTCAAGAGGACAAAATTTCAACCAACAGATTGGGAAAGATATTTACCAATCATATATCTGATAGAGGACTAATACCCAATATTTACAAAGAATTCAAGAAGTTAGACACCAGAAAACCAAATAACCATATTGAAAAAGGAGTATAGAGCTAAACAAAGAATTCTTAACTGAGAAATACTAAATGGACTAGAAGCACCTAAAGAAATGTTCAACATCCTTAGTCATAAGGGAAATGCAAATCAGAAAAACCCTGAAATTACACCTCACCACAGTCAGAATGACTAAGATTAAAAACCTCCAGTGACAGCAGATGGAGTCAAGAATGTGGAGAAAAAGGAACACTCCTCCAGTGTTGTTGGGATTGCAAGTTAATACAAACACTCTGGAAATCAGTTTGGTGGCTCTTCATAAAAATTGATTATACTACTGCCTGAGGACCCAGCTATAGCACTCCTGGGTATATACCCAGAAGATTCTCCAACATGTAATAAGGACACATTCTAGACTATGTTCATAGCAGCCTTATTTATAATAGCCAGAAGCTAGAAAGGACCCAGATGTCCTTCAACAGGAGAATGGATACAGAAAATTTGGTATTACAAAATGGAGTACTACACAGCTTTTTTTTTTTTTTTTTTTAAAAAGCAATGACTTCATGAAATTCTTAGGGAAATGGATGGAGCTAGAAAATATCATACTGAGTGAGGTAACCCAATCACAAAACAACACACATTGTGTATACTCACTGATAAGTGGATATAAGCCCAGAAGCTTAGAACACCCAACATTTATTGCACAGACCACATGAAGCTCAAGAAGAAGGAAGACTAAAGTGTGGATACTTTGGTCCTTCTTAGATGAGATACAAAATACCAATGGGAAGAAATACAGAGACAAAATGTGGAGCTGAGACTGAAGGAAAGAACATCCACAAACTGCCCCACCTGGGGATCCATGCCATGGACAGTTAGCAAATCCAGATGCTATTGTGGATTCCAACATTTTCTACCTGACAGGAGCCTGATATAGCTGTTTCCTGAGAGGCCCTGCCAGTACCTGAAAAATACAGAAGGGGGTGCTCTCAGCCAACCATTGAACTGAGTACAGGCTCCACAATGGAGGAGCTAGAGAAAGGACCCAAGGAGCTTAAGGAATTTCCATCCCCATGGAAGAACAAAATATGAACTAAACAGTACCCCGAGAGCTCCTAGGGACTTAACCACCAACCAAACAATACACATGGAGGGACCCATGGCTCCAACCACATGTATAGCAGGGATTGGCCTGGTAGGATATCAATGACAGGAGAGGCACTTGGACATGTGAAGGCTCATTGCCCCAGGGAAGGGGAATGCCAGTTGAGGCCATTGGGAGTGGGTAGGTTAGTGTTCAGGGGGAGGCAGAATATTGAGAGGGGATAATAATTGAAATGTAAATAAAGGAAAATCTAATACAGAAAAAAAGTTTTCGAACCCTTTGGAATTAAATTTGGGAATAATGCAGACTAAAAGCAATAAAACAAATTAGTAAATATTTCAATGGAAATGTAAAAAAGAAAGCTGCCAGGGATCGCTGTGTGATGGTTCGCATCCTGGTACTCTAATGTAGTCTGATGTGGGAAAATATCAGCATCACCTAGTGTATGAGAATCCCACCTTTGGAGCTCTGCAAGAGCTCCAAAACCTGTCAGGGTAAAATAAGTTCAAAGAGGATTTGGTCAAAGAAAATCTCAACCACTGGACACTGACCTTGGCCTTGGAACTGAAGAGAGACTTGGGGAAAAGATGGATGGGAAGATGGGAGCTCATGAGTCGTGGTCCTTCCTTATTGATTAATAAAGGATGTCCATAGCTAGTCTCTAGCCAAGGTGAGCGGTCCCAGGTGGGCACAGATTGAACCCACGTGGGATCTCCCTTTTTCTGAATCAAGCAGACAATCTCAATCAGCCAGTTTGTTCCTGGATGAAAAGGAAAAGTGACTGTCTCTCATTTCAACAATTCTTGTGAAAAAGCATCAACTAGAATAAACACCCATACAATATTGAGTGCTGCCCATTTTCAAGCACACAGACTTGTAGTGTTCAAAATGTTCACGTGATATAAGTACAAAGTATATTCAAGCAACATATTCTAGACATATTCTCATTTTGCAAAACTGAGATCCTATACTCAATCAACAGCAACCTACTAATGGAATATCATCTCCAGCCCTGGACCACCATCATTCTATATTCTGGTAGAATGAATTTGACTATCTCAGATATATTCCACAGTGATGTAATCATAGCATCTGCCCTCTAAGAATTCATCATTTAATTGTTTCATTTTCATTGATATGCACACTTTCTGTAGTGTATGACAGAGTACTTCTTTTTCAGATGAATAAATTCTGTTGGGTATATTTATACCACACACTCGCATTTGTGTTTATGTGCTCATTTGTCAGTGGATGTTTCTCTAGCTTCCTTTTCTGAGTTACTGTATGGTTGTTTTTTCCTGTATTTCCACTGCTTTTGGATTTTCTGTATGAGCTGTCAATGTCAGAAGCCTAATTACCCAATGTTCAGTGCTTCTTTCACACGGGAAATATCCATTTTCAAACCACCATGATGTTGTTTTTTGGTGTCTTGAATTTTCAGACTCGATTTCCTAGACAAGGTTTATGATATTTCTACCTGGCACTGTCATCTCCTCCACATATCCTCACATACATGTTATCCTTATATCATGTATAAGACATTAACTCTTGGTGTTATTTCTTCTGTTCATTCTCATCACCCTCCCTCTTCTATATCTTATCCACATAGACCAATGGCAGATTCTGCCTCAGGGTCCACTATCATTGTTCTGGTATAATAGATGATAACCTTTGCCCACTTGTGTCAGACTGAATGGAACACACACAAATCTCATCATTTTACATGTTGATATACAGAGCACTCTACTCATCACCAAAAATGAATGAGGATCAAATCTCTAACCTCCCTTATACAATTCAGAATCAGTCTTACTGATGGTCCTTACCTGATTTGGGGTAAGTCAATATAATCAAGTCTTCTTCTTTCACCACGAACGTATTACAGATATCTTCCAATTGTTCTTTTTGAACTGCTAAGGTAGGAAAAGCTATTCCTTCAAACCAAGTATATTCTGACATCATGAACCTTGTAGGTTCTGTTAGGATTCCAGTACTCGATACCTCTTCAGCTTATAGAAAATGCTGAGAGGTAAGATTTATAGTGCAGGCAAAGAATCATTAACTTTCTCTAGTTTCTTGTAAAACTAGCTACTGATAAGAAGAAATAAAATATTGTAACACATAGTCAAAGGTTACTGTATTGAGCAAGTTTGAACTCCTACAAAGATCATTCTACAGTATTTGTGAGCCTGAGTTCATGACTCCCAACCAGAACCTCAGTAAGATGTAATAAGACATAGAAATTCAGGTTACGTTAAAATGTCTTCTAATAAAATTTAGCTTTCAGAATGATTTTAAATATGCAGAAAATGACCAAGATCACACAGAAATTTTGGGAAATGCAAATCAAAACAACCCTGAGATTTCACCACACATCAGTCAGAATGACTAAGATCAAAAACTCAGGAGAAAACAGGTGCTGGCGAGGATGTGGAGAAAGAGAAACACTCCTCCACTGCTGGTGGGGTTGCAAGCTGGTGCAACCACTCTGGAAACCACTCTGGTGGTTCCTCAGAAAACTGGGCATGATACGACCAGAGGACCCCATTATACCACTCCTGAGCATATACCCAGGGGATTCCCCAGCATATAATAAGAGTGCATGCTACTATGTTCATAGCAGCTCTATTTATAACAGCCAGAAGCTGGAAGGAACCCAGATGTCCCTCAACATAGGAATGGATACAGAAAATGTGGGATATTTACACTATAGAATACTATTCAACTATTAAAGACAATGATTTCATGAAATTCTTAGGCAAGTGGGTGGAACTGGAGAATATTGTCCTGAGTGAGGTGACCCAATCACAAAAGAACACACATGGTATGCACTCACTGATAAGCAGACATTAACCCATAAGCTCAGAATACCCTAGAAACAATTTACATATCCAATGATGCCCAAGAAGAAGGTAGGAGAGTCCCCTGCTCCTGGAAAGGCTCAGTGCAGCAGTGTACTGGAATACCAGGACAGGGATGTGGGAAAGCTTTGATTGGGGAAAAATGGGATGGAAGAGGGTTTATGGGACTTTCGGGGAGGGGAGACCCAGGAAAGGGGAAAACATTTGAAATATAAATAAAGAATATATCAAATAAATAAAATAATTGGAAAAATAAAAATCAATGTGATTTCACCTTGAAATATAGTTTATTCTCCATTTTTTTCCTTTTGTTCTATTTTTTTTAATTTATTGATATATTTATTTACATTTCAAATGATTTCCCCTTTTCTGGACTCCCACTCCCCGAAAGTCCCATCAGTCCCCTTCCCTCACCCTATTTTCCCACCCAACCCTTCCCACTTCCCTGTTCTGATTTTGCTCTATACTGCTTCACTGAGTCTCTTCAGAACAAGGGGCCACTCCTCCGTTCTTCTTGTACCTCATTTGATGTGTGGATTATGTTTTGGGTATTCCAGTTTTCTAGGTTAATATCCACTTATTAGTGAGTGCATACCATGATTCATCTTTTGAGTCTGGGTTACCTCACATAGTATGATATTCTCCAGCTCCATCCATTTGCCTAAGAATTTCATGAATTCATTGTTTCTAATGGCTGAATAGTACTCCATTGTGTAGATATACCACATTTTTTGCATCCACTCTTCTGTTGAGGGATACCTGGGTTCTTTCCAACTTCTGGCAATTATAAATAGGGCTGCTATGAACATAGTGGAACATGTATCCTTATTACATGGTGGGGAATACTCTGGGTATATGCCCAGGAGTGGTATAGCAGGATCTTCTGGAAGTGAGGTGCCCAGTTTTGGGAGAAACTGCCAGACTGATTTCCAGAGTAGTTGTACCAATTTGCAACCCCACCAGCAGTGGAGGAGTGTTCCTCTTTCTCCATATCCTCGCCAACACCTGCTGTCTCCTGAATTTTTAATCTTAGCCATTCTAACTGGTGTAAGGTGAAATCTAAGGGTTGTTTTGATTTGCATTTCCCTAATGACTAATGAAGTTGAGCATTTTTTGAGGTATTTCTCTGCCATCCGAAGTTCTTCAGGTAAGAATTCTTTGTTTAACTCTGTACCCCATTTTTAATAGGGTTGTTTGGTTTTCTGGAGTCTAACTTCTTCAGTTCTTTATATATATGATATAAATATGATATAGAAATATGATACTACCTCCATGGGGCTGCAATTCCCCTCAGTTCCTTCAGTCCTTTCTCCAACACCTTTATCAGGGACCCCACACTCTGTCCAGTTGTTGGCAGTGAGCACCTGCCTCTGCATTTGTCAGGTTCTGGCAGAGCCTCCCAGGAGAAAGCCATATCAGGCTCCTGTCAGCAAGCACTTTCCTGTTATATCTGTATCCACAATACGACCCGGTTTGGTGTCTGTATATGGGTTGGCTAATATTCACTTACCAGTGAGTGTATACCTTATGTATTCATTTGTGAATAAGTTACCCCATTCAGGATGATATTTTCATGTTCCATGCATTTGCCTGTAAATTTCATAAAGTCGTTGTTTTAATAGATGAGTAGTATTCCATTCTGTAAATGTACCACATTTTCTGTATCCATTCCAATGTAGAGAGACATCTGGGTTGTTTCTGGGTTCTGGCTATTATAAATATGGCTTCTATGGACATAGTGGGAAATGTGTCCTTATTACACGTTAGAGAATCTTTTGGGTCTATGCTCAGGAGTGGTATAGCTAGGTCCTCAGGTAGTACTATGCCCAGTTTTCTGAGGAAACACCAGCCTGATTTCCAGAGTGCTTGTCCCAGCAGTGAAGGAGTGTTCCTCTTTCTCTACTTCCTTGCCAGCATCTGCTGTCACTTGAGATTTTGATCTTAGCCATTATGATGATGTGATATGGAATCTCAGAGTTGTTTTGATTTGCATTTTCCTGATTACTAAGGATGTTGTGCATTTCTTTTGGTGCTTCTCAACCATTTGAGTTTCCTCAGTTGAAAATTTCTGTTTAGCTCTGTTCACCATTTCTTAATGTTATTTGGTTCTCTGGAGTCTAACTTCTTGAGTTTTTATATGTATTGGATATTAGCCCTGTATCAGATGTAAGACTGGTAAATCTGTAGGTTGCCATTTTGTCCTATTGACAGTATCCTTTGCCTTACAAAAGCTTTGCAATTTTATCAAGTCCCATTTTTCTATTCTTGATATTAGTAAATAAACCTTTGGTGTTCTGTTCAGGAAATTTTCCCCTGTGTCCATGTGTTTCAGACTTTTCTCCACTTACTTTTCTATTAGATTCAATGTATCTGTTTTCATGTGGAGATCTTTGATCCACTTGGACTTGAGCTCTATACAGCAGAATAAGAATAGAACTATTTGTATTCTTCTACATGCTGACTGCCAGTTGAACTAGCACCATCTGTTGAAAATGCTGTCTTTTATTCCACTGGAAGTTTTTAAGCTCCTTTTTCAAAGACCAAGTGACCATAGGTGTATGAGCTTTCTATTCTATTCCATTGATCTAACTCCCTGTCATTGTACCAATATGATGCAGTTTTTATCACTATTGCTCTTTAGTACAGCTTGAGGTCAGGGATGGTGATTCCCCCAGAAATTCTTTTAGTGTTGAGAATAGTGTTCGCTATCCTATTTTTCTTGTTATTCCAGATAAATTTGATAATTGCTCAATCTAAATCTATGAAGAATTGTGTTGGAATTTTGACGGTATTGCAGTGAATCTGAAGATAGCTTTTGGCAAGATGTCCATATTTACTATATTAATCCTGCCAATCCATAGCATGGGAAATCTTTCTATCTTCTGAAATCTTCTTCAGTTTCTTTCTTAAGACACTTGAAGTTCTACTCATATAGATCTTTCACTTGTTTGGTTAGAGTCACACCAAGATATTTATATTGTTTGTGACTATTGTGAATGGTACCACTACCGTAATGTCTTTCTCAGCCCATTTATCCTCTGAGTAGCGAAAGGCCACTGATTTGTCTTATTTTTATATTGGACACTTTGCTGAAGTTATAGATCATCTGTAGGAGATCTGTGATAGAATTGTTGAGGTCACTAAAATGTACTATCATATTGTCTGCAAATAGTGATATTTTGACTTCTTTTCCAATTAATATCTCGTTGACATCCTTTTGTTGTCTAATTGCTCAAGCAAGAATTTCAAGTACTATAATGAATAGGTAGGGAAAGAGTGGGCAACCTTGTCTAGTCTTTGATTTTAGTGGTATTGCTTCAAGTTTCTCTCCATTTAGTTTGATCTTGGCTACTGGTTTGCTGTATGTTGCTTTTACTATGTTTGTTATGAGCCTTGAACTCCTGATCTTTCCAAGACTTTTATCATGAATGGATGCTGAATATTGTCAAATGCTTTCTCAGCATCTAGTGAAAATGTTCATGTGTATGTCTCTTTGCATATGTTTATATAGTGGATTACATTGTTGGATTTCCCTGTATTGAACCATCTCTGCATCTCTGGCATGAAGCCTACTTGATCATGGCAAAATGATAAAGATCATTTTTTGATCTTGATGTGTTCTTGGGTTCGGTTTTTGAAAATTTCATTGATTTTTTGCATCAATATTCATAAGGGCAATTGGCCTAAAGTTCTCTTTTTGTTTGGTCTTTGTGTGGTTTTGTTAACAGTGTAGCTGTGCCTTCACAGAGTGAATTGACTAGTCTTCCTTCTTTTTCTATTTTGTGTAATAGTTTGAAGAGTATTGCTACTAGGTCTTCTTTGAAGGTCTAATAGAATTCTTCACTAAACCTGTGCTTTTTTAGGTTGGCAGATTTTTAATGACTGTTTCCATTTCTTTAGGGGTTATGGGACTGATCGCGTGGTTTATCTGACTCTGATTTAACTTTGGTATTTGCTATCTGTCTAGAAAATTGTCCAATTCATCCAGGTTTTCCAGTTTTGTTCAATATAGGTCCTTGTGGTAGGTCTGATTTTCTAATTTTGTTAATTTAGATTGTGTCTCTGTGCCTTCTGGCAAAGTGTTTGCCTATCCTGTTGACTTTCTCAAAGAACCTGCTCCTGGCTTTGCTGATTCTTTGTATAGCTCCTTTTGTTTCTACCTGGTTGAATTCAGGCCCCAGTTTGATTATTTCCTGCCACCTACTCCTACTTCATTCCTTTTCTTCCAGTTGTGCCATTAAGATGCAAGTGTATGCTCTCTCCAGTTTCCTTTTTTATGGTGATTGAGAGTTTTGCTGGGTATAGTAGTTTTGGTTGGCATTTGTGTTCTCTTAGAGTCTGCATGAGATCTGCCCAGGATCTTCTAGCTTTCATAGTCTCTGGTGAGAAGTCTGGTGTGATTCTGATAGGTCTTCCTTTATATGTTACTTGCCCTTTTTCTCTTACTACCTTTAATATTCTTTCTTTGTTTATTACATTTGGGGTTTTGATTATTATATGATGGGAGGTATTTCTGTTCTGGTCCAGTCTGTTTGAAGCTCTGTAGGCTTCTTGTATATTCATGGGCATCTCTCTCTTTAGGTTAGGGAACTTTTCTTCTATAATTTTATTGAAGATATTTGCTGGCCCTTTAAGTTGTAAATCTTCACTCTCATCTATGCCTATAATCCTTAGGTTTGGTCTTCTCATTGTGTCCTGGATTTCCTGGATGTTTTGGGTCACAAGCTTTTTACATTTTGCATTTTCTTTAACTGTTGAGTCCATGGTTTCTATGGTATCTTTGGCATCTGAGATTCTTTCTTCTATCTCTTGTATTCTGTTGATGATATTTGCATCTATGTCCCCTGATTTCTTCCCAAGGTTTTCTATCTCCCAAGTTGTCTCCCTTTGAGTTTTCTTAGTTGTTTCTACTTCTGATTTTAGATCCTGGATGGTTTTGCTTAGCTCCTTCACTTGCTTGTTTGCGTTTTCCTGTAATTCTTTAAGAGATTTTTGTGCTTCCTCTTCCATGACCTCAGCCTGGTGACCAAAGTTCTCCTGTATTTCTTTAAGTGTTTTTTGTGTTTCCTCCTTATTGGATTTTGTATTCTCCTGAATTTCTTTCAATGATTTTTGTGTTTCCCTTGTAAGGGCCTCTATCTTTTAATCCATTTTCTCCTGAATTTCTTTATGTATGTCCTTCATGTGTTCCTGTACCTGCATCATGATCAGTGATTTTAAATCCAAATCTTGTTTTTCTGGTGTGATGGTGTATCCAGGACATGCCGTTAAAGGAGATGTTGGGTTCAGATGCTGCTATATTGCCTTGATTTCTGTTAGTGACGTTCCTGCATTTGCCTTTTGCCATCTAGTTCTCACTGGTGTTAGTTGGTCTTGTTGTCAATGCTGGACTCACCAGTGCAAGCTTCCCCTTCCCAGCTGGCCTCTGGTGCACAGCTGACCTCCTGTACTGCCTGAAGACAGGGTGCTGTTGCCCAGGCTGTTCAGATCTGAAAGCAGAGACCTGAAGGCTCCTGCCCGGGGCCTGCTGGACTCACCAGAGCACACTGACTCCTCCCAGCCAGCCTCCCAGCCAGCCTCCCGGGTGCCCTTCTGGCCTCTTGCAGAGCCTGGAGATGTGGTGTTGTAACCCAGGCTGTTCTGGATCCCGAAGCGGAGATCTGAAGGCTCCCACCAGAGGCCTCAGAACTAGAACCTAAGTTCTGTGGGGCCAGACCCACCGGAGCATGCTGTGTCTTGTTGAAGATATTTACTGTGCCTTTAAACTGTAAATCCTTGCTCTCATCTATACCTATAATCCTTAGGTTTGGTCTCCTCATTGTGTCTTGGAGTTCCTGAATGTTTTGAGTTACCAGCTTTATGCATTTTGCATTTTCTTTGACTGTTGAGTCAATGTTTTCTATCTTGAGCACCTGAGGTTCTTTCTTCTATCTCTTGTATTCTGTCATTGATTCTTGCATCTATGACTCCTAGATTCTTTCCAAGGTTTTCTATCTCCAGAGATGTCTCACTTTGTGATTTCTCTATGGTTTCTACTTCCATTTTTAGATCCTGGATTGTTTTGTTCAGATGCTTCACTTGATTGTTTGTATTTTCCTGTAATTTTTTAAAGGGATTTTTGTGTTTCTTCTTTAAAGGCTTCTGCCTGTTGACCCATGATCTGTATTCTTTTAAGGGAGTTATTTAAGTCTTTCTTGAAGCCCTCTATCAGCATCATGAGATATGATTTTAAATCCATCTCTTGCTTTTCTGGTGTGTTGTGGTATCTGTCATAGCAATGCTGATTGCTGATGTCAAGATATCTTAGTTATCATTACTATTGCTATGATTATTGGTTTAGGTCAGTAGTACAGGAGTTGACTAACAAGTTCAAGGCCTGGGTTTGATCCTCAGCTCTAAAAAAAATGATAAAATTACTATTTCTGTGTGTAGTATAAGATATTTAATGTCTAGACCCAGGATTTCTACCCCACCTTTGGTAGTTGACTTCCTGGATGAAAGACACACTCAGCCTTTATATTTTTAATATGGCTTAAATAGAACAAGAGCTGGGCAACTACCTACCCTCCATGCTGTTAGAATCTACTTTAATATAAAAAAAAAACCCAAGTTATTGCTTACTATTAACTATGGTTATCTAGGCTGCTCTTAGCATGACTTGGGCTACCCAATTGACCATGATTTTATGGCTCAGCTAACCCAAGGTGGCCTCTCCTTTCTCTCTCCTGCATGTTATTTTTCTTCCTCATGGTCCCAAGCCTGAGAAACCTAAACCCCACCTATGCCTCTTTAGCTCAACTACTGGCTGTTGGCATCTTTATTTACCAACCACAACTAACTGGGGATAGAGTCACCCAGTGTCTTACATGCAGATGCTCTCATTTTGGGGGAAATGATTCCTGGGGGGGTCTCAAATTAGCATTAGAATACAAGGAGCATTAGGCAAACCCACTACAGCTGTGGTGAAACACTACTAACAAAGCAACCTGAGGTGGAAAGAGATTATTTGGTGTATACTGAGACATCATAGCCCATGATTGAAGGACAGCAGGCAGGAATTCAAACTGGGCAGGAACCTCTAGCCAGGAGCTAGAGGGGTGCTGCTTATTGGATTGCTCCTTTTGACTTGTTCAACCTGTTTTTTTTTTTTTAATAGAATCCAGGATTACCAGTTCAAGGTTAGCACCACTCAGAGTGGGCTGGAGCCTCAGAGATTAGGACAGCAACTCATCCACAAAACTTTCAACTGAAAATTTGCCCTGACTATAAGATATACAGTGACAAAGACAGAGCATAGATAGAGAGATTGGCCAATCCGCAACTGGCCCAATTTAAGACCCTCATCATGGGCAAGAACTAGTCACTGAAACTATTAATGATAAGGTGTTCTGATTTCAGACAGGACCCTAGCATAAATATCCTCTGAGAGGCTCCACCCAGCACCAAATGAAAATAGATACAGAGACTCATAGCCATATATTAGAAGGAGCTCAGGAAGTCTTGTGTAAGAGTTGGGAGGACTGAAGGACCTAAAGAGAACAAGGACTCCACAAAAAAGGCCAAAGGAGTCAACTAACTCAGACCCTTGGATGCTCCCAGAAACTGAACCTCCAACAAAAATGTGAGTATTGGCTAGAACTATTACACCTGCACATATGTAGTAAAAGTGCAGCCTTTTATGATTTGTACTTTCTTTGACCACTGTGTCATTATCTTCTAAGATATCTTTTACCCCTGTGATTCTCTCTTTTATCTCTTGTAATCTGCTCTTGATACTTGCATCTGTAGCTCCTGACCTCTTTCCTAGGTTTTCCAATTCGAGGGTTGCCTCCGTTCATGTTTTCTTTATTGTTTCTACTACAATTTTTAGGCCATAGACCACTTTGCTCAATCCTTCACCTGTTTAATTGTGTTTTCCTGTATTTTTAAAAGGGATTTACTTTTTCCTCTTTAAGGGATTCTACCTGTTTACCTGTGTTGTTCTGTATTTCTTTAAGTAAGTTATTTATATGCTAGTTAATGGATTCTATGATCTTCTTAAGATAGGATTTTAGGTCAGCATCCTGGTTTTCATGTGTGTTGGGCAATTCTGGGCTTGCTGTGGTGGGAGAGCTGGGTTCTGATAATGTAAGTAGGAATTGGAAAATGTAAATAGAATCATTCTTACTTTCTCCAATCATTTACCAATGGCTTAGCACTGCTTGTCCCTATTATTTCTCCATCTCTATGGTCTGTGGATCTCTAATATTACAGAGTAAGAGAATAAAAATAACGATGGACTTTTACACCCCAGAGGAGAATGTAATAATAAATTTTGGAGACATACATAAAAGAATAAAAAGGAAGCCTAGTTTTATCTGGATTTTTTTTTTCAAATACAGAGGGGGACATTCTTAGCCTGCCATTGAACAAGGTCCCCAATGGGGGAGCTATAGAATGGACCCAAGGAGCTGAAGGGTTTTGCAGTACTATAGGAGGAACAATGATATGAACCACCCAGTACTCCCAGAGCTCCCAGGAGCAATGACATCAACCAGATAGTGCACATGTTGTTACTCATGGCTCCAGATGCATAGGCAGCAGAGGGTGGCCTTGTTGAACATCAAAGAGAGGAGAGATTCCTGGTGACAGAAAGGCTCAATGCAGCAGTGTAGGCAAGAACCAAAAGAGGAAATCAAATCGGGAAGGGGTTGATTGGGGAACAGAGGGAGGGGAGATGGCTAATGAGGCTTTAGGAGTGGGGTGGGGGGAGGGGGAATCAGGAAAGGGGAAATCATTTGAAATGTAAATAAAAAATATATCTCATAAATAAAAGGACAAAACATTTAAATAATAAAATCTTACAGTGCTTTGTGAAGACACACACAGACACACACACATAAAGAACCCTAGTCTTACCTGGATTTTATTTCTTCTTTAAAATATTTGACACAACTGGAGTGGTACTTTATCATTTTTAATTGTTCTATGTATTTCAAATATTAGAAAGATTTTTAAGATATGCTAATGTATTTTGTAGGTGTTATCATTGTGGTGTATATGTGGAGATCACAGGGCAACATTGGTAGCTGATTCTTCCCTTCCATTATGTTGATGCCAAGATTGAACTTATTTTCTCAGATTTTGTGGCAAGTATCTTTGCTTACTCAGTTTCCTGTGTAACTCAAGATTTGATAGAAATAGGACCTGAGAAAAAACAGTAGCTTTATACCATGATCTTAAGTCACACAAAGTACAAAGACAACAGAACATATAAGTATCCCTGTAAGATGCAGAAGTCTGATGAAAATAAAAGCCTCTAGATACAATTCTGCTTACTAATTTATGGGAAGATGCTATATCATGGGTTGTTATGGTCATGGTAGGAGCAAATGTTAAAGGTCAGTAGCTGGCACAGCACATACAGGCACCAGGCACCTGCTTTGCAAGTGGGATGTAATGGATTTCTTGCATACTATCCTTAAAGCAGAAAGCAATGAGGAAGCATCACAAAGTTCTTTTTGACCTCCATTCACATGCCAGAACCATACCCCATAATGTAATTGTACTATCTAATTTTGTATCATCTTGACACAAATTATCTTAAAGGAGGGACCCTCATTCAGAAAACGCCTCCATGAGATGTGGCTGCAGGGCATTTTCTTTTCTTTTTAAAAATTATTTATTTATTTTTCTATTATTAACTATTTTTTTTATAGTCTAGTCATTATCCCTTTCCAGGTTAACTCTCCCAAAATTCCTCATTCCATTCTTCCTCCCACTTCTCCAAGAGGATGACACCATTCCCCCAATCTCCCAACATTCAAGCCCCCACCTGGCATCCCTAATCCCTGGTCCTTCAAGTATTTTGAGGGTTGCATGCATCTTCTCTTACTGAAGCCAGACCAGGCAGTCTTCTGTTATATATGTATATGTTGGAGTCCTCATACTAGCTAATGTATGCTGCCAGGTTGGTGGCTCAGTGTCTGAGACATCTTATGGGTCTGATGGAGTGAAGGCTGCTGGTCTTACTATAGGGTTGTCCTCCTCTTCAGCTTCTTCCAGCTTTTCCCTAATTCAACCATAGGGACCACCAACTTCAGTTCATTGCTTGGCTGTAAGTATCTACATCCATCTAAGTCAGCTGCTTGTTTGGGCCTCTTGGAGGACAGCCATGCTAGGCTCCTGTCCTGTAAGGACATCATAGCATCAGTAATAGTATCAGGCCTTGGAGCTTCCCCTTGGGATGGATCCAAAGTGTGGCCATTCACTTTCTTCAGTCTTTTCTGCATTTTTGTGCCTAAATTTATTTTAGGAAGAAACAGTTCTGGGTAAGAGTTTTGACTGTGGGATGGCAAGTCTTTCCCTCAATTTGATGTCCTATCTTTTACCTGGAGGTGGACTCTACAAGTTCCCTCTTCCTAGTGTTGGGCATTTCATCTAAGGTCCCTCCTTCTTAATAGCTGAATAGTAGCCCATTGTGTAAATGAACCAAATTTTCTAAATCCACTCTTCTGTTGTGTGACATTTGGGTTATTCCCACTTCTGGATGCCACAATAAAGCTGTTGCGAACATAGTGGAGCAAATGACTCTTTGGCATAGTAGAGCATCTTTTGGGCATACATCCAAGAATGGTATAGCTGAATCTTCAGGAAGATCTATTTCCAATTTTCTGAGGAAGCACCAAATTGATTTTCATATTGGTTGTACCAGTTTCCAATCCTACCAACAATGGAGGAGTGTTTCACTTTCTCCACATCTTCACCAACAGATGCTATCACCTGAGTTTTTTATTGTAAACATTCTGATTGGTGTAAGGAAGAAACTCAGGGTGGGTTATTTTCATATGTTTTCCCCTTTCCAAGCCTTCCCTTTGGAGTACCTCCCCATCCCCCTTACCCTCCCCATGCTTCTATGAGGGTGCTCCCCTAGGCACCTACTCCCATCTTGCTCCCTGGGATTACCCTACATTGGGGAACCAATCACCCTCAGGCTCAAGAGCCTCTCCTCCCACTGATGTCCAATAAGATCATCACCTGCCACATATGTGGCCAGTGCCAAGGGTTCCTCCATGTGTATTCTTTGGTGGGTGGTCCAGTCCCCGGGAGCTCTGGGGAATCTTTCCTCTTGACACTGTTGCTCCCTCCATGGGGCTGCAAACTCCCTCAGCTCCTTCAGCCCCTTCTCCTACTCCTCCATCAGTTACCCCTGTGCCGAGTCCAATGCTTGGCTTCAAGCATCCATCCATGTATTTCAAAGCGCTGGCAGAGCCTCTCAGGAGACAGCCATATCAGGCTTCCATCAGCAAGCACTTCCCAGCATCCACAGTAGCATCCAGGTTTGGTGACTGTTGATGGGATGGATCTCCAAGTGGGGCAGTCTCTGGATGGCCTTTCCTTCAGTCTCTACTCCATACTTTGTCTCCATATTTCTTCCAGTTCACGCTTTTCTTTTTGTTCACCCTTCTAAGAAGTACTGAAGCATTCGCACTGTGGTCTTCCTTCTTTTTAGACTTCATATGGTCTGGGAATTGAATCTTGGGTATTCCGAACATTTGGGATAATATCCAGTTATCAGTGACTACATACTGTGCCTCTTCTTTTGTGACTGAGTTACCACACTCGGTGATATTTTCAACTTCCATCCATTTGCCTGAAAATTGCATGAAATCATTGTTTTTAATAGATGAATTGTATTCCGTTGTATAAAATGTACCACATTTTCTGAATCCATTCCTCTGTGGAGGGACATTTGGGTTATTTCTGGCTTCTGGCTTTTATAAATATGGTTGCTATGAAGTTAGGGGAGCATATGTCCTTATTACATGTTGGAACATCTTTTATATGCCTAGCAGTGGTATATTTAAATCCTTAGGTAGTATTATGTCCAATTTTCTGAGGAAACACCAGACTGATTTCCAGAGTAGTTGTCCCAGCTTTCAATCCCACCAAAAATTGAGGAGTGTTTCTCCTTCACTACATTCTTGCAAGAATCTGCTGTTACTTGAGGTTTTTGCTCTTAGCCATTCTGCCTAGTGTGAGTTGGAATCTCAAGGTCTCAGGGTTATTTTGATTTTTATTTGCCTGATCACTAAGACTTTGAACATTTCTTTAACTGCTTTTTGGCCATTTGAGATTCCTCTGTTGTAAATTCTTTGTGTAGCTCTACAACCCACTTTTTGTTTGGATTATTTGTTTTTGTGAGCTTAGTTCCTTGAGTTCTTTTTATGTTTTGGATATTATCCCTCCATTAGATGTGGGCTTAGTGAACATTTTTCCCAATCTGTAGTTTGCCTGTTTGTCCTATTGACTATTTCCTGTGCCTTAGAGAAGCTTTTCAGTTTCATAAGGTCCCATTTATCAATTCTTGATTATCAAGAGACACAATGGAGTAAGCTAATAGGTAGCAGGTTAGGAAAGGATGTAGAAAGGTCTGGCAAGCAAATGGTGCCAATAAACAAGCTGGTCCATAAGTTTCATAAGGTAGGAAAAGCTATTCCTTCAAACCAAGTATATTCTGACATCATGAACCTTGTAGGTACTGTTAGGATTCCAGTACTCGATACCTCTTCAGCTTATAGAAAATGCTGAGAGGTAAGATTTATAGTGCAGGCAAAGAATCATTAACTTTCTCTAGTTTCTTGTAAAACTAGCTACTGATAAGAAGAAATAAAATATTGTAACACATAGTCAAAGGTTACTGTATTGAGCAAGCTTGAACTCCTACAAAGATCATTCTACAGTATTTGTGAGCCTGAGTTCATGACTCCCAACCAGAAACTCAGTAAGATGTAATAAGACATAGAAATTCAGGTTAAGTTAAAATGTCTTCTAATAAAATTTAGCTTTCAGAATGATTTTAAATATGCAGAAAATGACCAAGATCACACAGAAATTTTGGGAAATGCAAATCAAAACAACCCTGAGATTTCACCACACATCAGTCAGAATGACTAAGATCAAAAACTCAGGAGAAAACAGGTGCTGGCGAGGATGTGGAGAAAGAGAAACACTCCTCCACTGCTGGTGGGGTTGCAAGCTGGTGCAACCACTCTGGAAACCACTCTGGTGGTTCCTCAGAAAACTGGGCATGATACGACCAGAGGACCCCATTATACCACTCCTGAGCATATACCCAGGGGATTCCCCAGCATATAATAAGAGTGCATGCTACTATGTTCATAGCAGCTCTATTTATAACAGCCAGAAGCTGGAAGGAACCCAGATGTCCCTCAACATAGGAATGGATACAGAAAATGTGGGATATTTACACTATAGAATACTATTCAACTATTAAAGACAATGATTTCATGAAATTCTTAGGCAAGTGGGTGGAACTGGAGAATATTGTCCTGAGTGAGGTGACCCAATCACAAAAGAACACACATGGTATGCACTCACTGATAAGCAGACATTAACCCATAAGCTCAGAATACCCTAGAAACAATTTACATATCCAATGATGCCCAAGAAGAAGGTAGGAGAGTCCCCTGCTCCTGGAAAGGCTCAGTGCAGCAGTGTACTGGAATACCAGGACAGGGATGTGGGAAAGCTTTGATTGGGGAAAAATGGGATGGAAGAGGGTTTATGGGACTTTCGGGGAGGGGAGACCCAGGAAAGGGGAAAACATTTGAAATATAAATAAAGAATATATCAAATAAATAAAATAATTGGAAAAATAAAAATCAATGTGATTTCACCTTGAAATATAGTTTATTCTCCATTTTTTCCTGTTGTTCTATTTTTTTTAATTTATTGATATATTTATTTACATTTCAAATGATTTCCCCTTTTCTGGACCCCCACTCCCCGAAAGTCCCATCAGTCCCCTTCCCTCACCCTATTTTCCCACCCAACCCTTCCCACTTCCCTGTTCTGATTTTGCTCTATACTGCTTCACTGAGTCTCTTCAGAACAAGGGGCCACTCCTCCGTTCTTCTTGTACCTCATTTGATGTGTGGATTATGTTTTGGGTATTCCAGTTTTCTAGGTTAATATCCACTTATTAGTGAGTGCATACCATGATTCATCTTTTGAGTCTGGGTTACCTCACATAGTATGATATTCTCCAGCTCCATCCATTTGCCTAAGAATTTCATGAATTCATTGTTTCTAATGGCTGAATAGTACTCCATTTTGTATATATACCACATTTTTTGCATCCACTCTTCTGTTGAGGGATACCTGGGTTCTTTCCAACTTCTGGCAATTATAAATAGGGCTGCTATGAACATAGTGGAACATGTATCCTTATTACATGGTGGGGAATACTCTGGGTATATGCCCAGGAGTGGTATAGCAGGATCTTCTGGAAGTGAGGTGCCCAGTTTTCGGAGGAACCGCCAGACTGATTTCCAGAGTGGTTGTACCAATTTGCAACCCCACCAGCAGTGGAGGAGTGTTCCTCTTTCTCCACATCCTTGCCAACACCTGCTGTCTCCTGAATTTTTAATCTTAGCCATTCTAACTGGTGTAAGGTGAAATCTAAGGGTTGTTTTGATTTGCATTTCCCTAATGACTAATGAAGTTGAGCATTTTTTGAGGTATTTCTCTGCCATCCGAAGTTCTTCAGGTAAGAATTCTTTGTTTAACTCTGTACCCCATTTTTAATAGGGTTGTTTGGTTTTCTGAAGTCTAACTTCTTGAGTTCTTTATATATATGATATAAGTATGATATAGAAATATGATACTACCTCCATGGGGCTGCAATTCCCCTCAGTTCCTTCAGTCCTTTCTCCAACACCTTTATCAGGGACCCCACACTCTGTCCAGTTGTTGGCTGTGAGCACCTGCCTCTGCATTTATCAGGTTCTGGCAGAGCCTCCCAGGAGAAAGCCATATCAGGCTCCTGTCAGCAAGCACTTTCCTGTATCCACAATACGACCCGGTTTGGTGTCTGTATATGGGTTGGCTAATATTCACTTACCAGTGAGTATGTACCTTATGCATTCATTTGTGAATAAGTTACCCCATTCAGGATGGTATTTTCGTGTTCCATGCATTTACCTGTAAATTTCATAAAGTCGTTGTTTTAATAGATGAGTAGTATTCCATTCTGTAAATGTACCACATTTTCTGTATCCATTCCAATGTAGAGAGACATCTGGGTTGTTTCTGGGTTCTGGCTATTATAAATATGGCTTCTATGGACATAGTGGGAAATGTGTCCTTATTACACGTTAGAGAATCTTTTGGGTCTATGCTCAGGAGTGGTATAGCTAGGTCCTCAGGTAGTACTATGCCCAGTTTTCTGAGGAAACACCAGCCTGATTTCCAGAGTGCTTGTCCCAGCAGTGAAGGAGTGTTCCTCTTTCTCTACTTCCTTGCCAGCATCTGCTGTCACTTGAGATTTTGATCTTAGCCATTATGATGATGTGATATGAAATCTCAGAGTTGTTTTGATTTGCATTTTCCTGATTACTAAGGATGTTGTGCATTTCTTTTGGTGCTTCTCAACCATTTGAGTTTCCTCAGTTGAAAATTTCTGTTTAGCTCTGTTCACCATTTCTTAATGTTATTTGGTTCTCTGGAGTCTAACTTCTTGAGTTTTTATATGTATTGGATACTAGCCCTGTATCAGATGTAAGACTGGTAAATCTGTAGGTTGCCATTTTGTCCTATTGACAGTATCCTTTGCCTTACAAAAGCTTTGCAATTTTATCAAGTCCCATTTTTCTATTCTTGATATTAGTAAATAAACCTTTGGTGTTCTGTTCAGGAAATTTTCCCCTGTGTCCATGTGTTTCAGACTTTTCTCCACTTACTTTTCTATTAGATTCAATGTATCTGTTTTCATGTGGAGATCTTTGATCCACTTGGCCTTGAGCTCTATACAGGAGAATAAGAATAGAACTATTTGTATTCTTCTACATGCTGACTGCCAGTTGAACTAGCACCATCTGTTGAAAATGCTGTCTTTTATTCCACTGGAAGTGTTTAAGCTCCTTTTTCAAAGACCAAGTGACCAAAGGTGTATGAGCTTTCTATTCTATTCCATTGATCTAACTCCCTGTCATTGTACCAATATGATGCAGTTTTTATCACTATTGCTCTTTAGTACAGCTTGAGGTCAGGGATGGTGATTCCCCCAGAAATTCTTTTAGTGTTGAGAATAGTGTTCGCTATCCTATTTTTCTTGTTATTCCAGATAAATTTGATAATTGCTCAATCTAAATCTATGAAGAATTGTGTTGGAATTTTGACGGGTATTGCAGTGAATCTGAAGATAGCTTTTGGCAAGATGTCCATATTTACTATATTAATCCTGCCAATCCACAGCATGGGAAATCTTTCTATCTTCTGAAATCTTCTTCAGTTTCTTTCTTAAGACACTTGAAGTTCTACTCATATAGATCTTTCACTTGTTTGGTTAGAGTCACACCAAGATATTTATATTGTTTGTGACTATTGTGAATGGTACCACTACTGTAATGTCTTTCTCAGCCCATTTATCCTATGAGTAGCGAAAGGCCACTGATTTGTCTTATTTTTATATTGGACACTTTGCTGAAGTTATTTATCAGCTGTAGGAGATCTGTGATAGAATTGTTGAGGTCACTAAACTGTACTATCATACTGTCTGCAAATAGTGATATTTTGACTTCTTTTCCAATTAATATCTCGTTGACATCCTTTTGTTGTCTAATTGCTCAAGCAAGAATTTCAAGTACTATAATGAATAGGTAGGGAAAGAGTGGGCAACCTTGTCTAGTCTTTGATTTTAGTGGTATTGCTTCAAGTTTCTCTCCATTTAGTTTGATCTTGGCTACTGGTTTGCTGTATGTTGCTTTTACTATGTTTGTTATGAGCCTTGAACTCCTGATCTTTCCAAGACTTTTATCATGAATGGATGCTGAATATTGTCAAATGCTTTCTCAGCATCTAGTGAAAATGTTCATGTGTATGTTTCTTTGCATATGTTTATATAGTGGATTACATTGTTGGATTTCCCTGTATTGAACCATCTCTGCATCTCTGGCATGAAGCCTACTTGATCATGGCAAAATGATAAAGATCATTTTTTGATCTTGATGTGTTCTTGGGTTTGGTTTTTGAAAATTTCATTGATTTTTTTTGCATCAATATTCATAAGGGCAATTGGCCTAAAGTTCTCTTTTTGTTTGGTCTTTGTGTGGTTTTGTTAACAGTGTAGCTGTGCCTTCACAGAGTGAATTGACTAGTCTTCCTTCTTTTTCTATTTTGTGTAATAGTTTGAAGAGTATTGCTACTAGGTCTTCTTTGAAGGTCTAATAGAATTCTTCACTAAGCCTGTGCTTTTTTAGGTTGGCAGATTTTTAATGACTGTTTCCATTTCTTTAGGGGTTATGGGACTGATCGCGTGGTTTATCTGACTCTGATTTAACTTTGGTATTTGCTATCTGTCTAGAAAATTGTCCAATTCATCCAGGTTTTCCAGTTTTGTTCAATATAGGTCCTTGTGGTAGGTCTGATTTTCTAATTTTGTTAATTTAGATTGTGTCTCTGTGCCTTCTGGCAAAGTGTTTGCCTATCCTGTTGACTTTCTCAAAGAACCTGCTCCTGGCTTTGCTGATTCTTTGTATAGCTCCTTTTGTTTCTACCTGGTTGAATTCAGGCCCCAGTTTGATTATTTCCTGCCACCTACTCCTACTTCATTCCTTTTCTTCCAGTTGTGCCATTAAGATGCAAGTGTATGCTCTCTCCAGTTTCCTTTTTTATGGTGATTGAGAGTTTTGCTGGGTATAGTAGTTTTGGTTGGCGTTTGTGTTCTCTTAGAGTCTGCATGAGATCTGCCCAGTATCTTCTAGCTTTCATAGTCTCTGGTGAGAAGTCTGGTGTGATTCTGATAGGTCTTCCTTTATATGTTACTTGCCCTTTTTCTCTTACTACCTTTAATATTCTTTCTTTGTTTATTACATTTGGGGTTTTGATTATTATATGATGGGAGGTATTTCTGTTCTGGTCCAGTCTGTTTGAAGCTCTGTAGGCTTCTTGTATATTCATGGGCATCTCTCTCTTTAGGTTAGGGAACTTTTCTTCTATAATTTTATTGAAGATATTTGCTGGCCCTTTAAGTTGTAAATCTTCACTCTCATCTATGCCTATAATCCTTAGGTTTGGTCTTCTCATTGTGTCCTGGATTTCCTGGATGTTTTGGGTCACAAGCTTTTTGCAGTTTGCATTTTCTTTAACTGTTGAGTCCATGGTTTCTATGGTATCTTTGGCATCTGAGATTCTTTCTTCTATCTCTTGTATTCTGTTGTTGATATTTGCATCTATGTCCCCTGATTTCTTCCCAAGGTTTTCTATCTCCCAAGTTGTCTCCCTTTGAGTTTTCTTAGTTGTTTCTACTTCTGATTTTAGATCCTGGATGGTTTTGCTTAGCTCCTTCACTTGCTTGTTTGTGTTTTCCTGTAATTCTTTAAGAGATTTTTGTGTTTCCTCTTTCATGACCTCAGCCTGGTGACCAAAGTTCTCCTGTATTTCTTTAAGTGTTTTTTTGCGTTTCCTCCTTATTGGATTTTGTATTCTCCTGAATTTCTTTCAATGATTTTTGTGTTTCCCTTGTAAGGGCCTCTATCTTTTAATCCATTTTCTCCTGAATTTCTTTATGTATGTCCTTCATGTGTTCCTGTACCAGCATCATGATCAGTGATTTTAAATCCAAATCTTGTTTTTCTGGTGTGATGGTGTATCCAGGACATGCTGTTAAAGGAGATGTTGGGTTCAGATGCTGCCAATTCTGATCATCTATGCCCCTAAGGCAAGGGACATAGATCTCTTCCCGAGATTGTCTGCTTCAGATTATTATACAATCTTCTACAAGTTTGCCTTTATTGGGCAAGGCCTTTAGGGAATTTATTTTTGGAAAGATTCCTGCTATTAATATGCTTTTCCTGTTACTATTAAACATATATAACAATCATTAATTAATAGCACACCTCTTTGGAGAATATCTCTGCAAATCCATGATGTTTTAAAGTTTTTACAGTGATGTTGTAAAGACAAATAGATGACTTCTTAAGTCTTAGTGATGATCCTAAAAGAATTCCTAAGTTATATCTGTGATTATTAAGCTTTAATGTAGTGGGACTGCTATTAGGTTCTTTTCTTATATTCAAAACCATAATGAGAATTCTGCCAGTCTCCCAAGTTCCACAAGTTAATTGCTCTTAGATAGTAACTAGACTTTCTCCTACTCGAGCATATTCCAAGTTGTAAAACAATTAACCAAACATCATAAAAAGAGAATTAACAATTTATTATAGGTGCTAGGACATAAGATAAAATATTAACTGAATTTATCTATAGAAAACTTCACTAATAACTTAGTTATGGGTTTAAATATTCAGTGTACCTGCAGAGTGGTGACAGATGATAAATGTTTAGCCAAATAATTGCTCCTAATGGATTTTCATGTAAACATTCCCTGTTGTAAAGTGCTATTTCAATTTATGATATGATTGTTTGTGTGAACTTGTGAGGAACTTTGTAACATGTGACCATATATTCTGAAAGATGTACAAGTACTGAGGAGAGAGAGAGAGATGAGAGGCGAATAGAGAAGAATTTTTTTCCTTAGAAGAATCCTTTCCCTTATTAGAATTTTTACCCCCTTTCCCCCGCTTAGAAACTTTTCCCCCTTGCCCACTTAGGATCTTTCTGCTTTTCCTCTTAGTTAGATTTCACAACCCTAAGATTTCATCTTACACCAGTCAGAATGGCTAAGATTAAAAATTCAGGAGACAGCAGGTGTTGGAGAGGGTGTGGAGAAAGAGGAACACTCCTCCACTGCTGGTGGGGTTGCAAATTGGTACAACCACTCTGGAAATCAGTCTGGCGGTTCCTCCGAAAACTGGGCACCTCACTTCCAGAAGATCCTGCTATACCACTCCTGGGCATATATCCAGAGGATTCCCCACCATGTAATAAGGATACATGCTCTACTATGTTCATAGCAGCCCTATTTATAATTGCCAGATGCTGGAAAGAACCCAGGTATCCCTCAACAGAAGAGTGGATGCAAAAAATGTGGTATATCTACACAATGGAGTACTATTCAGTCATTAGAAACAATGAATTCATGAAATTCTTAGGCAAATGGAAGGAAACTTTTTTATAGCATAGTAACAATATAGCATAGTAATAAATGCTTTAATCACTGTTCTAAGTGTCCCTTCTTCTTCCTACTACTTCCGACTAGCAGGATGAAAGTTAGAGCAATGCAGTTCCTAGTGAGATAGTACAAAGGCTATCCTTTGCTGATTTTACTCAATGCTTTCCTGATTTTTGGAAGAGGTGCTAAATGCCAGAAACTGCAGTTTCTGGCTTCAGAGGATCACAGAACTCATGTCAGCTACAGTAACTTAGACTTAGATAAGTATTTTTTTTTTTATACAGCAAACCTAAATATCTGGTAAGACAAAGTCTTACACCTGTATCTAATAAAACCAAGTCTTACCCTCTGCCAATGCTTTTCCCACTCCACCGCCTCAAGAAGAACTGTCAAGAAAGAAGAGCTCCACTGGAGATAACCCTGGAAGGGAAATAAAATCAAAAGTACTTTGAGATTCCACCTTATATCTATCAGACTTTCTTTCTTTCTTTTTTCTTTCTTTCTTTCATGACCAAGTTATCATTGAGTAGAGAGTTGTAAAGTTCCCATGGGTATATGGGTTTTCTGTTGTTTTTGTTGTTATTGAACTCTAGCATTTGACCATGGTGATATGAGAGAATGCATGGGATTATTTCAATCTTCTTGTATTGTTTGGGACACGTTTTGTGATAGATTATATGGCCAATTTTGGAGAAGGTATCATGAAGTGCTGAGAAGAAGGTATATTCATTTTATGGTGAAATGTTCTGTACATATTTATTCAATCCATTTGGTTCATAACCTCTATTAGTTTCACTTGTCACTGTTTAGTTTCTGTTTCAATGACCTGTTCATTGGTGAGAGCTGGTGAAAAGTCATCCACTGTGCTTGTGTGGGGTTTAATGCGTGTTTTGATATTCAGTGAACTTTCTTTTATGAAAGTAGTTGCCCTGCATTTGGGGCATAGATGATTAAAATTGGGACTTTATCTTGGTGAATTTTTCCTTTGATGAATATGAAGTGGATTTCCCCATCTTACTTGATAACTTTTTGTTGAAAGGAAATTTTATTGAATATAGAGTGGCAAATCCAGCTTGTTTCTTGGGACCATTTGCTTGCAAGACCTTTTCCCATCCTTTAACTCTGAGGTAGTGTCTGACTTTGTCATTGAAGTGTGTTCCTTGTAGATAGCAAAATGCTGTATACTGCTTGCCCATTCGGGTTGTTAGCTTAATTAAAATAAATATGAGCTTCCAGTCACCACCTCTGGATCGGGAGCAGCTTGGGCCATGTGCCCCATCCCCAAGCAGTGCAGAGGGCCAGCGGTGCATCCGAAGGCTGGACACAGGGAGGCATCATGCTTGGGTGAGTCCATCTGACACTGAAAAGTGCAGGATCCATCGGAAGGCCTCTGGCAGGAGCCTTCCTGTTGCCACCTCTGGATCAGGAGCAGCCTGGGCCATGCAGCCCATCCCCAAGCAGTGCAGAGGGCCAGCAGTGCATCCAGAGGCCGGCCACAGTGAGGCAACTTGCTCAGGTGAGTCCATCTGACCCGGCAGAGCAGAGGATCCATCCAGAGGCCTATGGCAGGGGCCTTCCAGGCACCACCTCTGGATCAGGAGTAGCCTGGACCATGCACCCCATCCCCAAGCAGTGTAGAAGGCCAGCAGTGCTCTGGAGGCCAGCCACAGCGAGGCACCTTGCTCAGGTGAGTCCGTCGGACACTTCATAGCAGAGGATCCATCCGGAAGCTTTTGGCAGGAGCCTTCCAGTCACCACCTCTAGACTGGAAGCAGCCTGGGCCACGCGCCCCATCCCCAAGCAGTGCAGAGGGCCAGCGGTGCATTTGGAGGCCGGCTGCAGGGAGGCATCTTGCACGGGTGAGTCCTGCATTGACAACAAGACCAACTAACACCAGTGAGATCTAGATGGCAAAAGGCAAATGTAGGAACATTACTAACAGAAATCAAGGCAATATGGCAGCATCTGAACCAAATTCTCCGTTAATAGCAAATCCTGGATACCCCAACACACCAGAAAAGCAATATTTGGATATAAATCACTGGTCATGATGCTGTTACAAGAACACATGAAGGACGTAAATAAATCTCGTAAAGAAATTCAGGAGAATATGAGTCAAACGATAGTAGCCAATAAGGAGGAAATGCAAAAATCACTTTAAAAAGTACAGGAGAACTTTGATCAACAGGCAGAAGTCACGAAAGAAGAAACACAAAAAACTCTCAAAGAATTACAGGAAAACACAAACAAGCGAATGAAGGAACTGAGCAAAAACATGGAGGATCTAAAAACAGAAGAAGAAACAACTAAGAAATCACAAAGTGAGACAACTTTGGAGATAGTAAACCTTGGGAAGAAATCAAGGATCATAGATGCAAATATCAACAATAGAATACAAGAGATAGAAGAAAGAATCTCAGATGCCAATGATACCATAGAAACCATGGACTCAATGGTCAAAGATAATGCAAAATGCAAAAATCTTGTAACCCAAAACATCCAGGAAATCCAGGACACAATAAGAAGGCCAAACCTAAGGATTATAAGCATAGATGAGAGTGAAGATTTACAACTTAAAGGGCCAGCAAATATCTTCAACGAAATTATGAAAGAAAACTTCCCTAATCTAAAGAGAGTGATGCCCATGAATATACAAGAAGCCTACAGAACTCCAAACAGATTAGACCAGAACAGAAATACCCCCCGCCGTCACATAATAATCAAAACCCCAAATGTACTAAACAAGGAAAGAATATTAAAGGCAGTAAGAGAAAGAGGACAAGTAATATATAAAGGAAGACCTATCAGAATCACACCAGACTTCTCACCAGAGACCATGAAAGCTAGAAGATCCTGGGCAGATCTCATGCAGACTCTAAGAGAACACAAATGCCAGCCAAAACTTCAATACCTAGCAAAATTCTCAATCACCATAGATGCAGAAACCAAGATATTCCATAACAAAACCAAGTTCACCCAATATCTTACCACAAACCCAGCCCTACAAAGGATAATAGAAGGAAAACACCAATACAAGGAGGGAAACTTCACCCTTGAAAATGCAAGATAGTAACCTTCTTTCATCAAACCCAAAAGAAGATAACCACTCAAATATAAAAGATAACATCAAAAATGACAGGAAGGAATAATCACTATTCCTTAAATATCTCATAACATCAATGCACTCAATTCCCCAATAAAACATAGACTAATGGACTGGATACATGAACAGGAGCCTACATTTTGCTGCATACAGGAAACACACCTCAGTGTCAAAGACAAACACTGCCTTAGAGTAAAAGGAGGAATGAAAAGGAGAGAAAGACGCTGAGCAGAACAGAGGGAGGCGGCAGAGTTGCCAGGACCAAGTAGGGAAATGTTATGTTTTCTTACCCAGTGCCCCACTCCGCAGTAGACAAAGTGTTCTAACTTTAAAGGAATGGAGTAGTTCTTCATGTTTTCCCACTTGATCACACTTTTACAAACCACCTTAAATAAAGGTAGCTTCAGCTTTTCACATGGCAAAGATCTTTTTTCCAGCCTTTTTATCATGTTTGAGAAGATGACCTACTGAATAATGTTGTGCTCAGATGGATGATCAGAGAAGAAAACTTAATAAAAAATCAAATAAACACTTGATAATAATAATTATTATTATAATTATTATATAATAATTATTCGGGGACTCGGCGGCGGCGGCGGCAGCAGCAGTGCAGCAGTGGCTGGTCCAGCTGAAGGGCCATCAGCAGTGGAACCAAGGCGACACAGGGTCCAGTTAGGCCCTGCGCCCACGACCACTGACCTTCGCTGACCAGCCGGGCGGCAAGCAGCTGCGGTTCTGCGGAGCCTTTCGCTGCACGGAAGCCACTTCAGAACTCGGCTTCCCGCCAGTCAGAAGAGACTCACCTCCATCTTGATTTCGGACTCCAGAGATCGGACAGACTGAGGTACACAAACATAATCCGAGGCCAACACCGCAGGGGTCTGAGCCCGACGGGCGTTGGCCTGCACCCAGGCCCTGGGCTGTTCGGGTAGCCATTGGGGTGCCAACCCAGCCAGGAGGTTTTTTTGCCCTGGCCGGCGCACGCGCCGCCATTTTGCCTACAGGACCCAGAGTGCTCAGGAGGGCAGAGATGGCTAACAAGCATAGCCTGAGGCTAACAAAACAGGGATCTAGGCCCCAAAAGGCACAGGACTGACCCCAAGAACTAGGCGGCTTGGTGGGCCATCTGTGTGTCAACCCGCCCAGGAGATTGTTAGCACAGCAGACTCTCCCGGTGCTTTCGGGGAGTGCGGAGGCGCACACTGGCCATCCGGGTCACCTGGTGGACCCAATTAACAGTCATAGCCCTAGGGGAACTTTGCTCGGACCTTGGCCTCCCAGGCTTTTGCCTGGACTCAGGGCCTGGGCAACCAGGCTAACCTTGTGTGCGCCAGCCCGGTTGGGGAATCGGCTGCCCAGCGGAGTGACCTCCACATAAAGCCAGACACTCTGAAGCTAATAGAAAAGAAACTGGGGAAGACCCTTGAGGACATCGGTACAGGGAGAAAGTTTCTGAACAGAACACCAATAGCATATGCTCTAAGAGCAAGAATTGACAAATGGGACCTCATAAAATTACAAAGTTTCTGTAAGACAAAGGACACCATCAAGAGGACAAATCGGCATCCAACAAATTGGGAAAAGATCTTCACCAATCCTACATCAGATAGAGGGCTAATATCCAATATATATAAAGAACTCAAGAAGTTAGACTCCAGAAAACCAAACAACCCTATTTAAAAATGGGGTACAGAGTTAAACAAAGAATTCTCACCTGAAGAACTTCGGATGGCGGAGAAGCATCTTAAAAAATGCTCAACTTCATTAGTCATTAGGGAAATGCAAATCAAAACAACCCTAAGATTTCATCTTACACCAGTCAGAATGGCTAAAATTAAAAATTCAGGAGACAGCAGGTGTTGGAGAGGGTGTGGAGAAAGAGGAACACTCCTCCACTGCTGGTGGGGTTGCAAATTGGTACAACCACTCTGGAAATCAGTCTGGCGGTTCCTCCGAAAACTGGGCACCTCACTTCCAGAAGATCCTGCTATACCACTCCTGGGCATATACCCAGAAGACTCCCCACCATGTAATAAGGATACATGCTCTACTATGTTCATAGCAGCCCTATTTATAATTGCCAGATGCTGGAAAAAACCCAGGTATCCCTCAACAGAAGAGTGGATGCAAAAAATGTGGTATATCTACACAATGGAGTACTACTCAGCCATTAGAAACAATGAATTCATGAAATTCTTATGCAAATGGATGGAGCTAGAGAATATCATACTGAGTGAGGTAACCCAGACTCAAAAGGTGAATCATGGTATGCACTCACTAATAAGTGGTTATTAACCTAGAAAACTGGAATACCCAAAACATAATCCACACATCAAATGAGATACAAGAAGAAAGGAGGAGTGGCCCCTGGTTCTGGAAAGACTCAGTGAAACAGTATTCCGCAAAACCAGAACGGGGAAGTGGGAAGGGGTGGGAGGGAGGACAGGGGAAGAGAAGGGGGCTTACGGGACTATCGGGGACTGGGGGGGCTAGAAAAGGGGAAATCATTTGAAATGTAAATAAATTATATCGAATAAAAAAAAAAAAGAAGTTCACAGGAAAAAAAAAAAAAAGAGAATATCATACTAAGTGAGGTAACCCAGACTCAAAAGGTGAATCATGGTATGCACTCACTAATAAGTGGATATTAACCTAGAAAACTGGAATACCCAAAACATAATCCACACATCAAATGAGGTACAAGAGGAAAGGAGGAGTGGCCCCTGGTTCTGGAAAGACTCAGTGAAACAGTATTCGGCAAAACCAGAACGGGGAAGTGGGAAGGGGTGGGTGGGAGGACAGGGGAAGAGAAGGGGGCTTACGGGACTTTCGGGGAGTGGGGGGGCTAGAAAAGGGAAATCATTTGAAATGTAAATAAATTATATCGAATAAAAAATTTAAAAAAAAAATTCTTGCCAACCAAATCCAAGAACACATCAAAACGATCATCCACCATGATCAAGTAGGCTTTATCCCAGGGATGCAGAGTTGGTTCAATATACGGAAATCCATCAATGCAATCCACTACATAAACAAACTCAAAGAAAAAAACCACATGGTCATTTCATTGGATGCTGAAAAAGCATTTGACAAAATTAGCATCCTTTCATGCTTAAAGTCTTAGAGAGAACAGGAATTCAAGGCCCATACCTAAACATAGTAAAAGCAATATACAGCAAGCCGGTAGCCAGCATCAAACTAAATGGAGAGAAACTTGAAGCAATCCCACTAAAATCAGGGACTAGACAGGGCTGCCACCTTTCTCCTTATCGTTTCAATATTGTACTTGAGGTACTAGCTCGGGCAATTCGACAACATATGGAGGTCAAAGGGATTCAAATTGGAAAGGAAGAAGTCAAACTATCATTATTTGCAGACAATATGATAGTCTACCTAAGTGACCCAAAAAACTCCACTAGAGAACTCCTACAGCTGATAAACAACTTCAGCAAAGTGGCAGGTTATAAAATCGACTCAAGCAAATCAGTGGCCTTCCTATACTCAAAGGATAAGCAGGCTGAGAAAGAAATTAAGGAAATGACCCCTTTCACAATAGCCACAAACAGTATAAAGTATCTTGGGGTGACTCTTACCAAACATGTGAAAGATCTGTATGACAAGAACTTCAAGACCCTGAAGAAGGAAATGGAAGATGACCTCAAATAATGGGAAAACCTCCCATGCTCATGGATCGGCAGGATCAATATACTTAAAATGGCCATTTTGCCAAAAGTAATCTACAGATTCAATGCAATACCCATCAAAATCCCAACTCAATTCTTCACAGAGTTAGAAAAAGCAATTAACAAATACATCTGGAATAACAAAAAACCCAGGATAGCTAAAACTATTCTCAGCAACAAAAGAAATTCTGGGGAAATCAGTATCCCTGACCTCAAGCAATACTACAGAGCAATGGTGTTAAAAACTGCATGGTATTGGTACAGTGACAGGCAGGCAGATCAATGGAACAGGATTGAAGATCCAGAAATGAACCCACACACCTATGGCCACTTGATCCTCGACAAAGAGGCTGAAAACATCCAATGGAAAAAAGATAGCCTTTTCAACAAATGATGCTGGTTCAACTGGAGGGCAGCATGCAGAAGAATGTGAATTGAACCATCCTTGTCTCCTTGTACTAAGCTCAAATCCAAATGGATCAAGGACCTCCACATAAAGCCAGACACTCTGAAGCTAATAGAAAAGAAACTGGGGAAGACCCTTGAGGACACCGGTACAGGGAGAAAGTTTCTGAACAGAACACCAATAGAGTATGCTCTAAGAGCAAGAATTGACAAATGGGGCCTCATAAAATTACAAAGTTTCTGTAAGGCAAAGGACACCATCAAGAGGACAAATCGGCAACCAACACATTGGGAAAAGATCTTCACCAATCCTATATCAGATAGAGGGCTAATATCCAATATATATAAAGAACTCAAGAAGTTAGACTCCAGAAAACCAAACAACCCTATTAAAAAATGGGGTACAGAGTTAAACAAAGAATTCTCACCTGAAGAACTTCGGATGGCGGAGAAGCATCTTAAAAAATGCTCAACTTCATTAGCTATTAGGGAAATGCAAATCAAAACAACCCTGAGATTTCACCTTACACCAGTCAGAATGGCTAAGATTAAAAATTCAGGAGACAGCAGGTGTTGGAGAGGGTGTGGAGAAAGAGGAACACTCCTCCACTGCTGGTGGGGTTGCAAATTGGTACAACCACTCTGGAAATCAGTCTGGCGGTTCCTCCGAAAACTGGGCACCTCACTTCCAGAAGATCCTGCTATACCACTCCTGGGCATATACCCAGAGGATTCCCCACCATGTAATAAGGATACATGCTCTACTATGTTCATAGCAGCCCTATTTATAATTGCCAGATGCTGGAAAGAACCCATGTATCCCTCAACAGAAGAGTGGATGCAAAAAATGTGGTATATCTACACAATGGAGTACTATTCAGCCATCATGAAATTCTTAGGCAAATGGATGGAGCTAGAGAACATCATACTAAGTGAGGTAACCCAGACTCAAAAGGTGAATCATGGTATGCACTCACTAATAAGTAGATATTAACCTAGAAAACTGGAATACCCAAAACATAATCCACACATCAAATGAGGTACAAGAAGAAAGGAGGAATGGCCCCTGGTTCTGGAAAGACTCAGTGAAGCAGTATTCAGCAAAACCAGAATGGGGAAGTGTGAAGGGGTGGGTGGGAGGACAGGGGGAGAGAAGGGGGCTTGAGGGACTTTCGGGGAGTGGGGGGCTAGAAAAGGGGAAATCATTTGAAATGTAAATAAATTATATCGAATAAAAAACTAAAAAAAAAAGCAATCATTTAAAACAGAAAAAAAAAAGAAAAAATACATGAAAAACTTGGAAATGTTATATTTTAAAATGTATAGTGAGAAAACTAAAAAAATTTTAGATAGTATTGAAGATGTACATAGAAAAATTCCTGAAAATTGAAGACCAATGTAGAAAAAAATTCTGATGAAAGTGAAGAAACATATTGAACAATAGAGATAAAATAAAGACATAGAAAAATTTTTGAAAAAATTAAAAATGTATATAGAAATTTTTCAGATAAAATTAAAGACCAATTTTAAAAATAATTGTGATAAATTTGAACACATATAGGGAATAATTACTGTATAAATAAAGTAAAACACAAAAAATTATGATTAAATTGAGGACACATATGGAAAAATCTACTGATAAAAATGAAGAAAAATGTGGAAAAAATTTCTTAATAAACTGAAAATATGTATAAAATATTCTGAAAAATTGAAGATTTACATGGAAAAAACTTCTGATAAAAACAAGAATATTTATGGAAAATTTACTTGTAAAAATGAAGATAAATATAGAAAAAATATGAAAAATTAAAAATGCATTTAGAAGTATTTATGATAAAATTGAAGACATATAGAAAACATATTAAAACTTGAAAATGCATGTTGAAATATTCCTGATAAAATTGAAGATTCACATGGAAAAAAATTGATAATATTGAAAAATACATGGAAAAATTACTGATAAACATGATGACAAATCCAAAAATTGAAAATGTATATAGAAAACTTTCTGATAAAATAGAAGATTTATAGAACAATTATATGAAAAAATTGGATAATACTGAAGATGTATGTGGAAAAATTACTGAATATTGAAGACAAATATAGATAAAATTTCTGATGAAAGTAAAGATAAATATGGAAAAATAAAGATAAAAATAGAGACAAATATAGAAAAAATTTAAGAAATTGAAAATGTACATAGAAAAATTTCTGATAAAATTGAAGATTTACATAAAAGATTACTGATAAAATTGAAAACATGTAAAATTTACTGAAAAAAATCAAAGATGAACATAGAGTAGGAAATTTTTGTGATAAAACTGAAGATTATTATGAAAAATACTTCTGATTAAATTGAAGAAAATACATAGAAAAATTGTTATAGCTCCTAAGGCCTCTGGCAGGAGCCTTCAGATCTCCACTTCAGGATGCAGAACAGCTTGGGCTACAATATCACATCTCCAGGCCCTGCAAGAGGCCATAGGGGCACCCAGGAGGCTGGCTGGGAGGATTCAGTGTGCTCTGGTGAGTCCAGCAGGCCCCGGCAGGAGCCTTCAGGTGTCTGCTTTGGGATCTGAACAGCCTGGGCCACAGCCCCTGTCTCCAGGCAGTGCAGGAGGTCAGCTGTGCACCAGAGGCCACCTGGGAAGAGGCAACTTGCACTGGTAAGTCCAGCATTGACAAGACCAACTAACACCAGTGAGAACTAGATAGCAAAAGGCAAACGCAGGAACATCACTAACAGAAATCAAGGCAATATGGCAGCATCTGAACCCATTTCTCCTTTAAGAGCATGTCCTAGATATGCCATCACACCAGAAAAACAAGATTTGGATTTAAAATCACTAGTCATGATGCTGGTACAGGAACACATGAAGGACATACATAAAGAAATTCAGGAGAAAATGGATAAAAAGTTAGAAGCCCATAAAAGGGAAACACAGAAATCGTTGAAAGAAATTTAGGAGAATACAAAAGCCAATAAGGAGGAAACACAAAAATCACTTAAAGAAATACAGGAGAACTTTGGTCAACAGGCTGAGGTCATGAAAGAGGAAACACAAAAAGCTCTTAAAGAATTACAGGAAAACACAAACAAGAAAGTGAAGGAGCTAAGCAAAACCATCCAGGTTCTAAAATCAGAAGTAGAAACAACTAAGAAAACTCAAAGGGAGACAACTTTGGAGATAGAAAATCTTGGGAAGAAATCAAGGGAGATAGATGCAAATATCAACAACAGAATACAAGAGATAGAAGAAAGAATCTCAGATGCTGAACATACCATAGAAACCATGGACTCAACAGTTAAAGAAAATGCAAAATGCAAAAAGCTTGTAACCAAAAACATCCAGGAATTCCAGGACACAATGAGAAGACCAAACCTAAGGATTATAGGCATAGATGAGAGTGAAGATTTACAACTTAAAGGGCCAGCAAATATCTTCAAAAAAAATTATGGAAGAAAACTTCCCTAACCTAAAGAGAGAGATGCCCATGAATATACAAGAAGCCTACAGAACTCCAAACAGACTGGACCAGAATAGAAATACCTCCTGTCACATAATAATCAAAACCCCAAATGTACTAAACAAAGAAAGAATATTGAAGACAGTAAGAGAAAAAGGCCAAGTAACATATAAAGGAAGACCTATCAGAATCACCAAACTTCTCACCAGAGACTATGAAAGCTAGAAGATCCTGGGCAGATCTCATGCAGATTCTGAGAGAACACAAATGTCAGCCAAAACTACTATACCCAGAAAAGCTCTCAATCACCATAGATGGAGAAACTAAGATATTCCATGACAAAATCAAGTTTACCCAATATCTATCCACAAACCCAGCCCTACAAAGGATAATAGGAGGAAAACACCAATACAAGGAGGGAAATTTCACCCTGGAAAAAAGCAAGATAGTAACCTTCTTTCATCAAACCCAAACGAAGATAACCAATCAAATTTTAAAAACAACATCAAAAATGACAGGAAGTAATAATCACTATTCCTTAATATCTCTTAACATCAATGGGCTCAATGCCCCAATAAAAAGACATAGACTAACTGACTGGATACATAAACAGGACCCTGCATTTTGCTGAATACAGGAAACATACCTCAGGGTCAAAGACAAACACTACCTTAGAGTAAAATGCTGGAAGACAATTTTACAAGCAAATGGTCTCAGGAAACAAGCTGGAGTAGCCATTCTAATATCAGATAAAATTGACTTTAAACCCAAAGTCATCAAAAGAGATGCTGAGGGACACTTCTTGCTGGTCAAAGAAAAAATACAACAAGAAGAACTCTCAATCCTGAACATCTATGCTCCAAATGCAAGAGCACCCTCATTCATAAAAGAAACTTTACTAAAGCTCAAAGCACACATTGCACCTAACACAATAATTGTGGGTGACTTCAACACTGCACTTTCATCAATGGACCGATCAGAAAAACAGAAACTGAACAGGGACACACTGAAACTAATTGAAGCTTTAGACCAATTAGATTTAACAGATATATAGAGAACATTTTATCCTAAAGCAAAAAATACACCTTTTTCTCAGCACCTCATGGTGCTTCTCCAAAATCGATCATATAATTGGTCACAAGACAGACCTCAACAAATATCAAATATCCTATCAGATCACTATGGAGTAAAAGTGGTCTTCAATAGCAACAAAAACAACAGAAAACCCACATACACGTGGAAACTGACCAATATTCTACTCAATGATACATTGGTCAAGGAAGAAATAAAGAAAGAAATTAAAGACTTTTTATAACTTAATGAAAATGAAGACACGACATACCCAAATCTATGGAACACAATGAAAGCAGTGATAAGAGGAAAACTAGTAGCCCTGAGTGCCTCCAAAAAGAAAATGGACAGAGCATACACTAACAGCTTAATGACACACCTGAAAGCCCTGGAACAAAAAAAAACTATTTCACCCAGGAGGAGTAGAAGGCAGGAAATCTTCAAACAAAAGGCTGAAATTAATCAAGTAGAAACAAAGAGAACCATACAAAGAATCAACAAAACCAGAAGCTGGTTCTTTGAGAAAATCAACAAGATAGATAAACCCTTAGCCAGACTAAGCAAAGGGCACAGAGACAGTATAAAAATTAACAAACTTAGAAATGAAAAGGGAGATATTACAACAGAAACTGAGGAAATTCAAAAAATCATTAGATCCTACTACAAAAGCCTATACTCAACACAACTGGAGAATCTGGAGGAAATGGACAATTTCCTAGACAGATATCAGACACCAAAACTAAATCAGTATCAAATAGATCATCTAAATAGTCCCATAACACCTGCAGAAATAAAAAGGGTCATAGAAAGTCTCCCAACCAAAAAAAGCACGGGACCAGACGGCTTCAGTGCAGAATTCTATCAGACCTTCATAGAAGACCTAACACCAATACTCTTCAAACTATTGCACAAAATAGAAACAGAAGGAACTCTACCCAACTCGTTCTATGAAGCCACAATTACGCTGATACCAAAACCACACAAGGATCCAACAAAGAAAGAGAACTTCAGGCCAATTTCCCTTATGAATATTGATGTGAAAATACTTAATAAAATTCTTGCCAACCGAATCCAAGAACACATCAAAACGATCATCCACCATGATCAAGTAGGCTTCATCCCAGGGATGCAGGGATGGTTCAATATAAGGAAATCCATCAATACTATCCACTACATAAACAAACTCAAAGAAAACAACCATATGATCATCTCATTAGATGCAGAAAAAGCATTTGACAAAATTCAGCATCCTTTCATGCTAAAAGTCTTGGAAAGAAAAGGAATTCAAGGCCCATACCTAAACATCGTTAAAGCAATATACAGCAAACCGGTAGCCAACATGAAACTTGAAGCAATCCCACTAAAATCAGGGACTAGACAAGGCTGTCCTCTCTATATATATCTTTTCAATATAGTACTTGAAGTTCTAGCTAGAGCAATTAGACAACATAAGGAGGTCAAGGGGATACAACTTGGAAAGGAAGAAGTTAAATTACCACTATTTGCAGAAGACATGATAGTCTACTTAAGTGACCCGAAAACCTCCACCAGAGAACTCCTACAGCTGATAAACAACTTCAGCAAAGTGGCTGGTTATAAAATCAACTCAAGCAAATCAGTAGCCTTCCTATACTCAAAGGATAAGCAGGCTGAGAAAGAAGTTAGGGAAATGACACCCTTCACAATAGCCACAAACAATATAAAGTATCTTGGTGTGACTAACCAAACAAGTGAAAGATCTATACGACAAGAACTTCAGGTCTCTGAAGAAGGACATCGAAGAAGACCTCAGAAAATGGAAAAATCTGCAATGCTCATGGATTGGCAGGATTAATATAGTTAAAATGGCCATCTTGCCAAAAGCTATCTACAGATTCAACACAATCCCCATCAAAATCCCAACTCAGTTCTTCACAGAGTTAGAAAAAGCAATTCTCAAATTCATCTGGAATAACAAAAAACCCAGGATAGCTAAAACTATTCTCAGCAACAAAAGAAATTCTGGGGGAATCAGTATCCCTGACTTCAAGCAATACTACAGAGCAATAGTGTTAAAAACTGCATGGTATTGGCACAGTGACAGACAAGTGGACCAATGGAATAGAATTGAAGATCCAGAAATGAACCCACATACCTATGGGTCACTTGATCTTCAACAAAGGAGCTGAAAACATCCAGTGGAAAAAAGATAGCCTTTTCAACAAATAGTGCTGGTTCAATTGGAGGTCAGCATGCAGAAGAATGCGAATTGATCCATTCTTATCTCCATGTACTAAACTTCACTCCAATTGGATCAAGGACCTCCATGAAAAACCAGACACACTGAAACTAACAGAAAAGAAACTGGGGAAGACCCTTGAGGACATGGGCACAGGGGAAAAGCTCCTGAACAGATCACCAATAGCTTATGCTCTAAGATCAAGAATTGACAAATGGGACCTCATAAAATTACAAAGTTTCTGTAAGGCAAAGGACACTGTTAAAAGGACAAAACAGCAACCATCAAATTGGGAAAGGATATTCACCAACCCTACATCTGATAGAGGGCTAATGTCCAATATATACAAAGAACTCAAAAATTTAGACCCCAGGGAAACAAATAACCCTATTAAAAATGGGGTACAGATCTAAACAAAGAATTTTCACCTGAAGAAATTCGGATGGCTGAGAGGCACCTTAAGAAGTGCTCAACATCAATGGTCATTAGGGAAATGCATATCAAAACAACCCTGAGATTTCACCTTACACCAGTCAGAATGGCTAAGATTAAAAATTCAGGAGACAGCAGGTGTTGGCGAGGATGTGGAGAAAGAAGAACACTCCTCCACTGCTGGTGGGGCTGTAAGATGATACAACCACTTTGGAAATCAGTCTAGCGGTTCCTCAGAAACCTGGACATGACACTTCCAGAGGATCCTGCTATACCTCTCCTGGGCATATACCCAAAGGATTCACCGGCATGCAATAAAGACACATGCTCCATTATGTTCATATCAGCCTTATTTATAATAGCCAGAAGCTGGAAAGAACCCAGATGTCCCTCAAAGGAGAAATGGATACAGAAAATGTGGTATATTTACACAATGGAATACTACTCAGCAATTAGAAACAATGAATTCACAAAATTTTTAGGCACATGGTTTGATCTGGAAAATATCATCCTAAGTGAGGTAACCCAATCACAAAAGAATACACATGGAATACAATCTCTGATAAGTGGATATTAATTAGCCCAGAAGCTCTGAATACGCATAACAAATGACTCCCATGAAGAAGTATGGAGAGGATCCTGATCCTGGAAAGGATTGATCTAGCATTGAAGGGGAATATAAGGACAGAGAAAAAGGAGGGAGGTGATTGGAGAATGGATGGAGATAAGAAGGTTTATGGAACATATGGGGAGGGGGGAATCTGGGAAAGGGGAAATCATTTGGAATGTAAACAAAGAATATAGAAACTAAAAATATTTTAAAAAAGAAAAATTGTTATAATTGAAGAATTTGATGAAAATAATAGACATAAAATGATAGATATAGGAAATATATATACTAACTGACACAGCATGTAGAAAACTTTTCTGGTAAAATTGAAGATTTTCATAGAAAATATTTCTCGTAAATTGAAGAAATATATAGAAAAATGGGTGAAATTGAAAATTTGCATAGACAATAAAACAACACAATTATAGACATAGAAAACATTTCTCAACTAATTGAGAAAGCATGTAAAAATTCCAATAAAATTGAAGATTTTCATGGAAAATATTTGTGATAAAATTCAAGAAATATATAGAAAAATGGATTGAAATTAAAAATTTGCATCAAAAATAAAACAGATGAAATGGTAAACATAAAACCTTTCTAAACTGGTTCTAAGCTGGTTGACAATTTTTCAGATAAAATTGAAAATTTAAATGGAAAGCATTTCTGATAAAATTGAAGAAATATATAGAAAAAGGTGTTAAAATTCAAGATATACCATGGAAATAATAAAGATAAAATGGTAGACACACAAAACCCTTCCAAACTATTTGAAGAGGCAATTAGAAAATGTTACTGATAAAATTGAAGATTTTTGTGGAAAATATTTCTGATAAAATTGAAGGAATCTATAGACAAAAGTGTTGAAATTGTAGAATTCGATGGAAAATGATAAAGATAAACAGTAGATATGGAAGACTTTAATCATCTAATTGACAACGTATGTAGGAAAATTGCCAGGAGCAAACGGGGATATCTTAGTATATTTGACTCCATGTTTGACTCACTCCCAGGGCAAGCTTCTATTTCTCAGAGACTGAATTGTTTTTTGGTAATCAGCTGACCGTTTTGTAGTTAGGCAGTTAGCTTGAAAATAGATGGCTGCCCTAACAATACATCCTTGGCAGAACGCTGTTTCACCATGGGAATCTCCCACCCCTGAACAATTATGAGTTTTCTCCTCGCTTACTGCTTATAAGCCAGTAAAAAACAAAGTTTCTTTGGAGCTTGACCAGACCACGTGTCATGCTCTAGTTCGTCTTGTCTCTTGCCCCCCCCCCCCACTCGTGGGTTCTCTCCTCAGACTCACTCTAAAGACCATGCAGGCTGGGGCAGAAAAATTTTTGACAAAATTGAAATTTTTCATGGAAAATATTTCTGATTAAATTGAAGAAAATACATAGAAATATGGTTAAAAATTAACAATTTGATAAAAATTATAGACTTAACTGACACATATAGAAAATATATATATATAAATTGACAAAGAATGTAGAAATTTTTTCTGGTAAACATGAAGATTTTCATAAAACTGATAAAACTGAAGAAACATGTAGTGAAAAGTGTTAAAATTGAAGATTTCATGGAAAATATTACATATAAAATTTTAGACATAAAAAAATTCCAAAATAAGTGATAGATGGAATTAGAACCTTAATCTGAGAAAATTGAAAATTTACATAGAAAATATTCCTTATAAAATTGGATAAATATATAGAAAAATGTGTGAAAATTGAAATATTTGATGGAAATTACTACAGATAAAAAGGGAAACATGGAAAACATTTCTAAAGTAATTGACAAAGAATGCTGAAAATTTTCTGACAAAATTGAAGAATATAGAACTTAGTGTCAAAATGAAGAATCTGATGGAAAATAATAATAGTAAAATTGTAAACATACAAAATATATCTATACTAATTGACCAAGCACATAGAAAAATTCTAATCTTAGTAAAGATTTTTGAAGAAATTATTTTTGATAAAATTGAAGAACTATTAAAAAAGTAATAAAATTGTAGATTTTCATGGAAAATAATACAGATAAAATGATAGAAATAAGAAAAATTTGTTAAATCACTGAAAAATGAAGTAGAAACTTTTTCTGATAAACTTGAAGATATACATGGAAAATATTTCTGATAAAATTGAATAAATACTTTAAAAAGATTTAAAATTGAAGGTTTTCATGGAAAATAACACAGATAAAATACTAGACATAAAAAATTTCTAAGAAAAATGGAAGTAGAAAATTTTTCTGATAAAATTGAAGTTTTACATGGAAAATATTTCTAATAAAATGGAATAAATACATAGAAAAAGTGTTAAAATTGAAAATTTTTATGGAAATTACTATAGATAAACAGGAGACATGGAAACATTTCTAAACTAATTGGCAAGGAGTGTTGAAGACTTCTGGTAAAATTGAAGATTTTCATAGAAAATATTTTGTATGAAATTGAATAAATTAATATGCAGAACTGATAAATGGAAAACTTAGATGGAAAGTACTACAGATAAAAGGGGAGACATGGAAAACATTTCTAAGCTAATTGACAAAGAATGTTGATAAATTTTTTGATAATATCAAAGATTTTCATGGAAAATATTTCTGATAAAATTGAAGAAATATCTAGAAAAAAGGGGGTTAAAATTGAAGAATTTGATGGGACATAATAATAGTAAAACAGCAAAAATAGAAAATATACATTTACTAATTAACCAAGCACATGGAATAATTTTCAGATAAAATCGAGATTTTCATGGAAAGTAATACAGATAAATTGGATACAGAAATTGTGGTATATATACACAGTGCAGTACTATTCACCTATTAAAAACAATGAATTCATAAAATTCTAAGGCAAATGGATGGAATTAGAAAGTGTCATCCTGAGTGAGGTAACCCAATCACAAAAGAACACACATGCTATGCACTCACTGATATGTGGATACTAGACCAAAAGCTCAAAATAAATTATTTACAATTCACAGACCACAGGAAGCTCAAGAAGAAGGAAGAGCAAAGTGGGGGTGCTTTGGTTCCTCTGAGAAAGGGAACAAAATACTCATAGGAGAAATAAAAGAGACAAAGTGTGGGGCAGAGGCTGAAGGACAAGCCATGCACAGACTGCCCTACCTGGGGATTCATCCTATAAACAGTCACTAACACTATTATGGATGACAAGAAGTGCATACCAAAAGGAGCCTGTTATGGTTGTCTCAGGAGGGTCTCTGTCAGAGCCTTACACATACAGAGGCAGATGCTAGCAGCCAACCATTGGACTGAGTGTGGGGTCCCCAATGGAGGAGTTGGAGGGCAGACTAAAGGAGCTGAAGGAGTTTGCAGCCCCATGAGAAGAACAGTGAAACTAATCGACAAAGCATGTTGAATTTTTTTCTGATAAAATTTCAGAATTTCATGGAAATTTTTTTATAGAATTGAATAAATACATAGGCAGAAGTGTTAAAATTGAAAAACTCAATGGAAAATACTACGGAAAAAAAGGAGACATGGAAAACATTTCCAAACTAATTAACAAAGCATACTGAAATTTTTTCTGATGAAATTGAATTAGTAATTGAAATTTAGTAATTGACAAAGCACACTGAAAATTTTTCTGATAAAATTGAAGATTTTAATGAAAAATTATACAGATAAAATTGTATACATTAAAAACTTTCCTAAAATAATTGATAATAGAAGTAGAAATATTTTTTGATAAAATTGAAGATTTATCTGGAAAATATTTCTGATAAAATTAAAGAAATATATAGAAAAAAAATGGGTTAAAATAGAAGAATTTGATGTGATATAATAATGGTAAAATGGTAAACATAGAAAATATATTTATTAATTGACCTAGCACATAGAAGAATTTTCTGATAAAAATTTCCATATGATTTTTCAAATTTATCAAAAATTTTTCCCACGTAAATATTCAATTTCGTGAGAAAATAATCTACATAAATTATCAAATTTTTCAAAAATTATTTTGGTTTTCATCTCCATTTTTATCAGTATTTTTCCATAAATGGCTTCATTTTATCAGAAATTTTTTTATGTAAACCTTCAATTTTATCTGAAAAGTTACTAAATACATTTTCAATTTTTTACAATTTTTCTATATTTGGTGTCATGTGTATCAGTAGTTTTTTCCATATATGTCTGCAATTTTATCAGATTTTTTGAATCTTTCTAAATTTATATCAGTAATTGTTCCCTATGTCTTCAAATTTATCACAATTTTTTTCTGTTTGTCTTTGATTTCATCAGAAATTTTCCATCACTGACCCCATTTTTATAAGAAAAATTTTCCAATTAAATCTTCAATTTTATCAAAATTTTTTCAATATACATTTTCAATTTTTCATACATTTTTTCAATATGTCTTCAATTTTATCTGAAACTTTCTACATATATTTTCTGTTTTACCACAATTTTTTTTAGTTGTCTTCTTATTTATCAGTAAGTTTCTGAGTTTGGCTTTGTTTTTATCAGACAATTCTTACATGTAAGTCTTCAGTTTTATCAGTTTTCTTCAAATATTTTCAATTTTTTCATACCTTTCTTCTACATTTGTCTTCATTTTTAACCAGTAATTTTTCATAAATGTCCTTATTTTTATCAGAAACTAGCAGCTTAATAGCACACCTGAAAACTTTAGAACAAAAGGAAGCTAATACACCCAAGAGGAGTAGAAGACAGGAAATCATCAAACTCAGGGCTGAAATCAACCAAGTTGAACAAAAAGAACTATACAAAGAATCAACAAAACCAGGAGCTGGTTCTTTGAGAAAATCGACAAGACAGATAAACCCTTAGCCAGACTAACCAGAGGGCACAGAGACCGTATCCAAATTAACAAAATCAGAAATGAAAAAGGAGATATAACAACAGAAGCTGAGGAAATTCAAAAAGTCATCAGATCCTACTATAAAAGCCTATACTCAACACAAGTGGAAAATCTGGAGGAAACTGACAATTTCCTAGACAGATTCCAAATACCAAAATTAAATCAGGATCAAATAGATCATCTAAACAGTCCCATAACACCTGAAGAAATAGAAGTGGTTTTGACAGTCTCAGTGGAGCAGCTGGGACAGAAGTCTTTCCACCACCATTTGCACCAGGGAGCCAGGAGACTCCACTGCATTTTATGCATAGCCTGCCATGAAGGAATGATCTCACAGCAGGCTTTCACTTTTGAGCACAGAGCTGAGATCTCCACCTTCTCTCTGGAGAGGATCCAGCTAGGAGCACACAGGGACTAAGATCAGTGGAGCAGCTGGGACTGAAGTCTTCCTGCCCAATGCCATTTATACCTGGGAGCCAGGAAACTCAAGAGTCTTCTATGCATAGCCTGCCAGGAGAGAGAGATCTCCCAGCAGTGCTTTCACTTTTGAGCTCAGAAGAGTAAGGACACAGGCTTACAGGCCCACAGGAGGAACAAACTCCAACCAGAGATAACAATACCAACTAGCACCATATGGAGAAAGGCAAGCAAAAGAACCCTACCAACAGAAGCCAAGGCCACATGGCAACATCAGAACCCAGTTCTCCCACCACAGCAAGTCCCAGATACCCCAACAGACTGGAAAAGCAAGAGTTGGATTTAAAATCGTATCTCATGATGCTGATTCAGCGCTTCAAGAAAGACTTAAATAATTCCCTTAAAGAAATACAGGAGAACATTGGTCAACAAGTAAAAGCCCTTAAAGAGGAAACACAAAAATCACTTAAAGAAATACAGGAGATCATGGGTCAACAGGCAGAAGCCCTTGAAGAAACACAAAAATCCCTTAAAGAATTACCAGAAAACACAAACAATCAAGTAAAGGAACTGAACAAAACCATCCAGGGTCTAAAAGTGGAAGTAGAAACAATAAAAAAAATCAAACTGAGAAATCTCTGGAGATTGAAAACCCTGGAAAGAATCCAGGAGTCATAGATGCAAACATCAGCAACAGAATATAAGAGATAGAAGAAAGAATCTCAGGTGCTGAAGATACCATACAAAACATTGACTCAACAGTCAAAGAAAATGCTAAATGCATAAAGCTGGTAACTCAAAATATCCAGGAACTCCAGGACACAATGAGAAGACCAAACCTAAGGATTATAGGTATAGATGAGAGCGAGGATTTACATCTTAAAGGCCCAGTAAATATGTTCAACAAAATTGTAGAAAACTTCCCTAACCTAGAGAAAGAGATGCCCATGAACATACAATAAGCCTTCAGAACTCCAAACAGACTGGACCAAAACAGAAAATCCTCTCAGCACATAATAATCAAAACACCAAATTCACTAAACAAAGAAAGAATATTAAAAGCAGTAAGGGAAAAATGGCAAGTAACTTATAAAGGCAGACCTATCAGAATCACACCAGACTTCTCACCAGAGACCATGAAAGCTAGAAGATCCTGGGCAGACCTCATACTGACCCTAAGAGAACACAAATGCCAGCCCAGGCTACTATACCCAGCAAAACTTTCAATCATCATAGATGGAGAAACCAAGATATTCCATGATAAAACCAAATTTCCACAATATCTACCCACAAATCCAGTCCTACAGTGGATAATTGGTGGAAAATGCCAACACAAGAAGGGAAACTACACCCTAGAAGAAGCAAGAAAGTAATTTTCCAACAAACCCAAAAGAAGATACTCACACAAACATAAAAATAACATCAAAAATAACAGGAAGCAACAATCACTATTCCTTAATATCTCTTAACAACACTGGACTCAACTCCCCAATAAAAAGACATAGATTAACAAAATATTTCTCATGTAAATCTTCAATTTTATCAGAATGTTTGTAATTCCTCCTTTTAATTAATTTAGTAATTTTTTATGTCTACCATTTTATCTGCATTATTTTTTGTGATAATCTTCAATTTTAATATGTCTTTCTATATACTTCCTCTATTTTATCAGAAATGTTTTCAATGTAAATCTTTAATTTTATCACAAATGTTTCTAATTCTACCTTCAATTAATTTAGAAAGAGTTTTTATATCTACCATTTTATATGTAAAATTTTCCATGAAATAGTCTATTTTAACATGTTTGTCTATTTATTTCTTGAATTTTACCAGAAATATTTTCCATGTAAATCTTCAATGTTATCTGAAAATGTTTATAATTCCACCTTCAATCAACTTAGAATTAACTTTGTGCCTATCATTTTATCTATATAATTTCCATGATAATCTTTAATTTTAACATGTTTTTCTATATATTCTTCAATTTTATCAGAAATATTTTTTCAAGTTTATCAGAAAATGTTTATAATTCCACTTTTAATCAACTTAGGAATACTTTTATGCCTACCATTACTATACCTATATAAAATTTTCCATGATAATCTTCAATTCTAACATGCTTTTCTACATTTTTCTACAATTTTGTCAGAAATATTTTCCACGTAAATCTTCAATTCTATCAGAAAATGTTTCTATCCCATATTTCAATTAATTTAGCAATATTTTACGTGTCTACCACTTTACTCCTTAATTTTCCATGAAAATTGACAATTTTGTATTTTCCATGTAAATTTTTAATTTTATCATAAAGTGTTTTTACTTTCCTTTACTTCCATTTTAAATAAATAAAAAAATCAATAAAATAAAAAAGAAAAGTGGATATTAGCCCAGTTGCTCAAAACAACCAAGACACAATTGAAATATCAAATCATTCCCAAGAAGAAGGAAGGAGAGGGCCCTGGTCCTGGAAAGGCTTGATGCAGCAATGTAGGGGATTACCAGGACAGAGAAGTGAGAGAAGGTTGATTGGAGAACAGGCAGAGGGAAGAGGGCTTATGGGACTTATGGAGAGGGGGGAAACTCGGAAAGGGGAAATCATCTGGATTGTAAACAAAGAATATAGAAAAATTGGGGTACAGAGCTAAACAAATAATTCTACAATGAGGAATTTCAAATTGCTTAGAAGCACAAAAACTCAGGAGACAGAAGGTACTGGCGACACAGACACAGACAGGGTATGCACTCACTCATAAGTGGATATTAGCCCAGAAGCTTAGAATGCCCAAGACACAATTCACATATCAAATGATGTTCAAGAAGAAGTAAAAACAATGTATGGATACTCTGGTCCTTCTTAAAAGTGGGAACAAAATCCCCACAGAAGGAGATACAAAGACAAAATGTGGCGAAAAGTCTGAGGGAAGGACAATCCAGAGACTACACTACTGAGTGATCCATCCCATATACAGTTTACAAAACCCAAACACAGTTATCAATGCCCACAAGTACTTGCTGACTGGAGCAAAATATGGCTGTCTCTTCTGAGGCTCTGCTAGTGCATGACAAATACAGAGGGGGACACTCTCAGCCAGCCATTGAACTGAGCACAGGGTCCTCAATGGAGGTGCTAGAGAAAGGACCCAAAGAGCTGAAGGGGTTTGCAGCTCCATAGGAGGAGCAACAATATGAGCCACCCAGCACTCCCAGAGCTCCCAGGGACTAAATCATCAACCAGAGAATGCACATGGACCTGCCCATGGCTCCAGATACATAGGCAGCAGAGGATGGCCTTGTTGGTCATCAAAGGGAGGAAAGGCCCTTGGTCCTGGAATGACTCTATGCTGCAGCATGGGGGAATTCTGAGACAGAGAAGCAGGAGAGGGTTGATTGGGGAACAGGGGGAGGGGAGATGGGTTATGAGACTTCCTGGGGGGACCAGGAAATGGGCCAACATTTGAAATGTAAATGAAGAATATATCTAATTAAAAAGTAAAAAAGAAAGAAAGAAAAGAAGAAAAAAAGAAATGTTTAACATCCTTTGTCATCAGGGAAATGCAAATCAAAATGACCCTGAGATTCCAACTTACACCAATCAAAATGGCTAAGATCAAAAACTCAGGTGACAGGAGATGCTGGTGAGGATGTGGAGAAAGAGGGACACTCCTCCATTGCTGGTAGGATTGCAAATTGGTACAACCACACTGAAAATCAATCTGGTGATTCCTCAGAAAGTTGGAAATATTTCTACTTGAAGACCCAGCTCTACCACTATTACCCAAAAGATGCTCCAACATATAACAAGGACAAATGCTTCATATGTTTATAACAACCTTATTCATAATAGCCAGAATCTGGAAACAACCCAGATGTGCCTCAAGGGAAGAATGCATACAGAAAATGTGGTACATTTATACAATGGAGTACTACTCAGCTATTAAAAGCAATGATTTCATCAAATTCACAGGCAAATTGATAGAACTAGAAAATATCTTTCTGAGTGAGGTAACCCAAAAACAAAAGGACACACAGGGTATGTACTCACTGATGAGTGGATATTAGCCCAAAAGCTCAGAATATTAATTATACAATTCACAGACCACATGGAGCTTAAGAAGAAGGAAGACCAAAGGGTAGATGCTTCAATCCTACATAAAAGGACAACAAAATAATCACAGGCAGTAGAGGGAGGGAGGAACCTAGGAAGGAAAGTGGAGGGGGAGGGAAAAGGAGGGCAAGAATTGGAAGAGACGGGAGAGAAGTACAGGGGGTCAGGAAATCAAATAAAAATATGTAGCAATGGGGGATGAGGAACTGGGGGGTAGCCACTAGAAAGTCCCAGATGTCAGGGAAGTGAGAGGCTCCCAGGACCCATCACGGATGACTTTAGCTGAAATATACAACAAAGGGGAAATAGAACCTGTAGAGACTACCTCCAGTAGATAGGCACAGTCCCCACTTGAAGAATGGGGCCATCCACCCATCTCAGCCTTTTTAACCCAGAAATGTTCCTGTCCAAAGGAAAGACAAAAAAATGGAACAGAGACTGAAGGAAAGGCCATCCAGAGAGCACCTTACCTAGGGATCCATCCCATCTGCAGACACCAAACCTCAACACTACTGCTGATGCCAGAAAGTGCTTGCTGGCAGGAGCCTAATATGACTGTTTCCTGAGGGATTCTACCAGCATATGACCAATACAGATGCAGATACTCACAACCAACCATTGAACTGAGCCCAGGGACCTCAGTAGAGGAGCTAGGGGAAGGACTGAAGGAGGTGAAGGGGATTGCAGCCCCACAGGAAGAACAATATTAACTAACTGGACCACTCAGAGCTCCCTGAGACTAAACCACCAACCAAAGAGTATACATGGAGGGAGCCATGACTCTAGATACATATGCAGCAGAGAATGGCCTTATCTGACATCAATGAGAGGGAAGGCCCTTGGTCCTGAGGACGTTTGATGCCCAGCAGAGAGGGATGCCAGAGCAGTGAGGCCGGAGTGGGTGAGTGGGTGGAGGAGCACACTCATAAAGGCAAAGGAAGGGATGGGAGGGTGGAGGGAGGTAACTGGGAAGGGGATCTCATTTGAAATATAAATGAATAAAATTATTTATAGTAATAATAATAATAATAAATGCTTTAAGATCAGGAAAGGGATACCCAACAGGAAACCTGGGGGACAGGTAGAGACCCACAGAAATCCAGGGAGAACAGAATTCTAAAACAATCTAGAAAAGGTCACAGAGCAAATTAACATTGAATAGGAAAGTGGATCAAAGACAAGAGAGGGGGCTTTGAGTGGCCAGGTAACTCAGGGAAGGCCATGGAACCTGCCACTACACATCTGTCAGGCCTAGTTCCCCATGTGCTGTCATTCTCACCATAGCCTTTGAAGAACCAATCGAAGAAAGCTTGCTCTCCACGACCACTGACTTCCTCAGCCTAGTTCTCCAGAGCCTCCCTCATGGCATCATTTCCCCATGGCACCACAGCAGGACGAGGTCCCAGAGGAGTGTTGAACATAGGACCATACTGCTGATCTGGTAAAGTGAAAAGTTAGAGAGGCCATTCTTGGAACTTCCCATTTCCTGATGTCAGGTATACAGATGCATTATGGTCTGGTATCAAACCTCTAACCTATATCTGCATCCTGACCTAGTCAGTACTCTGCCTCAGAATCTGAGCCATACCGGGCATGCTCCACAACCCAAAGGCACCAACCCTCTGCCCAGTACTACCTTTGAGAAAACTTCTTTATGTCCAGTTCCAGAAAGTTGCCAGGGAAGGGTAATGGGGTAGGTCCTGGAGGCATCTTTCTCAACAGTTTCCTCTGCCTCCACACAGATGTTATAGTCATGACACTGAAGCAGGTCAGCACAGCCACCGGGAACAACCCAGAGGCCAGCATGATGGCAGTGGGATGGACATGCAGGTGGTTATCTCTGGGATGGTGTATCGTTATACTCTAGGCTGGAAGGGTGGCTCTGGTTCCTGTTTAATAATTATCTCATTTCTCCCATGAAGAAGTATGGAAAGGGTCCTGATCCTGGAAAGGATTGATCTAGCATTGGAAGGGAATATAAGGACAGAGAAAAAAAGGAGGGAGGTGATTGGAGAAGGGATGGAGAAAAGAAGGTTTATGGGACATATGGGGAGGGGGGATCCGGGAAAGGGGAAATCATTTGGAATGTAAACAAAGAATATAGCAAATAAAAATATTTAAATAATAATAATAATTATCTCATTTTTTTCCTCCCAGCTATTGCCATGTTGTGCCATTTCCTGACTTATAGACATGGCAGCAAGGAAAGAGGAGGGGTATCTTGCATAGTGGATTTTAGGACAGAAGAAATGTGTACCAGGCTTGTATAATGGGATGAGAGTATGGATAAGGACATTTCCAGAATTGAAGATATAGTAATGTCTGCATATGAAGAAAGCATCCAGATAGAAGGTTTAGGGTCTCAAACAGAGAAAGAACATCACAGGGACATGGATTTCGGGTTTTAAAAATAATCTAGGGGTTTGGGACTTTTATTTTGATTGCACGGGACATGTTGCTGTGGATTCAGGACCCTCTAGTGAGAAGTCATAGAAAGTTAATATCTTAGAGGGGAGATTCCAGAGTTGTGATCCAAAGATATGGGGTTAATGGAGAATCCAGACCTGTGGGTGTGGAGTTCCTGCAGGTGATGAGTATTGAATGTCCAAGAGGATCCTGCAGCCAGCACCAGAATGCGGCTGTTGCCATTACTTTGACACTAGGCTGTCTCCCAATACCAAGAGTTCTTAAGGAAGCCTCAAAATGAGACCATATAGCCATATAAGTAAGAGTTTCCATTCCCACGTTTGGCAGGGAAAGGGAAAGCCAGACAGGTCCTCATGTCCCTGGGACATTGCTTAGGATGAGGAGAAAGGCAGGGGAAATCTTACTTGGCAGAGGGACTGAACTGGTCTAATGAAGCAGTAATACCAACCACCCACACAGAAGAAAACCACGACTGGCCCAAAACTTCCAAATTAGTTCTCAGTTAAATTAGATCTTAAAATGGTCACATTGTCAAATGCCTTCGAAGTAATTTACGATTATACTTAGAGCCCTGGCAGCTCTCAGCCTTAGTCAGAGAAATCTCCTTATGCAATAGACAGACATCAGTGCGGAAACGCACAATTGGTCACCATGCTAGGAACAGGAGATGGAGGGTCAGCCCTAAATAATTGGAAAGTCTTTACCAATAACCACCACCACAAAGTCTTTACCACACCACAATGGCTCAGCAAATGTTGCACAAGAGGCAGGAAGAATGTAGGAGCTGGAGGATGAGAAGGAGGACTGTGGAGTGCTGTCTTCTAGATGTGACATAGTGGCTGCATTCATAAACTCACAACAGCTGGGTTACTTACAGAAGACCTGGACAAGATCAACTCAGCCAACTCTGGCATAAGTGGGAGAAGTGCATCCCAAACCCTATGACTTAATGAACAGCTATTGGCAATTGAGAGCTGATGGAGAGAGCTAACCATTCTTTGGGGAGGGGTGTTCCCACTGGTGCCATTCCCATGTTCTAGTGAATGGCCCCCTCCTCACCCAGTCACACATGAGCAGCTCTAATTTAATGGGTTATCAAAAAAGAAGACATGACGTTGGGAAAGGAAATTTGGTAAGATTTGGAAGAAGAAAATGAGTTGTTGTGATCATATTTCATTACACATGTATACATTCCCTCTCAAGAATAAAGAAGCGTGTAACTAAAAACTGAGCACACAAAATAACGAGCTTCACTATGGCACAGCCACACACAGCTTGCACTCACTGGTCTCCCTCTCCACTCTTCTACCCATCCCCTCTATCTTCCTGCTCCATCCTTCCCCACTCCTGGTACAGAACACACATTCTCTTATTCTTTCTCCCCCATTGCCAATGTTCTCTCACGACAGCTGTGTCTCCTCTTTCTACTTCCAAGATCTACAACCCCATATGTGCACACAAGTCTAGGGTTTCTTCTTACAAGGGGCACAACTCTGGTCTTTGTGAGTCTGGGACACTTTGCTTAAACTTAGTAGTTTCTAGGTTCTTCCATGTTCCTATCGTTGCCATGGTTTCATTTTCTTCTTCTGGGGGGACACGTAGGTTGTCTCCATGAGGATCGTGTATAAAATAAATATGGATGTCTAAATATCCTTATGGTAGGACTCAGCATATTTGTAAAATCCAATGGCACAGTGGGTAAAGAAGCTTGCAGCAGGCATGATGGTGAGTTAGTCCTCAGGAGGAAAGAACTGACTTCTACAGCTTTCCTAGAGTTTACACACACACACACACACACACACACACACACAAATTCAAACCTGTAATACAATATTTTTAATAACAAATTCTGGACTTCTAAAAGAAAATGTAGGGAGAGGACACCGAATTATCAATATATACAAGAAGTCGCTATAATATAATATGAATATATATATATTCATAAATATATATAAATATATGAAATTCAGTGTAGTAAATTCAGAGATAGAGAAATGTTCAGAAATGAAAATTAAGATTACATGAAGTTCAGAGAGCTTCTGCCTAGCAAGGAACACAGTTGGCAAAGTGAAGAGTACATATATATAATGGGTGGGAAAAGAATTTGCCGAACAATAAATGTATAAGTGAACTGAATAGACAGTTCTCCAAAACGAAAAAAGAAAAAAAAACCAAATACCGAATTAGCAGAACATACAGGGGCTGGACCTAGGCCTCCCTACACATACGTAACACATGTGCAGCTTGGTCTTCGTGTGGGTTCTGAACATCTGGAGCAGATGCTATCCCAAAAGCTGTTGCCTGCACGTGGGATGTGTTCTACTAGCTGGGCTGCCTTGTTCGTCCCCAGTGGGAGAGGATGTGCCCAGCCTTTCAGAGACTTGAAGTGCCATGGTGAAGGGAGACACAGAGGGACCCTGGCCCTCAGAGGAGAAGGGGAGGGAAAATAGAGGAAGGATTGTGGGAGGGGTGACCAGGAGGGGACAGTGAGCAGAATGGAAAGTGAATATGTAAAAAAAAAAAAAAAAAAAAGGTAAATAAAATTTAAAAAAAACAAAAGGAGAATTTGGCATTGTACACCATCATGGAAATAAAACTCAATACTAGTTTGAGAGTCACAGACCAGTGGCTTCTAATTTATCAAACCCCACCCCACCCCCACTGCACAGCTGAGCTATGAAGGCCCTGAGCAGAGCTTGCCCTTCCTTGTGACATATCAGTAGCTGTTGCATTATCAAGGCTTTCATTCTCCTATGGGGACACTACAGACAGGACAGAGAGGGTGACAGGGAGCACATGACTTAGAGACCCTCAGGCTAAAGGCCTTGAACCTTTGTCTACGCTGTTCATTCTGATTTTTCTACTTCTGGGCTCTTATTTCCCCACCATTAAAAAGGGAATATCATAGCTAAGGCTGTGTTGCATCTCCTTTTGGAGTGATTCCTGGTATCTAAGAAATAATTAGAAAACAGAAAAATGAAATCTGGTATGAGGCTTGAGTGAATTTGTGGGAAGCACAGTGGACTGTGGGATGGCCAGGATGGGATCTGGAAAGAATGCAAAGCCAAACTGTGTCTCTTGCATATTCTTTACATCCTCATAATGCTATTATTAACATACAACAAAATGTACTTCTTGCTGACCTTTTCTTACATATATATCATTACCTATGTTCTCATTCACACACACATCTTTACTGACCTCCCCACAAAACTATTCATTGCTAGCTTATTCACACCTACCAAATTTTGAGCTTGGTGCATTGCAGAAAGATTTCCTCTCTGTGGCCACACTGTTTCATGTAACACTGGGGCTAATTCATCATCAACCACACTCATCAAGTTAAGAAGCCAAGGAAACATTGGGATTGGACTGGAGAGCCATGTGGGAACTATGCTTAGTAAGACTGACTGAGGAGATGGGCTTCAACCAATGAAAACAGATTATCTTGGAGAATTCTAAAGCCAGATAGATGTAAGAAAGTCAAGGTATCAGGTTGAGACAGCAACAGCCCATACTCTACACTGTGTACTTAAGAGGTTCTTAGAAGAGATGCAACGCCAAAAGAACATGAAAGACTCACTATTGGTAGACAAGGTCCAACATGCGCCTAGACGATTGCATTCAGGACTATGAGAAGGTGGCTATTACAGGATCTGATTAGCAGTTTGATCTTCCAACATGAGCATCGGGTGGGAATCAGAGATGTGGAGTGGTGACTGTTCTCAGCTTACCACGGAGGAGGAGCCCCTTTGGGCTTGGCAGGCTCAGATGGCAGGTCCTTGCAGTTACAGGCTGACTCAGCCTCCACCTTAGAGGCATATCAGGCTAGCAGACCCTGCATGGACACACAGTGAAAAGTATTCAATACTTCTGGACTCTGAAACCTGAACAAAGGGACAAAAGGCAGAGGGCAGAGGCAGACATAGGAAAATATTTGTTAGTTTGGGAAGGAGAAGGATTGAGTGAGTACACCCTGGTGGGTATTAATCCAACACACCATGCTTTCTGGCCAGTACCTGGGATGGTGTCTGCCCTGAGCTCCTGCTGTCCCCTCTGTTTTCTTGTGTAAGAAGGGGGAGGCAGCTGGGAAAATTGTGTCTCAATTCAGGTGGCAGGAGCAAAGGTCCTGAGGCATGTCCAGACTGACTCCCATGATCCTCCAAGGGATTGCACAACATTAGGTTGTGACAAGGAATTGGGAGACAGATGAAGATGCTCTTGCCCTTGCTGGTTTCCCTGTCAGAGAGCAGGCATCTCAGCATCTGATTTTTGGATCAACAATGCCCTGGAACATCTTGGGTGAGATAGTGTGAACTCAGAAACCCATTCTCTTTGCCGGCCCCTGTGTCACATTGTGTCTGATGGAGTTTATTGGAAGGATGGTGAAAAGACCGTTTGAGGATAGGGTTTGGATCTTAATCTTATGCAGATGCTTCGGTGTGACACTGAAACACTGACTGCATTGTCAGAACATCGTGGTCACAGAGACAACATCTGCTTTTAGACTCTTTCAGTGGAGCATGTACTGGTGAAGGCGTGGAGGTTAAAACAAATGTGTTCAGTAAACAGCAGCTGTTTTATTCTTGTGACTAATGGATTTTATTCATGTGAGGCTGGTAAGGAGTTTCTTCATGCTGTCCTTGGCTTTCACCTACTCAAGTTCAACTATCCCAATGTCTCTCCTTTTGAAAGATGAGATTTTCAGAAAGGATTCACTCCTCTTCTTTCCTCATGCAGCCAAAGCTGTGCCACTGCAGCTGATGGAGGAAGCTCTCCTTCTGGTGGACAGACAGGAAGACAGAAAGGAAGATGATCACACACTACAGGAATCAGATGGGAATTTGAGATGAGGGAAGATCTAGGAGGAGTTTGGGAGAAAAGGGTAAATAACATAAATATATATGGAATTCCCAATGAAACAATACAAATATATACAGCTCAAAGAATATGAAGAATAAAGACATAATGAAGAGTAAATAATTATATCAACAGTGAAGCCATAAGAGCTAAAGGAAGAGCCGGGGACATGGGCAGAGGCTGACACTGGTACACTGTGATTGACATACACAGGAGTGGAGAGTCAGACATGACAGTGAGATGGACTGACTGAAGATACCAAGACACCCTGCATCAGGCAGGAGATCAGAGTCTCTCTCTCTCTCTCTCTCTCTCTCTCTCTCTCTCTCTCTCTCTCTCTCTCTCTCTCTCTCTCTTCTCTCTTGTAGGAAGCTGCTAAGTGCTGCATCTTAAAGTTTCTGCCTTCTGTCCCCTCGCTGGCAGAAGGCCCCTGAGTATTTAGAAAGCCTGCTGCTTCTTGCCCCTTCAGCATAGAGACAGCCTACCAGCAGTTCCCACGGGGCTTAACCTGATTTGATCTTGGGACAGCATAAAAAGGGTTGGTGGACACTCCCCGGAAGAAGAAGAAGCTTTGTTCAAGGTTCCCAAATAAACTGCGTGGGAAGAAAACTCCCTGGTGTCTCATTATCTCTTGCTGGACAAGGGGGGGGGTCTTGACACACTCTCTCTCTCTCTCTCTCTCTCTCTCCTTCTCTCTCTCTCTCTTTCTCTCACACACACACACTTTTTATCATCATCATCATCATTATCATTCTTTTCTTGCCCCCCTTTCTTCATTCAGAGCCTCCTCTCTGCCTCTGATTCTGTGTTCCCAATACTCTGTATTTCTGATTTTCTATTATTCTCCTGATGCCCATGGTTGGTGCCCCTGTGGCTGTTCATCCTATGTCTCACCCTTGGTGCCCAGAGCTGATCGAAGCTCATGATGAGGTCCCAGAAGGTGGGCTCACTCTGCCTGAAGTTCAGCATCTGAACAGCAGGGCTCCAGTGGCTGAGTACAGAGATGCAACATGCAGACAACTAGGAGCAGCCCCAGGGATGAGTCTTCTCTCTAAGCCCTTCTTTCCATAGTTGGGATGATGTCAGTGAATGACGTGGAGATGTCAGAATAGAGGCTCACTCATCACTCTTTCACAGCTGTCCAATAAGTACTGTGGAAACATTTACTTCTTGTGAAGGCTATTTGTGGATGACAGAACCACAATGACATCTCCAACCCAGTGGCCCTTTAACTTCTTTAGGCCTAGAATTCGGTTCTGTATCTATTGTGCTCCCTCTATTGGATTTAGTAAATGTTTCTGCAATGAATTAGCAAATAGTGAAAGATCCCTATGCTGGTATAGTGTACCACAGCTATGAACCTTGGCAGAAGGGGTCTATCATGATTGCCTTTTGGCAGACTCTCAGTACTTCCCTCAAAGCGTCCTTTAAAAGTACTGAGCAGCATTGGGATTTGGGCTGAGATGCCATTACCAACCCTTACTTAGTGTGTCCTCTTGATCACTGTTAGCATCAGAATCGTCCTTGGACAGCTAGAAGCTGTTTACAGTCAGCCTCTGAACCCAGTGATGACATCATCCCTAGACATCAAGACGCTTCTCCATCTGTTTCCATGGCAACCATCGCACACCTCTTGTTCATGTGTTATCCTTTTTGCCTGCATTAGCTGCATGACACTACCTGAGTTACCTACATCATGACTCAGATGAAAGACCTGGACCCCAAGCCACAGTGCTCTCTCATGTTCTCTCCCCTCTCCCTCTACCTCTTCCTACCCCTACCCCTCTCCTTCTCCCTCTTCCTCTCCCTCTCCCTCTCTTCTTTCCCTCACCCCCTCTTCAGGAGTTCCTCTTTCTTTTTTTTCATCCTCCCCCCAATCACCATGAGCCGTTCTGCCTAGGAGTATAATCATATGTAAGTTAGCCAGGTCTCCAGAGTCTGAGGGTTTACTTAGCCTGTCTTTGAGTTTGCCAACACTATAAGAGCTTTTTGAGAATGTATTGTATGGACCATGCCACTAGGCACTCAATATCCATTTCCAATCATTTCCACAGGCTGATCTCTGATTTTCTTCAGGGTAACCCTTGTCATGGGGTCTTCAGTGTAAAATGTTCCTTCTGTGTGTGTTTGGTTCCTAGCCGCTGGTGGTAGTTTGGCGCTTCTAGAACCTTTGGAACCTGGAACCTAGCTGACAAATATAGGCCACTGGAATATGATTTATGGTTTAAAGCCAGAGGGTGCTTTTGATCCCATTTTGCCCTGGTCCATTAAGATATGGGAACTGGTAAACAGTGCCTTTCTGTTATACCCTCCCCCATCTTGACAGAGTAGCTCTTATATAAATTAAATGATTTCTTTGTTAAGTTGCTTCTGTCAGATATTGGTCACAGTGATAAGAGAAGTAACTAACACACTTGAGAATTGCTGCCCCACCAAGACTCCAATAGTCCCTTTCAGCAGAGGGCCCCATTAGGACATTTCTGGCCAATAACAATTAAACAGGGGGTACCAGAAGATACCCGATTCTGTCAGAAAGGACCAGGCATTAATGCTTCTTAGGTTAATGTTCAGCCTATGGAGCCTGACAACCAGCAGAGTAATGTCACTCCTGTTCTTCAGGAAGAGAAGTCTAGGAAGTAGTCTGCATGATACTCCAAGACTCCCAAGGGCCTGAGTTCTCTAGAGCAGTGACTACAGTGATGCATTCGTTGTTGACTCCTCCTGCCCTTCTTTCTATAGTCCTTCTCATATAATTGTGTACTTTGGCTTTTGTCTTCAATAAACTGAAGACATAGACATCTGCATCTTTCTTTTTTTATTTATTTTTTATTAGATATATTCTTTATTTACATTTCAAATGATTTCCCCTTTACTAGATCCCCCTCCCTGAAAGTCCCATAAACCCTCTTTCTTCCCCCCCCCCCCCGTTCCCCAATCCACCCCTTCCCACTTCCCTGTCCTGGTATCCCCCTACACTGCTGCACTGAGCATTTCCAGGACCAGGGGCATCATTTCCTTCCTTCTTCCTGGACATCATTTGATATGTGAATTGTGGCTCGGGTATTCCAAGTTTCTAGGCTAATATCCACTTATCAGTGAGTGCATACCATGAGTGTTCTTTTGAGTCTGGGTTACCTCACTTAGGATGATGTTCTCCAGCTCCATCCATTTGTCTAAGAATTTCATGAATTCATTGTTTCTAATGGCTGAATAGTACTCCATTGTATATACATAACACATTGTCTGTATCCATTCCTCCATTAAGGGACATCTGGGTTCTTTCCAGCTTCTGGCTATTATAAAGACGGTTGCTATGAACATAGTGGAGCATGTATCCTTATTACGTGCTGGGGAATCCTCTGGGTATATGCCCAAGAGTGATATAGAGGGGTCCTCCAGAAGTATCACTCTCAGTTTTCTGAGAAACCCCAAGACTGATTTCCAGAGTGGTACTACCAGCTTGCAACCCCACCAGCAGTGGAGGAGTATTTCTCTTTCTCCACATTCTCCCCAGCACCTGTTTTCTCCTGAGTTTTTTATCTTAGCCATTCTGACTGGTGTGAGGTGAAATCTCAGGGTTGTTTTGATTTGCATTTCCCTGATGACTAAAGATGTTGAACATTTCTTTGGTGCTTCTCAGCCATTTGATATTCCTCAGGTGAAAATTCTTTGTTTAGCTCTGTACCCCATTTTTAAGGTGGTTATTTGGCTCTCTGGAGTCTACCTTCTTGAGTTCTTTGTCTGTCTTGGATATTATTAGCCCTCTGTCAGATGGAGTGCTGGTAAAGCTCTTTTACCAATTTGTTGGTTGCCATTTTGTCCTTTTGACAATATCCTTTGCCTTACAGAAACTTTGTAGTTTTATGAGGTTCCATTTGTCAATTCTTGATCTTAAAGCATAAGCTATTGGTGTTCTATTGAGGAAATTTTCCCCTGTGCCCATGTCCTCAAGGGTTTTCCCCAGTTTCTTTTCTGTTAGTTTCAGTGTGTCTGGGTTTTATGTGGAGGTTCTTGATTCACTTGGACTTGAGCTTAGTACAAGGAAATAAGGATGGATCAGTTTGCATTCTTTGCATGCTGACCTCCAGTTGAACCAGCACCATTTGTTGAAGAGGTTTCCACCTCCAGATTGGGAAGACCCTCGGCCACAGCGCGCCATCTCCAAGCAGCGCAGGAAGCCAGCTATACATCCAGCAGCCAGCGAGGAGGAGGCAGCCTGCACAGGTGAGACTGGCCCTGCAGATTGGACGATCCAGTCTGGAAGCCTCTGGCAAGAGTCTTCCGGTTTCCGCCTCTGGATCGGGAACACCCTCAGCCACAGCACACCATCTCCAAGTGGCACAGGAAGCCAGCTACACACCCAGCAGCCAGCAAGGAGGAGACAGCCAGCACAGCCTGCCTCCTGAGCTGATCGGGGCCACAGAGGTACATACCCAAATACAACTACAAAAGAGTGGGTCTCGGCTGCCATCTTTGCTTCTGTGACTGTGCAGTAGATTGGTAGGCAGGTTTCACCAGAGTAGAGGATCACTTGGTACGCACCCCACCAGGACTCTACCTGCACCCAGGAACTCAACAGCACCACAGCAATTTGTGCCAGGGGAAAGCAGCTCACCCGGGGTTACTGAGATAGGCCTGAAGACACACAGGAGGGACAAGCTCCAGCCAGTGACAGCAGGCCCAACTAACACCAGAGATAACCAGATGGCAAAAGGCAAATGGGATGTTGCTAACAGAAATCAAGACAATATGGCACCATCCGAACCCAATTCTCCCACAACAGCAAGTCCTGGATACCCCAATACACCAGGAGTTTCTCTTTCAATAAAGACCTCCCACGTGAGAACTGTGCTGTCTTGGAGTGATCTGTCCAGGAGTACTCTGCTTTTCATCTAATATTGGTGCTGAAACTCACTCGTGAACACACAGGCTCCACTCCGTGCACCACCACCACTGCTGCTGCGAGGCACACAGAAGTCCACCACGCAGTCTGGCCTCTGCCACATGGGTTAAACCCCACAGGACCTCATCCAGACAGGTCTGCCAGCTGCATAGTCTCACTTTGCCTGCCACTAGATCACCAAACCCTTCACACAGATACTGGCAGGTTGGTAAGGATTTTATTCAGGTTGTCTGGCAGGCCCCCTTCTCCCAGAGAGATTCGGCCACCCTCTATGGGCTCAGGGGATGGATTTTCCACGGTCCCTATGACCAACCTCCCAGATGACGCCCCAGTTCATGACTTCTACCCTGGGGTGACCCCTCTCTTGAAGAAATGCTTTTAAGGAAGCAGTTTTCTCTTTTTGCTTTAGAAATAAGTCCTAAGCTTAGGTAAATCATTTTTTTCCTGTGAGTCCAGGTCTCACATAGCCACTAGCATCCCTGTGACAACCCTGTATGTCTAGACCTGACTGCTTGTTTATATTAGTTATTGAATTTTTCTCAGGATGCGAGTAGGAATAGTTCAATAACATCACCCCACCCAATGAGCATATATCCTCTTCAGCCATGCCTCCAGGTTCTCCTCTGAGATGTCTCCTGGAAAATCACAAATCTCTAAAACTAACACCCGGCTTTTGCATTAAGGTCTGAGATCAATATCCATTAGACAATGGCTGCAAACAGCCACTTAATGGCACATTTGATTCTGTCATTTTAAGGGATCTTCACGTGTACTGCCAGTGGTCCAGTAAATGGAAAGAGGTCCTTTATGCTCAAACTTTTACCTATCTTCCCTCCAAACCCTCTCTCTGCAATTCGTGCTCCCCAACTCAACTTCTTCTAGCTATGCAACCTCTACTGGATGACACCACAATCTTCAATCCAGTTAACAAACCACCCCCTTACCGCTGCAGTCTTGTCTCTGCAACCTCTTCTAAGACCCCAGCCTCTTCAGCTTCCTCTTCTCACCAGACTTCCCCAGAGCCTCCTTGCTTGACCTCTCCAGACTCCTTCTCTCCTCCTGGCCCAGATACAGGCTCCTCAAATTATCCTACGTGTTTTCCCAGAGCTAACACAACATTTTAAAGTCAACCTCTGACATTTGGAGAGGGAACCCCTACCTCCACAGGAAGAAGTCTTAGCACTGACCTGCAAAAAAGTGTAGCATCAGAGAGATGAAAAAGACCTGCAGACAAAAGTACCATATGCTGGCAAAGGCTGTGTGACCATCCCCAGACACTTCCTGGGCTTCCTGGGCTTCTAAGGATCAGGGACCACCGGGGTCCTGCTACAAAAGTGATCAACAAGGTCATTGGATGAAGGCTTGTCCTAACCCTTGCAAGCCAAAAGGGCTGTGACCTAGGTACCATGCAGAGGGTTATTGGGCTATCAATTGCCCTCTGTGACTCAGGACAGAGGGACATCACTCTCAGGTAGCCCTCCAGCTGGTGATCTAGGCTTGCCTATGGACACTGAAGAGGCCCGAGCTCCCTTGATCCGAATACTTCCATCACCAGCAGAGAGCCGGGGTAGTTATCATGGTATCTGGGCAGCCCATCTCCTTCCTCTTGGACTCTGGGGCCACTTACTCAGTACTGATGGAGTTTTGGGAACCTACCTCTCCTTCTTGTTCCCATGTTGTCATGGTAAGAGGACAACCTTACCTTCCTCACCAAACCTCACCACTTAGTTTCATTTTTAGGGGTGTTTCTCTCACCCATTCCTTTTTGGTAGTGCCTATGTGTCCTGTCCCTTATTGGAAAGGGATCTTCTAGCTAAGTGGGGAGCTTCTATTTTGTTTGCTCCCCTCATTTGTCTAAACCCAACATTGCCAAGAGACCGTCTCCTCCTACTCCTAGCCACTCCACCTACTAAATCTAACATGTTGTTCCCTTTGTCAGCTTCTCAGTAGACCCTCAAGTCTGAGACGATTAGAACCCCTCTGTTGCTAATCATCTTTCTCCTGTTGAGACAGAGGAACACTCCTCCATTCCTGGTGAGATTGCAAGTTGGTACAACCACTCTGGAAATCAGTTTGGCAGTTCCACAGAAAATTAGACATAGTACTACCTCAGAACCCAGATTTACCACTCCTGGGCATATTACCAGATGTTCCAACATGTAATAAGGACACAAGCTCGACATAAATCCAGAGTGACAAATTGATTTTAGAGTTTGTGTCTGTCAGAAGACCAACAATTAGTAGTAACAATTTGAATATTAACCAAATATTTTGATGAGAATGAAGTTAATTCACCTGTAATTCTATAATTCCACTTATCTTCAGTTCTCCATTCACATCATCTCAAGGATTAAATGTTCCTCAGTAAATAGCTCTATTCAGATTTCTGTGCTAGAAACTTCAGTATCTGAAGTGAACATGGTTGAAATTTTATGAGCCTTTCATATCTAAGTAGTCATATATATCGATACAAATGTAATTATATATTGGGGCTTCATTGTATGTTTTGATTCCCCTAAATTCAGAGGGATAAAATGTGCATTATGTCATGGAAAATATTTTCATATGCAAATTTCTATGTTCAGATTTTTTATCAAAAAATATGCAAAACACAATTTCTAATATATTTTACTAAAAGGAATTTCCATGTAAGTATTCATTCTTCTATTTTGCAAATGTGATTTTTTTCTGTGATTTTCTTCACATAAATATTAATATTTTATAGAATGAGATTATTCTATCAGTCTTTCCAATGCATATTTTTCTGTGCCATAAATGACTGAAGTATTTTAAAATGCACATCAAATTTTGCTGTCCTACATTAGTTGATATTTCAAAAGACACATCTACAAATTTTTGGATAATCTTGCATTTGTAATGGAACCTGCTGTTGTATAATCGTAATTAAGAACATAATAGCAGAGACATCTTCTCTCCAGTGACTGAGCAACCAGAACAGCCAAGAGAGCAGGGAACACCAGAGTGGCAGAACAGCTGGGGCAGGGTCCCCCAGGGTGCCACCTGCACGGAGGAGCTGGGCAGCACTATAGCCAACTGTGCACTGATACTGCCAGGGGAAACCTGCTCTGCAGGGAGTGATTTGACTCCCTGGTTTAAAGGTGAGGCAGCCATCTTCTCTCCAGTGACTGGGCGAGCGGGTACAGCCAGAAAAAAATCCATTGTAATTAGATATAATTACAGCCATGATACATATCCAGGGAAGTTTTATAAAGAAAAGCTAGCCAGGCAGCCTGAAAGTCAGTGACTTTTGGTATGAGCGGAATAGTGTACATCCCGGCAATGTAATTTTGAAGGAGTAAAATTTCTAAGGAATATTTGAAGGAAGCTTGTGTGAATCAGGGAAAAGAGACAGAAGAGTATGTTTCAGGCAAAGAACATCAAAACCTCACCTAGGGACATGACTGTATCCTATTCAAATTAACCTGAAGAAGAAAGTCTGCCTGGCAAAGAGCCAGTGAAAGGCTGCAGTAAGAACACTATTTCCTAATGTGATTCTGTTTTCCACCCTGAATGTACTTTGTGAAGCCACATTCAAGTTACATCCCATTGCAGTAAAGAGTTATTGTTGGGCATAGCTCAGTGTGCTCAGACTTCTTTGAATAATCTCTGACTCAAACAAAGCCATAGCCAGGCAGAGCAACCCAAACCAAGGTCAGTGCTCATGTCCCACTCTGTGTGGGGTCATATTAATACTCCATTGCAGTTCCTTTCACATATCTGCTATATCAAAACATCCTTCATCTCTGTTTACTTCTGGTAAACATTCTTTCCTGTGTCTGTTCCAGCAAAACATCTTTTCACCTGTGTCTGCTTCAGGTAAACATTCTCTCGCATGTTTTTTTTTAGCAAGACATCCTTTAACCTGTGTGCAGCAGCAAAACATCATTTGACATAACTGGATGTCAAAGAACTAGAAGTTTCCACTTTGGTGTATGTGGTCCACACATAGGTGCGTGTGGGCACATCCTATGGATGATTGACAGACTGTGGTTGTTTAATATGGATGACAGGCTTGAGCCTTGTCCTGTGGACAAATCACAGACTGTGGCCTTCTCCTCTGGATGACAAACACAGCTGTGCCCTTGCCCTTGAAATGACTGATCATCTGTAGGTGTGTCTAGAGGACTGACAGGCTGAGAGCATTTCCTATGGATGATTAAGAGGCTGTGTTCCAATACCATGTATGAGTGACAGATTGTGGGTATTTACTATGGATGATTGACAGGCGATGGGTGTCCCCTTCCTATAGTTATTAGAAAGAGGTCATTTTCTGAGCATGATACTTTGTAGACATTTTCTATAGATGATTGATGACTGCCTGAATTTTGTTTTTTGTTTTTTTGTTTTTTTGTTTTCGTACTTAAAAGGAGTGGTTTAATCCAGGCACATAATAAAACACCTGATCAGGGTGTGGCAGTACATGCATGTTGTCTTAGCACTCAGGAGTCAGAAACAGGAGGATTTCAAGTTCGTGCTTGACTTTTCTATATATAACTAAATACATATTATATATGAATATGTCCATATATAACATATACCATATATGTATATACACAAAAAGGTTGGATCACCAATCTCCTACACTGTAAAACTTAGTCGCCAAGGTTTATGCATCCCAAGGTGCAAATTTTACAGGTATATCCTAACACTAACCATAATGCTGTCTCAGCACTTTCTGTAAGCTCTAGATACCCAGCTATGCAACCTCTGTCTCTCAGAGTTTTGATCTGCTCTTGCTGAAGTGCATGTTATTAGTTATTAGCAAATATCCAATGAAGCATCACCATTTCACATTAGGAAATAAATGACTCTGGCTAGTATATTGTTCTGGATTCATCACAAAGGACCTCCAGCATAGAGAACTATTGAGTACAATATACACAGAGGTAAAGGCATCTTCCTCACACATTCTAAACTTGGATTCTCTCTATTGGCTGCATTTGAGAGCAATTACAAGATCTCTATCTTGTAAAGATAGAGGTCATTTTCTGAGCATGATACTTTGTAGACATTTTCTATAGATGATTGATGACTGCCTGAATTTTGTTTCCACGATAGACCTGCTGTTGGTGTTTACTTTGGATAATTGACTGGCTGTGTGAGTTTTCTCTTGATAATTGACAGACTGTGGCAGATTCCTACACATTATTAATAGGCTGAGGTCATTTCCTATACATACATGACAGGTTCTTAGCTATTCCTAGGAATGACTGACAAGCAATGTCTGTGTCCTGGGGATGACTGACAGACTGTTTCCTGATTGAAAGGCTATGGTGTCCCTGTGGATGATTGACAGACTATGTGCTTTTCTTTATTTGTTATTCTTTTTTTTGTAATGGCCCCCTTTTTTCTCTTTTTTTATTGGATATTTTCTTTATTTACACATCAAATGTTCTCCCCTTTCCAGTTCTCCCCTAAGGAAACCACCTATTCCATCCCTCCTCCCCCTGTGTCTAAGAGGTTGCTCTCCCACCCACCTTCTGACTCCTTCTTCCTGCCCTAGCATTCCCTAACAGGGAAATAAGAAAAGATCAATTTGCATTCTTCTACATGTTGACTGACAGTTGAAGCACCACAATTTGTTGAAAATGCTACCTTCTTTCTACTAGTTGGATTTAGCTCCTTTATGAAAGGTCAAGTGACCATAGTTGTGTGGGTTCATTTCTGGATATTCCTGCCTGACACTGTACCAGTGCCATGCAGTTTTTAATCACTATTGCTCTGTACTACAGCTTGAAGTCAGGGATGGTGATTCCCCCAGAATTTCTTTTATTGTTGAGAATTGTTTTCACTCTCTTGGATTTTTTTTCTTAATTCAAATGATTTTGAGAATTGCTCATTCTAACACTATGAAGAATTGAGTGGAAATTTTGATGGGGATTGCATTGAATCTGTAGACTGCTTTTGGCAGAATGGTCATTTTTACTATAATAATCATACCAATATACAGACATGGGAGATCTTCCTTGTTCTGAGGGCTTCTTCAGTTTCTTTCTACAGAGTCTTAAAGTTCATGTCATACTGATCTTTCACTTATTGGGTTAGAGTCACAGAAAGATATTTTATATATTTCACTTAATGGGTAAGAGACAAACAAAGATATTTTCTATTGTTTGTGACTATTGTGAAGGGTGGCATTTCCCTAATTTCTTTCTCAGCCTGTTTATCCTTAGAGTATAGGAAGGCTACTGATTTGTTTAAGCTTATTGTATATCCAACTACTTTGCTGAAGCTGTCAGTTGTAGAAGTTCTCTGGTGGAATTTTTGGGGTCACTAAAGAATACTATCCAATTGTATTTATACATCCTTTGTCCATGCTGGTCTGATAGCACACAAGGGTTGTACCAGCTTGCATTCCCACCAGCACTGGAGGCGCATTCTTCTTTCTCCACATCCTTGCCAGCACCTGCTGTGTCCTGATTTTTTTATCTTAGCCATTCTGACAGGTGTGAGGTGAAATCTCAGGGTTGTTTTGATTTGCATTTCCCTGATAACTAAGGATGTTGAACATTTCTTTAGGTGCTTCTCAGCCCAGAAGCTCAGAATACCCAAGACACAATTCACTTGTCAAATGATTCCCAAGAAGAAGGAAAGAGAGGTCCCTGGTCCTGGAAAGGCTCTATGCAGCAGTGTAGGGGAATACCAGGACAGGGGACTGGGAAGGGGTTAATTGGGAAACAGAGGAGGGGAGAGAGCATATGAGATTTTCAGCCACATCAGAACTCTGCCTTCCACCAGTCAGTTACTAGAGACTCTCCACCATTTTGGCTCTCAGACACCAGAGAGAACCGACAGCCCAAGGTACGCAGACTTAGCCCAAGGCCAACATTGCGGGGGTCTAAGCTCGACAGGTTTTGGCCTGCACCCAGGCCCTGGGCTGTCATGTGGGTCATCTGTGCGCCAACCCGGCCAGGAGGTTGTTAGCCCGGCAGACTCTCCCTGCATTTTCAGGGAGTGGGCACATGCTGCCATCTTGGCTACCTGACAGAACCAGTTAAGAGTCATAGCCCAGGGCGAACATTGCTTGGGCCTAAGCCTGCCAGGCTTTTGCCTAGACTCAGGGCCTGAGCAGCTAGGCTAGCCTTCTGTGCACCAACCCAGTTCGGTGAACAGCTGCCCGGCAGAGTGATCAGCACTCGGAAAACGTCCCCACAGCATACACCACCAGCACTCCCTAAAGGAGCAAATGGGCACCACCTGGTTCACAGACACAATCTGGGGCAAGGCACACTAGGGCTCCAAGGGCACCCAAGAGGAGGGCAGCACATCAGCAATCTGTGACAGGGGAAACCCAGCCATCCAGTGTTGCAGAAATTGCCCTACAGCCTCACAGGAGGCTCAAACAACAGCCAGAGACAAGACTAACTAACACCAGAGATAACAAGATGGCAAAGGGCAAACGTAGGAATGCTACTAACAGGCATTCCTGGGCAGATCTCATGCAGACTCTAAGAGAACACAAATATCAGCCAAGACTACTATACCCAGCTAAACATTCAATCACCATAGATGGAGAAACAAGATATTCCATGACAAAACCAAATTTACACAATATCTTTCCACAAACCCAGCTCTACAAAGAATAATAGGAGGAAAACTGCAATACAAGGAGGGAAACTAGGGATACTAGGCAATATGGCAGCATCTGAACCAAACTCTCCAACATCAGCAAGTCCTGGATACACCAACACACCAGAAAAACAAGATTTGAATTTAAAATCATTGGTCATGATGCTGCTAGAAGACCACAAAATGACATAAATGAATCTCTTAAAGAAATACAGGGGAACATGAATAAGCTAGAAACCCATATATGGAAACACAAAAATCACTTAAATTCAGGAAAATAAGCCTCAAGAGATAGAAGCCAATAAAGAAGAAAGGAAAAAAAAACTTAAAGAAATGCAGGAGAAAGTGAGTCAAATGCCAGAAGTCATGAAAGAGGAAACACAAAAATGTCTTAAAGAATTAAAGGAAAATACAAACAAACAAATGAAGGAACTGAGCAAAACCATCCTGGATCTAAAAACAGAAGTAGAAATAACTAAGAAATCACAAAGGGAAACAACTTTGAAGATACAAAACCTTGGAAAGAAATCAGGGGCCAAAGATGCAAATATTAACAACAGAATACAAGAGATGGAAGAAAGAATCTCAGATGCCGAAGATACCATAGAAATCAAACAGTCAAAAAATGCAAAATGCAAAATGCAAAAAAGCTTATATCCCAGAATATCCAGGAAATCCAAGACACAATGAGAAGACCAAACCTAAGGATTATAGGTATAGATGAGAGTGAAGATTTACAACTAAAAGGGCCAGCAAATATCTTCAACAAAATTATGGAAGAAAACTTCCCTAACTTAAAGACAGATGCCCATGAATATACAAGAAGCCTACAGAACTCCAAACAGACTGGACCTGAGCAGAAATGCCTCCCGTCACATAATAATCAAAACCCCAAATTTACTAAACAAAGAAAGAATATTAAAGGCAGTAAGAGAAAAAGGCCAAGTAACATAAAAAGGAAGATCTATCAGAATCACACCAGACTTCTCACCAGAGAGCATGAAAGCTAGAAGATCCTGGGCAGATCTCATGCAGACTCTAAGAGAACACAAATATCAGCCAAGACTACTATACCCAGCTAAACATTCAATCACCATAGATGGAGAAACAAGATATTCCATGACAAAATCAAATTTACACAATATCTTTCCACAAACCCAGCTCTACAAAGAATAATAGGAGGAAAACTCCAATACAAGGAGGGAAACTACACCCTGGAAAAAGCAAGATAGTAACCTTCTTTCATCAAACCCAAAAGAAGATAACCACTCAAATAAAAAAAAAATAACATCAAAAATGACAGGAAGTAATAATCACTATTCCTTAATATCTCTTAACATCAATGGACTCAATTCCCCAATAAAAAAACATAGACTAACAGACTGGGGAAGGAAACAGGACCCTGCATTTTGCTGTATACAGGAAATACACCTCAGTGTCACAGACAAAAACTACCTTAGAGTAAAAGGCTGGAAGACAATTTTACAAGCCAATGATCTCAGGAAATGAGCCAGAGTAGCCATTCTAATGTCAGATAAATTTGACTTTCAACCTAAAGTCATCAAAAGAGACACGGAAGGACACTTCTTGCTGGTCAAAGGAAAAATCCACCAAGAAGAACTTTCAATTCTGAACATCTATGTACCAAATGAAAGGGCACCCTCATTCATAAAAGAAACTTTACTAAAGCTCAAAGCACACATTTCACCTAACACAATAATTGTGGGTGACTTCAACACTTCACTCTCCTCAATGGACTGATCAGGAAATCAGAAACTAAGCAGAGACACAATAAAACTAATTAAAGCTTTGGACCAAATGGATTTGATGGATATTTATAGAACATTTCACCCTAAAGCAAAAGAATATACCTTTTTCTCAGCACCTCATGATACCTTCTCCAAAATCAACCATATAATTGGTCACAAGACAGACCTCAACAAATATAAGAAGATCGAACTAATCCCATGCCTCCTATCAGATCAGTATGGAATAAGAGTGGTCTTCAATAGCAACAAAAACAACAGAAAGCCCACATACACATAGAGGCTGAACAAAACTCTACTCAATGACACCTTGGCCAAAGAAGGAAGAAAGAAAGAAAGAAAGAAAGAAAGAAAGAAAGAAAGAAAAAAAGAAAGAAAGAAAGAAAGAAAGAAAGAAAGAAAGAAAGAAAGAAAGAAAGAAAGAAGAGAAAGAGAAAGAAAGAAAGGAAGGAAGGAAGGAAGGAAGGAAGGAAGGAAGGAAGGAAGGAAGGAAGGAAGGAAGAAAGAAAGGAAGGAAAGAAAGAAGAGACTTTTTAGAATTTAATGAAAATAAAGGCACAACATACCCAAATCTGTGGGACACAATGAAAGCAGTGCTAAGAGGAAAACTAATAGCCCTGAATGTCTCCAAAAAGAAACGGGAGAGAGCATACACTAGCACCTTAATGGCACACATGAAAGCTCTGGAACAAAAAGAAGCCACTTCACCCAGGAGGAGGAGAAGACAGGAAATCATCAAACTCAGGGCTGAAATCAATCAACTGGAAACAAAGAGAACCATACAAAGAATCAACAAATCCAGGAGCTGGTTCTTTGAGAAAATCAACAAGATAGATAAACCCTTAGCCAGACTGACCAAAGAGCACAGAGAAAGTATCCAAATTAACAAACTTAGAAATGAAAAGGGGGATATAACAACAGAAACTGAGGAAATCCAAAAAATCATCAGATCCTACTACAAAAGCCTATACTCAACACAACTAGAGAATCTGGAAGAAATGGACAATTTCCTAGACAGATACCAAATACCGAAATTAAATCAGGACCAAATAGATCATCGAAACAGTCCTATAACCCCTAAAGAAATAGAAGGAGTCAGAGAAAGTCTTCCAACCAAAAAAAGCACGGGACCAGAGGGTTTCAGAGCAGAATTCTATCAGACCTTCAAAGAAGACCTAACACCAATACTCTTCAAACTATTCCACAAAATAGAAACAAAAGGAACACTACCCAACTCCTCCTACGAAGACACAATTACGCGGATACCAAAACCAAAGATCCAACAAAGAAAGAGAACTTCAGACCAATTTCCCTTATGAACAACGATGCAACAATACTCAATAAAATTCTTGCCAACTGAATCCAAGAACACATAAAAATGATCATCCACCATGATCAAGTAGGCTTTATCCCAGGGATGCAGGGTTGGTTCAATATACGGAAATCCATCGATGCAATCCACTACATTAAACAAACTCAAAGAACAAAACCACATGGTCATTTCACTGGATGCTGATAAAGCATTTGACAAAATTCAGCATCCTTTCATGCTTAAAGTCTTGGAAAGAACAGGAATTCAAGGCCCATACCTAGTAAAAGCAATATACAGCAAACCGGTAGCCAGCATCAAACTAAATGGAGAGAAACGAAGCAATCCCACTAAAATCAGGGACTAGACAGGGCTGCCCCCTTTCTCCATATCTTTTCAATATTGTACTTGAGGTACTAGCTCAGGCAATTAGACAACATAAGGAGGCCAATGGGATACAAATTGGAAAGGAAGAAGTCAAACTATCATAATTTGCAGATGATATAATATTCTACCTAAGTGACCCAAAAAAACTCCACTAGAGAACTCCTACAGATGATACACAGCTTCAGCAAAGTGGCAGGTTATAAAATCAACTCAAGCAAATCAGTAGCCTTCCTATACTCAAAGGATAAGCAGGCTGAAAAAGAAATTATGGAAATGACCCCCTTAACAATAGCCACAAACAGTATAAAGTACCTTGGGGTGACTCTTACCAAACATGTGAAAGATCTGTATGACAAGAACTTCAAGACTCTGAAGAAGGAAATGGAAGAAGACTTCAAAAAATGGAAAAACCTCCCATGCTCATGGATCAGCAGGATTAATATAGTTAAAATGGCCATTTTGCCAAAAGCAATAGAAAGATTCAACACAATACCCATCAAAATCCAAACTCAGTTCTTCATAGAGATAGAAAGACCAATTCTCAAATTCATCTGGAATAACAAAAAACCCAGGATAGATAAAACTATTCTCAACAACAAAAGAAATTCTGGGGGAATCAGTATCCCTGACCTCAAGCAATATTAAAGAGCAATAGTGGTAAAAACTGCATGGTATTGGTACAGTGACAGGCAGGCGGATCAATGAAACAGGATTGAAGATCCAGAAATGAACCCACACGCCTATGGCCACTTGATCCTCGACAAAAAAGTTGAAAACATCCAATGGAATAAAGATAACCTTTTCAGCAAATGGTGCTGGTTCAACTGGAGGTCAGCATGAAGAAGAATGTGATTTGATCCATCCTTATCTCCTTGTAACTAAACTCAACTCCAAATGGATCAAGGACCTCCATATAAAGCCAGACACTCTGAAGCTAATAGAAAAGAAACTGGGGAAGACCTTTGAGGACATTGGTACAGGGGGACAGTTCCTGAACAGAACACCAAGAGAGTATGCTCTAAGATCAAGAATTGACAATTGAGACCTCATAAAATTACAAAGTTTCTGTAAAGCAAAGGACACCGTCAAAAGGACAAATCAGCAACCAACAAATTGGGAAAAGATCTTCACCAACCCTACATCAGATAGAGGGCTAATATCCAATATACCTTATTTAAAATGGGGTACAGAGTTAAACAAAGAATTCTCACCTGAAGAACTTTGGATGGCGGAGAAGCATCTTAAAAAATGCTCAACTTCATTAGTCATTAGGGAAATGCAAATCAAAACAACCCTGAGATTTCATCTTACACCAGTCAGAATGGCTAAGATTAAAAATTCAGGAGACAGCAGGTGTTGGAGAGGGTGTGGAGAAAGAGGAACACTCCTCCACTGCTGGTGGGGTTGCAAATTGGTACAACCACTCTGGAAATCAGTCTGGCAGTTCCTCCGAAAACTGGGCACCTCACTTCCAGAAGATCCTGCTATACTACTCCTGGGCATATACCCAGAGGATTCCCCACCATGTAATAAGGATACATGCTCTACTATGTTCATAGCAGCCCTATTTATAATTGCCAGATGCTGGAAAGAACCCAGGTATCCCTCAACGGAAGAGTAGTTGCAAAAAATGTGGTATATCTACACAATGGAGTACTATTCAGCCATTAAAAACAATGAATTCATGAAATTCTTAGACAAATGGATGGAGCTAGAGAACATCATACTAAGTGAGGTAACCCAGTCTCAAAAGATCAATCATGGTATGCACTCACTGATAAGTGGATATTAGCCTGGAAAACTGGAATACCCAAAACATAATCCACACATCAAATGAGGTACAAGAAGAATGGAGGAGTGGTCCCTGGTTCTGGAAAGACTCAGTGTAGCAGTATAGGGTAAAACCAGAACAGGGAAGTGGGAAGGGGTGGATGGGAGAATGGGGGAGGGAAGGGGGCTTATGTGACTTTCGGGGAGTCGGGGGCCAGAAAAGGGGAAATCATTTGAAATGTAAATAAAAAAAATATATCAAATAAAAAATAAAATAAAAATAAATACATAAATACTGATATAATTTTTTTTAAAAAAATGATTAGCTGTTTAGAACTACAAAATGTTCCAGAAGCATGTGGAAAACAGAAAATCTACTGTTGTGTCATTGGTTCCCCTTTATAACCTAGGACAGCATAAAAATAGCAAATAAGAATGAGGGACTGAGGTGACTGATAAAAAGCAATTGGTAAAACACTTGCCCTGAAAACCTGAGTGCAGATATGTGGATAAGGGGATCCCCAAAGCTTGCTTGCCTGCAAGTCTGAGAGTCAATGTGCTCCAAGAGAGTAAATCAATCACACCTGGGATTTGGGTGAGTGAACACAAAAATGTGTGTATTATATACAACATAGTATAAATAACATGAATATTATGGAGAGTTGGCTTAGCATTTAAGGGCTCTGGTTTTGTTTGTAGTTTTCTTGGTAGGCTCAGTTTTGATTGCTATAACCCACATGGCAGGTCACAACTGTAACTCTAGTTCCAGGGGATTCAGCACTAAATTCTAGCACATAGTGCATAGAAAATACACAGCAACAAAATCTACAAAATTTAAGCATATACAAAGAAGTAAAATGTATGTAATTTCTTTAAATAACTCACATTAACATATCCAATACAATGTCTTAAAAGAGACAATGGGAAAGTGTTTATAAACTAACTGAATTTTCTGTTTTGCTTTCCTTATAGAAGGCCTAGGAGCTGCTGTCTTAAAGTATGCCCATCTCACATACCTAGGAGCCTAGAGCTAATAATAATCCAGTGGGGGTCAGTGAGAAAGAGCCTAAAAAATGACCTCTCCCCTCTCAGGATGCATCCCATGAAATACAGGATGCTCATGCAACACTCCATAGACCCAAGAAGGCTGGACAAGAAGAAGGGCACAAGAAAGGATGTTTCATTCTATGAAATGATCATGGAAGGCAGATGGATTGAAGGAATTGGGTGGGAAAGTAGATAGTAAGGGAGAGGTGGATTCAGTGTCCATGATAATGAATGGAAATCTGCAACTGACAAGGGTGGTAAGGAGGGGCCAACTTCAGGAAGAGACAGAGACCTGGGCAAGGGGAGGAAAGTTGATCCACAAGTATCAGTGTGGGTGTGTTTAGTTGTGACTCACAGCACTGGGGATATGGAGCCTGGGGAGGCTGTCTCTTCTAGCTAGGCAGAAACCTCAGTGGAGCAATAGTGACATCAACCCACCCACAAAACTTTCAACCCAAAACCTTTCCTGTCTACAAGAGATGCAGGGATGGAGTAGAGACTCAGGGAATGGCCAACCAATAACCGGCCCAACTTGAGACCCAACCCATGGACAAGAAACAATCCCTGAGCCAGGCAGTGGTGGCATGCACCTATAATTCCAGCACTCTGGGAGGCAGAGGCAGGCAGATTTCTGAGTTTGAGGCCAGCCTGGTCTACAGAATGAGTTCCAGGATAGCCAGGGCTACACAGAGAAACCCTGTCTCAGGGGGAAAAAAAGAAACAATCCCTGACACTATTAATGATACTGTTATGCTTGCAGACAGGAGACTAGCACATGATATCCTATGAGAGGATCCACAGAACAGCTGACTTAGACACCACAGCTAAACATTGAATGGAACACGGAGACTCTTATGGAAGAATAAGGAGGATGGCAGTCCCTAAGGGGATAGGAACTTCACAGGAAGAACAACATAATCAGCTAACATGGACCCTTTTGGGCTCTCAGAGCCTGAACCACCAACCAAAGAACATACACAGTCTGGCCCTAAGCCTCCATGCACATAGGTAGCAGATGAGCAGCTTGGTCTTCCTGTGGGACCCAAACAACTGGAACGGGGGCTATCTCAAAGGCTGTTGCATGTTTGTGGGATACGTTCTTCTAGCTTGACTGCCTTAACTGGATTCAGTGGAAGTGAAAGCACATAGCCTCACAGAGACTCCATGTTCCAGGGTTGGGATATAACCAGGCAACCACCACCCTCTCAGGGGACGAGGGGAGGGTAAGAAAGGGCAAAGATTGTAGGAGATGCAGACTGGGAGGGGGCAGTGACCAGGATGTAAAGTGAACAAGTAAAAAATAAAAATAAAAGAATTTTTTTCCAGAAAACACTACATGGCTCAAGTGAGACTCCAATAAAACAATAAATTTTGACTTCAGTCTACTTTAAGTTAAAACATTTTATTTTAATATTTCTATATATACATACATTATACAGTTTTTCTTTACACACTGCATCTTGATGTTTTTAGTGTGTTGTGTCCCCTGCTTCAAGGGTCGGATGATCAGCTGCAGCAGCAACTAGAAAGAAAGCAAGAAGCATCAATAGTATCATCAGGCACATCATTGGTGGTATTGTCACCATCAGCATCAGTAACATCAGTGTCAATATCATCAGAATCAACTACATGAGAAACTGAGATGGTGGAGGCTTATTTTGTTAATTTTATTCTCAGATGTTGCTTCTTCTGGAATGCTTGTTTCCAGGCTGATGCTATCCTCAAGTCAGAGTTCAGAAAACAGAGATAAATATATACTAATGTTTACTAGGAAGATTTCTCTGCTTAGCCATTCAGAAAACACAAGGTTTTTCCCTGGGAGTGAAAAAAAAAAATGTCCTCATTCCAGAATGGGAGACAATCAAGTACCAATCAACTTGACATGGTCAGTTGTGTTGGTCTAAACTGGTTTTGTTACACTATGTGAAATATTTTCAGTAAATTGGGAAAAGGAAACCCTTTTTTCTGGGTCTAGGTAATGCTTAAATTGCCAGATAGAAGCAAGAAATGTAATAATAATAATACCATATGAAAGTTCATCTATTTTAGCAACTACTGTGCTCTGACTTACCTGACCCTTCTTTTCTGTTAGTGGGAGGTCCTTGGCCATTTTCTTTATGCCACACTCGTCGAATAAGATTTCTCATCCCTGCGATCATTGATAAAAGGTATGCCAGGAACCACAGGAAGGGCATTAATAGCATCAGTAGTACATCTTGCTCCAGGAGATACCCAGGCCGCCTGACAGTGGTCTTGCTATGGCCAGTGTGGTCAGCTAACGGTAAATTATCATAAAAAACGTTAGCATCCCGAGTAGGGGCCAGATGTTCATCTAGGTCAGGAACAGTAGTGAGTTCCTTATCTAAAGAAAAGCTATCATTCTTGGCTTCTTTGAGCAAGGTCAAATTGTTCAGGTCAGCTCTTTCAGTGGAGTATATGGAATAATAAGTGTAGGGACCAGGAGTAGGCTCTGGGTCAGCCCAGGGCGTGTCCCTTGCATGCTCCATGTAAATGACTAAATCACTTATGGACTCCAACTCAATGTCACTAGCTGTTTCTGAGTCATATGTCTCATCTGACTCAGAAATGTCAGAAGAACCTAGGTAAAACATTGGTTCAACGTCAGCAATAGGCCCACTGTCAGCACTGGTGGAAGGAATTGGCTCAGTATCACCAGCAGCCTCAATGTCAGCAGCAGTGGTGAAAGAAGTTTGGTCAATATCACCAGGACCACCACTGTCAGGAGCACGTTGGGAAGGAGTTGACTCAATGCCAATAGTTGCCCCAATGACAGCAGCACTGGTGGAAGGAGATGGCTCAACATCAACAGGAGCCTGAGGCATAGAAATTTTGTGCTCCTGGGGTACATGATGGAAATTTTCTGGTTTATTTCCTTTAACCTATAAAGAAAATTGGCAATGTTACTTTTGATTTAAAAATTTCACTGATTTTATTCATTTGAGCACTTGTCTGCTAATGTCAGAATCTTGATTTATAGTCCCCCAAATGTTTCAGTATTCAGACCAACTTCATCACTAACTACAATCACTGATATTCGGCAACCTCTGCTTCCTTTCTGCTTGAGTATAAGGCCCAGTATTTCTAGAAATCTTTGAAGGGAACCTGCTGAGATATTTGCTTTCCTTTCTTCTGCTCTTTGCTACATAACATCACTCTCTGTAAAAAAGAGAGATAAAAAAAGAAAGGACTAAAGGTATCCTCTCCTGTCTTTAGTACCTGAATTTTGAATTACAGCCAGACTAAGAGAATGGGACAGTGAGGTGCTTTGAGAACAAAATGAACCACTCTCTTCTGAACCATATTAACCCTTCCCCAATGAACAGCCTTTCACAGTTGCCCATTAGGTTCCTGGGATACCAGGAGTGTGAACGTGAATTTTGAAATGCATGAACAAAGTATGTCACTACTTACAGCAGAAGGGAATTGCTGAGTTCCAGGTATGGATTCTATAACTTTTATTCACTAGGTGAAATTGTAATCTCTGAGGCTTATTGCCTCCAAGGATTAACCTAGGCCCACTCCTGGAAGGTTCTAGCTTCTGTAAAATTTAGCATAGGCCTAGAATATTTTGAGTCTCTCATACTTATTGCTGAATAAGTACACCATTATTTCTGGCTCTTTGTCTCTTGCTGACAGGGTCAGCTCAGGTGTTCTAGCTCAAAGCTCCTGTCCATGCTAACTGATTCAGTTTGGATTCTCTCTTGGCCTCTCAAGTTTTGTTTGAGTTGGCCTCAAACTAACTAGCAATTTTTCCTAATCTTCTGACCCCTTCATAATCTCTGTTTCATTTTGCCTTCACCTGTGTCTTGTTGGTTCTCTCTTCAATGTGTCTCTCTAAAAGGCTCCAAGTAAAAAAAATGTCTCCTGTCCTCTCCTTTCCTCTCTTCTCCTCTCCTCTCCTCTCCTCTCATTTGTGCTCCTCTCCTCTTGTCCTTCTCTCTCTTTCTCTCTCTCACTTTATTTCCCTCTCTATCTCTACACTATCAAGTAGCTTCCCTTTCCTCTTTCGTCTTGAGAGAGTTGGGAATGTCCTGTTCTGTCAAATCTTTCTCTGATACATCACTTCTCTGCCATGCAATTAGACATCTCTTTCAAACAAGGCGCTTCACTCTACAAACTAATTTTACCTTGATTGTTTAGGATTAAAGGTGTTTACTAAGGAAGTGTCTGTATTCTGGCTAGAGGGATTAAAGTTCTGTGCAAAGGCTGAGCCACACACAATAACTAGAAATGAGTTTATTGAATAAACAGCACAAGCACAGTATGATCAAATATCCTGCAACACCATGAACTTTGTTACACTGAGAGGATGTATATAATGGATGTATATAAAGGATCCAGCACCTCTGTGGCAGCTTGAATCTCAACAGCCCCATAGGATCATATAATGCTTGCTCTCCAGATGGCAGGACTGTTTTGGAAAGGATTAGGAGTTGTAGCCTTTTTGTAGGATATGTGTTGCTGGAATGAGCTTTAAGATTTCAGTAGACTGGTGCCATTTCCACAAAGTTCTCTCTTTCCTGTGTAGGTCAAAATGTGGTCTCTCATCTGCTGCTTCAGTACCATGCCTGTCTGCCTGAACCATGATGGTGATGTGTGTATCCAACTGGAACCATGAACCCCACTTCAAATGCACCCTTTCTTCTAGAAGTTGTCTTTCCCATGGTATTTTATCACAGCAATAGACAGTAACTAACATAACCATCACCTAGTTACAGTGGGAGTGGCTTGAAAAGTCTGAAGGACTCATTCCGAGCTGTGAAGGGATTTCACCCAGTGGATTTGGTCACAAAACGAGTGATCAAATTCCCTAATGCTAGCTTAGTTAGGATACTCAGAAAACCCATTGATTCAACCAGATAAATTTAAAAAATGTGAGTGTTGAAAATGGATTTGATGCTGCATGGCAAATGGGAAGTCTCATTGACTTTTATAAGATAACAAATAAGGTCTCCATATATTTGTCATTGCTTACATCTCTGTGAAACTCATAGCTTAGCAGTCTACTTTAGTCTTTCAGGACCAGGTTTGAGGATGGTATATGCTACTTACATGAAAAACTCACACTCCAAAACATACTCTGCATCGTCAAGCAACAGACCACAGAGAAGATTCAACAAAATAAGGTAAGAAACACTGTTGATCATGGTAAAACTACTCTGGAAATCAGTTTGGCGTTCCTCAGAAAACTGGACATAGTACTACCTGAAGATCCAGCTACACCACTCCTGGGCATATACCCAGAAGAAACAACATGTAATAAGGACACATAATCCCCTATGTTCAGACCAGCCTTATTTTTAATAACCAGAATCTGGAAAGAACCCAGATGTCCTTCAATAGAGGAATGGACACAGAAAATTTGGTACATATACACAATGGAGTACTACTCAGCTATTAAAAACAATGAATAAATGAAATTCTTAGGCAAATGAATGAAACTAGAAAATATCATCCTGAGTGAGGTAACCCAATCACAAAGAACAAACAAGGTATACACGTGCTGATAAGTGGATATTAGCCCAAAAGCTCAGAATACCCAAGATACAACTCACAGACCACATGAAGCTCAAGAAGATATAAAGCCAAAGTGTGCATACTTTGATCCTTCTTAGAAGGTGGATCAAAATCCCCATGGCTCACAGGTAACCAATAGACTGAGCATAGAGTCCCCAGTGGAGGAGCTAGAAAAAGGTTCCAAGGAACTGAAGAATTTTGCAGCCCCATAGGAGGAACAATAATATGAACCAACCAGTACCTCCAGAGCTGCCAGGAACAAAACCACCAACCAAAGAGTACACATGGAGGGACCCATGCCTCCAGCTTTATATGTAGCAGGCCTTTTCAGTCATCAATGAGAGGAGAGGCCATTGGTCCTGTGAAGGCTCGATCCCACAGTGTAGGGGAATGCCAGGTCAGGAAAGTGGAGGTAGAGTTTGGTAAGCAGGGGGAAGGGGATAGGATAGGGGCTTTTGGAGGGGTAACAAGGAAATGGGATACCATTTGAAATGTAAACAAAGCAAATATCTAATGAAATAAAAAGAGAAGCACTGTTGATCAAAGAAAAAGAATGAGGAAGCAGACATGTTACATGTGTGTTCACAATGTTCAAATGGATCGTGTGAGAAGTTCAGTTCACTGGATTCACTGAGAACAATGGACTTGAATACAGCAGAGCATGTGGTATTTTTTGGACAGAGGCACGTTTTCATATGACCTGTGTTACCAGACTCATTACTCTCTCCTCATTCTGTAAATATGCTTGAGCCAGTTATGAATAAAAGAATGAAAGGACCATATGATGCAAAGTAAAATTTCTAGAACATTTGCCACATGGAACACCAAAACACTGAAGAGAAATGAGAAGACACTGAAGAGATTTTCCTGAATTGTTAGTCACACAACAGGAGTATATTACCAGCATTTACTTACCAGTATACATAAATTCATAATTCAAAACAGTTTTATTTTAGGAATTTGTGTACATGTGTGCACATTACTTTGCTTTTTTCTCCTATGCTTGTATGTCTCTCTCTCTCTCTCTCTCTCTCTCTCTCTCTCTCTCTCTCTCTCTCTCTCTGTGTGTGTGTGTGTGTGTGTGTGTGTGTGTGTAGATGTTTCTGTGTATCTGTGTTTGTATATGTTTGTGTGTGTATGTGTCTGTGTGTGTGTGTGTATATAGACTACATGGAAGTTTCAGGAGCTGGCTCTCTTTTATCACAGAGTTATAAGGAGGCTCTCATTGTTTCTACTGCTCTGTATGTTTTAATCTGGCTGGCTTGTGAGTTTTAGGGCTGTTCTGCATGCTTAGCCTCAAATCTGGATTCAGGGGTACAGGGATAATATACCTAATACTTTTTACTTTTTCCAGCATGAAATCCACGTTATTAGGCTTCCAAGGCCAGTGGACTAACCCTTTGAACCATCTGGTTTGTATATTTTATGTATACACACACACACACACATATATGCATCTGAACATATATGTATGTATTTATACATGTATATAGTCTACTTTTAAAATAAAAGCAGAGAGAGGGGGAGAGGAGAGAGAGAGAGAGAGAGAGAGAGAGAGAGAGAGAGAGAGAGAGAGAGAGAGAGAGAGATTGTTACCAGTTCAGAATGAAAAGGATATTGAGAAAAGTATTTCCCATTGACATGAGAACTTTTTCTTTGCCCCAAACTAGACACCATCTATGAAACATGCCTGTATCATTGTATTCCCTGTCTGGCTGAACCTCTTCATAAAGACTTGTGTTGGGTATTTTGTTAGCATGCAGTAGAGAACTGTTATTATTTTTCTCAGGTCCATGATATTTTTTATTTTGTATTTATTGCACTGCAATTGCCATGTAGGCTTCTAGGAAGTCTTCTGTTTGTTAGGTTTTATGCAAGTTTATCATCAGGAAATAATGTCTATTGTTATTTCGATCACATAATTTATTTCTTTGAGGAGTGGAAACTACCTTTGGCTTAGTTGTCTCTGGCATCTATCACTGCTTAAATACTAGTGTGGATTGTATTCTAATGATTGTTATATAAAAGAAGTCGCCACATTTAGTGCCAACTGTAACTAATCCATGGTTACCACATTCTTTTCCATTATTATGTACATTTTATATCATCATAAGAATACTATTTACAGGAAAAATGTGTTTGTATTAAGAAGGAAAAATGTGTTTGTATTAAGAACGTTAGTTTTAAAAACTCTAATGATTATTCACTAAAATACTAGATAATTGTCGAGTAAATTAATCCATATTAAAATTACCTGAGTTCTACCTCCTTGCTAAGTTCTCTCTAGGACAAAAATTACTCAAGTTCATCTCATATTGTAGCTAATATTAATTTGAAAACCAAATTGAGCTAGGCTTAAAAGAAAGAACATTTGAGTTTGGTTTGTGACAATAGTAAATTCACAGTTTCTAATGATTTCATTAGGTGAAATAATTATGTCTAATCTGCCCCTTTTAAAATGGTGACTTCAGAGGGTTCAGATTAAGGTGCTGAGCTAGTTGTTAACAGTGTGTAATGGAGTAAGTGGTATGAGTAAGATCTGCAAACACTTCTTGCTTTGTACCTTCTGAATGGGGATTAAAACAGAAAAGAGGGCTATTACTTTTGTACAGGCTTCTATAGTTGCTGTGACAAAATATCTGATGGAGAACATCAGTCAGTTACTTCAAGGAAGGCAACAGGGTGTCCTGGTTTGTGGCAGTAGTCTGTTGCATCTCACATGCTGGTAAACCAGGAAACTGGTACCACAAGTAGGCATAACTATTAAAACCTAACAGTGACAACCTTGTGCTATGTAGGCCAAACCCCCAAAGAGTGGCCAAGTGTTTAAACACAGGAGAACCCATTTCTCTCTGTCTGATCTCCCATGTACTGGGGAGCAGGTGTGTTAATGTTAAATAACACACACACTTTTTATAATACGCTGTGTGTGTGTATGTGTGTGTGTGTGTGTGTGTGTGTGTGTGTGTGTGTTAATGCTAAAGTATTTTCAGGCAAAGTATAAATCAGAGGGCCATTGAGATGGCTAAGCAGATAAAGGTACTTGTCAGCATTACTGACACCTTGAATTTCATACCTGAGACTGAAATAGTGGGAGGAAAAGACTGACTCCTATTAGTTATACTTTGATACCCACAAGTCACACTGTCTTCCTCTACTCACCAAGTAAATTAAGAACATAGTGTCCTTAAAGTGAAAGAGAATATCCTGTCTGCTTTATGAGTTCATGAATTAAAGGTGTTCGCCCACGTACACAATATCCTATTGAGTGCACCCTGCCGATTAGTCCTTAGGACTTCAATGGGTAAAATGTGAAGGCTGAGACCAGGGGTCCAGGAAATTAACAAATATTCTAAGACTGACTACTTGTTTCCCCTGATGATACTTTAAATCATTTGCATATCAAACATGTTCACTCTGTGGGCTGGAAAAGGCTTGCTGTATTGCTCTAGCCCAGCATCTTAGTTTGATTTGTAATACACAAACGTTGGCTAACAAAATTCTGGAACACCAAGTCCAGGGGATGAAATGATCTCTTCCTATGTCTGTGGGAAGCACACGCACATGCTACACAGACAGAACACACATGCAAAACATTCACAAACTTAAAGTCAGTCGATCTAAGAAAGGAAACACAAATGTTGATTGCTTTCATGTTGACTCTACCTACTTCCAGGAGCCTGCATTGCCTATTTTCTGTAATGAGTTCTTCTCACTGTGTTACAAACATGCTCATTTTCTGGTTTTTTTCTTTTGTTTCCATAGACTAAATTCCTATCACTTACACTTTATAACATTGGTTCTCAACCTGTCTATCATGACCAACTTGAGGAGGGGCATAGAACAGACTCACACAAGTTGCCTAAGGCCTTCTGAAAACACAGATATGACATTAAAACAGAACATTATCAAACCTACAGTTATGGAATAGCAACAAAAACAATTTTATGGATGGGAGTCACCACAGCATGAGGAACTCTATGCCAGGGTCACAGCATTAGTGAAGTTGAGAAGCACTGACTAACACAGTGACTGGCAAGGAGTGAGGATATGAAGGAGTTAAAGGGAACATTCAAGGCTGGCTTTCTCTTCTCTGATACTACTGGCAGTACTCAAGACATAGGCACACACACACCATTCCCCTTCACAACAAGCAAATCTATTACTTATCAAACTAGGGAGAATTACCATTATGGATGCTTTTTCTTCCCAAAGATCAGGTATTGGATCTCCCTGAGAACATACATAAACTTCAGATTTTGTAAAAAACTTCCGCATCCGCTTTTGTAATCTATGTAAAGTTTTGTTAGATTCTTCCTGCAGTGCAAAAGAAGAGAGTTAACTTTTTTGTTTGGTTTTGCATGCATGCTTTCAAATCAACTTTATTCCTTAGTAACACAGGATATTGTCACATGAAAAGTAAAAACCATTATTAAACATGAAATCTCTCTTAATATGCTAGTCTATTTGCAAATTGCTAGGATATCCTCAAGTTGTAAAAGATGCTAGTCTAGATGAAGAGAAAATCATGAAATGAGAAACAGGACCTTGTTCTTCTGGTGAAGACTAAGCTCAATTCATCATGTGTCAAATTTTCTACATCTTGTATAAGATGTTCCTTAATATTAATAAAACCTCTTTTTACAGTCTTTTTCTTCCATTTTTGGAGGGCACAAAATGCACATTTGTCCATTTATAAATAAATGCCAATTAAATTTCCAGTGCTATCCATATCATAGTACCTGTGGAACTGCTTGACAGAAACATATTGATCTATTGAGTTACATTCAAATGTCATAAAATGTCATGTATCATTCATACAGCCCCTCCCTCTAGGGTTACAGGTAATACAGAACCAGGTTTCCCAACCTCCAGCAGTTCATAGTGAGGAAGTCGTTTCAAACTGAATATGGAAGTATCTCAGTAAAACACTACAAAATTTTAAGTGTTTGATGTGACACAAATAATATAAGTGTATATTATTTTAAAACACAAAAAGAACTTAAATGGAACAAAAAGCAGTTGACTCTCTGCTTCTAGAAATGCTGGCTAATTGGATAAAGACACTTATTGTTTAACTAGATGAAGAGCTTTCAACATATCCTTATAAGAATCAAATAGAAAATGCTCTAATCTCTTCATAAGGCAAATTTTATGAACATATTACATATTGCTAAATATCCACAATTTCTTCTCTGTCTAAATACAGATGAAAGAGGGAAACCAGAGATGCTCTCATATGATGCTGAAATAGGAGTGTCTGTGGATAGATAAAACTTATGGGCATTTTGCTAAGGATAAAGGCACTTTGGAGATTCCTGGATCATTGAAATATCTGGACTAATTAAAATGCATTCTGGCCTAGTATCACAGTCACATATTTAAATCAGTCTAATGTGTATTCATTTCTGCAAACAATTCTTTGTCATACACCAAACATCTTCTATTAGGTGAGAACTGCACTCAGTCTTCCACTCACTGTCTTTTGAGTTCATTCTCATATTGGGCCACCACTACCCACAAAGACTTACTGCTCACTTGCAATTTATAGAAAGTTCCACAGCTACAATATGATTTCCTCAGAACCACCTTTTCCATATAAAACTGGCATAGTTAAACTACTACTGAATGAAGACAGAATTTATAAGAAAATTTCACAAAGAAGCATTTTACCTTGTTCAAGGAAGTATACCTGACATTGTCCCGTTTTATACACCTAGGAACAACAACAGTAGATTTGTCAGGGAGCCTTTAGTACAAAAACATGCAACCTTCTTTCAACCTTAGTTTTGTGGCTGGATCTCTTGTTCTTTAATGAAAACCCTAGGGTGGCTATCGAGTAAACTTTAGGAGATTCTCTGTCACCATCCCCTGTCTCACCATAAGGGCCCCAGGATACAGTAGCACATGAGACTATCAGACCTCATGTGGATTCTGGCATCCAAACTCCCATTCTCACACATGCATGGCAAGCACTTCATCCACTGGGTCATCTCCCTAGCTATGAATTCTTGTCAGCATTTCGCGCTGTGTGAGAGATATAATCAGTAATTTCAACTTGGTTTGCTCTATAGTTATTGAGTGTATAATTTCAGAAGAAATAAAGAAGCTGAAATTGTCTTTCACAGAGGCAAAGACAGGTTCTGAATGTTGTGTTTTCTACAGATTAATATATTGTAAAATGCACACATTCTTACCACAATGATCTTCTTCTTGTAGTTCGATCACTAGCTACAAAAGAGAGAGGCAAAATTTGTCATTAAACAACTAAGAAAGATGGCTATCATGTGCCAAGGCTATTTCTTGAGACCCTATATGCTTTGAAACCATTTATGAAAAGCCTTTAAACAGAATATTGATTTGTAAGCACTAAATATATGGGGAATTATTCCTTTCCTTTTCCTTCTATTTTTAAAATACAAAGAGAAAACCTTATCAACAGTTACTACTTATCATAAATTGTTGTGCAAAATACCTATGGTGGTGAGCACTATCATACACAAGAAGTGTCACCTTAGTCTGTATTGTTATCCCATAGTGAACTGTGAAAAGGATAGCTTCATGTTGCCTTTGCTGCTTTTTGTCTCTGGCGTAGGGATGCTGGTAGAATTCTTAGTGAGCATACCCATTTTGTGCAGAAGTGAAAGGGGATTCTCCAAGTATTGACTTGAACTTCCTTCACTGGGGAGGAATATTCACTCCTAAGAACAGGGAATCTTAGTCTATGGTGACTGTCATTGCAACATAGCTAAACAAAGGAGACCCAAGACCTTTGCAAAGCAATTCCAGCTGCAAGTGTGACACAGCTCCAGAGAGATCAGTGCATTACTCTACAGGAGATCTTCTGAGAAAGATGATAAAGGCCCTCAGTTCTAGCATTGGTCCCACCTCATGTGCAGTGCAAAGAAGTTCAGCATCAACTTCCATTGCCTCCCATGGAAAGACCACCTTAGTAGTTATGCGAACTGGAATATTACTCCACGGGGAGACACATGGAAAAAACTTGGGCACAAAGAAGCAATTCCAATGGAGTAATGCCTCACATGAAACATTTTTGAATTTATTTCCACATATAAAACACTGGTGGACTCAAGTATCACTCTATGTAAAAAGCCTGCCCTCCAAACAAACTAAAACATGAACAATTCTTGTTTGCTTCCTTTATAGTATGTAAGACTCCACTCTACCTTCCTGTGCATTACCCATGGCCAGAGCAAAGCATTTGTCCCACCAAGAAATGGGCTGAGAAAGTGGCTCTTCGGTAGACCTTATGCTAAGCATGAGAGGGGCCTCTGTCAATCCTTATCACCACAAAGAAAGCTCCATTGCTGAAATAACTTAAAAGAAACTCACCCACATTACACTAATGCTATTTCACATCATGCTTATGTGAAGAGGTTCCTTCACATAAGAAGATTCCTTATGTGAAGGAATCTAGATTCCTCTACACTATTCTCTGGCTGGTGCTTGCCAAAGGCAAAGTAGGTGTGAGAGATGCTGTGGTGACAGCTGCTGAAAGCATAAACTCTGTGGAGTTTCTCTCATTGTGAGAATCATATTTAGAAAGAATGAATGGCCCCCCCTGTGCTGTATACTACAAAATGATGTGATTTTCTCAACCTTCCTTCTACTGTGGCAGTTTTTTCCGTATATTATGTCTTGTAGCATAAAAACCAAGTATCACTATAAATTTGGTACGTAATAGAACTTCAGGAAAAGGTGCTGTCGGAGTAGTTAATATGGAAGCTGCTTGCATAGAATGCTTAGAAAGGCAGTTTTCATTCCCCGGCACAACCTACAAAAGTCAGCCACCGTTCATTACTTAAAAACCGTTCCTGAGTGATCCAGTTATTTATAATGTGAAGATATTCACATTTAAACTGAAGTAAACTAAAAATAACCAGTAGATAATATATGAATTATCAAATAACTTGAAACTGAGAAATTCTATCAAGGAAAAAAATCCAGATGGCCCTAATGATATTTAGTCCTTGAAAAATATAGTGGAAGTAATTGAATACTCTAGTTTTGTTTTCTTGACAGGATCACATTTTATGGACACTGACACATATAACAATATGTAGCCAATAATATAAGATATCTATTATAAAAATTTTTAAAAATAAAATCCATTTCGTAAAAAGTCAACTTGCCGTTATGTGACTAGAGAGGACCCACATCTTGGAATAGGTGAAAAATCTTTTAACTTATAAAAAGACGATACATCAGTACATCATTTTAAATAAACAAACATACTACAGGTGATATAGTTGAGTTTAAAATTTCTTAGAAACAATTCCTTAAATAAATTTGAATCCTAAAAATGTTTAGCAGCAAATTAAGAAAGGATGTAGCTACTAGAATTCTTTATTTCCTTAATTACTATTCTAGCAGGAACAAAACTTTTTTTATAATTAAAACAGAATCAGTAGAATACTTGCCATTAATCTTACCTGTATTATACTGGGAAGAGTTTTTTAGGATGGATTTCAGCGGTCCTCGTGGTTTCACTCTACTGAAGCATATTTTAAGAGTGTTATTTTAATAGTCAACTTCATTGGTCATTAGGGAAATGCAAATCAAAACAACCCTGAGATTTCACCTTACACCAGTCAGAATGGCTAAGATTAAAAATTCCGGAGATAGCAGGTGTTGGAGAGGGTGCGGAGAAAGAGGAACACTCCTCCACTGCTGGTGGGGTTGCAAATTGGTACAACCACTCTGGAAATCAGTCTGGCGGTTCCTCCGAAAACTGGGCACCTCACTTCCAGAAGATCCTGCTATACCACTCCTGGGCATATACCCAGAGGATTCCCCACCATGTAATAAGGATACATGCTCTACTATGTTCATAGCAGCCCTATTTATAATTGCCAGATGCTGGAAAGAACCCATGTATCCCTCAACAGAAGAATGGATGCAAAAAATGTGGTATATCTACACAATGGAGTACTATTCAGCCATTAGAAACAATGAATTCATGAAATTCTTAGGCAAATGGATGGACCTAGAGAACATCATACTAAGTGAGGTAACCCAGACTCAAAAGATGAATCATGGTATGCACTCACTAATAAGTGGATATTAACCTAGAAACCTGGATTACCCAAAACATAATCTACACATCAAATGAGGTACAAGAAGAAAGGAAGAGTGGCCCCTTGTTCTGGAAAGACTCAATGAAGCAGTATTCAGCAAAACCAGAACGGGGAAGTAGGAAGGAGTGGGTGGGAGGACAGGGGGAGAGAAGGGGGCTTACGGGACTTTTTGGGAGTGGGGGGGGGGGCTAGGAAAGGGGAAATCATTTGAAATGTAAATAAAAAATATACCGAATAAAAAAAAATTTAAAAAAAAGAAATGCAAAAAAAAAAACATTAATGAAAGCCTTTAAATTCTTTGTTGCTTGATTTCCTAAATTATATTACATTGCAAATTAAAAAACTATTAATTTGTTCTTCAAACAGTTGATTACATTTGGGAACACTTTCTTTACAACTTTTCCTAGTGTGGAACATAGGGAAGAATTTAGCCCACAAAAATTAGCCCAAAAAAACCATATACAGATACAGAAAAATGCGCGCGCGCGCACACACACACACACACACACAGAGAGAGAGAGAGAGAGAGAGAGAGAGAGAGAGAGAGAGAGAGCACACACACAGAGAGAGAGAGAGAGAGAGAGAGAAAGAGAGAGAGAGAGAGAGAGAGTCACTAGTACCTCTTCAGCCTTTGTTTTGATAGCTGTGCTGACTGGTATTTTTACTCTACAGACTCAATGTCAGTCTTTGGCCCTGGAGCAGCACAGCACCTTCTCTCATGGTACCTTGTGCATATTTCACTGACCATGATGTTACCACCCAAGAGGTTAATTTGTGGACCATCAAATAGATTTCTAGAACTCTTAAAATCCCACCACAGCTTTCACAGTGTTCAAGCTGCTCCTTCATAACTCATGCATGAATGAATCCTGAAATCACAATCTGCCTGTTTCTAGGCCAAACAAGCATTTCTATGAATTAAAAAGATAATTGCAAGAGCAAAGGACAATGAAACCTAGTGGACACTTGTGGTTTTACTGTGGAACTGTTCAGAATTCCAAATAGAAGTTAACATGTGTATTTTGCAAGGAGTCTGAATAGTTTTAAGTACTGAAAAGTTTTGAATCTTCACTTTTGACATCAGCCTTGATGATTTGGGGAATTTTCAAACATTTTCAATATAATTGTCCTCTCTTGTAGAAGTAATTAATAATAATGAGCACAGAATTAGCTTGAAATAGAACTTTAAATTTTCTACCAAACCAGTGTCTAAACAGGAATGGATTGGCCTTCCCCTCTACGTTCATGTCCAACTGTTGTGGAAGACAAAAGCCCCCTTTGTAGAGAGGTAAATATTAGTTACACTGTCATTCAGATAATCTATTGAGAGTAAAAGGATTCATTACTGTGAAAAACAAATCATGTGAACAGATCATTGATGGATGGAGCATTCTGGAAGATATGGGTGTCTTCCAACAACTATGAAAGATGCTATACCTGACAAAATGGTCCTTTGCATATAAAGATGATTGTCGGAAGAGGAAAGAAATGTGTTGGTATCCTGTAATACTGGACTGAAAATGGAGAACTACCTCAATTTATGTAAATTTTCAGACAAGAGAAATGCCTGAAATGACAGCTACTAGTGTGGGTCTTAGTTCACAAATTGAATTCAGTAAGGCTTGGAAAGCTAAGGAAGTTTAGATGGACAACCATGTTCCTAGCTAATCCCAGCAGGCTCTTTTTCCAAATTGCAGAGTTGGTTCTTGGAAATGGTGGGGGAATGTGATGGACATGTTCATAGGAACCACATTGAGAAAGTTTTCAAGTGAATAAGATATGTATCATACTGTGGGACTTGTAAGACAAAGGTCTCAAAGTACTCCCAACAAGAATTTGCTTCTTCTCTTTGAATTTACCTACTATTACTGTATTGTTAAACCTTACCGGGACAAATGCTTTTCATCTTTAAAATAAAAGACTTCTGAAAATAAAAACAAAATATATTTTATTACAACTATAGAAAAACCTTATCTGTAAAAATGATCAGATTCAATGTTAGTGTCAATTTCTATGAGACCAATCTAGAGACTATTCTAGAAGAAATATTCATTTGTAGCAAATAATTTCATGAAGAACTGTTATACTTCAAATTAAAGATGACAGTAGTTTATCAAACATTAATACCTAAAAATAAATTCACACACACACACACAATTGTGATGATCTTAAATGAACTCTCTCATACTAATAGAGAGCACAAAACTGACCACAATAATCAACTGTTTAAAAAATAACTTCTTGTGATTCATTTTAACCCTAGGTTGATGGTTCTGGAAAGAATTATAGATTGAGTCTGGTAGCATACCATTTGAATGCTACGTTTTGTCAACACTTAGGAGCCTCAACCCCACTTCTAAAAAGAGCAGAACCCAGAGCTGAGTTGTAAGCTGTCCCTTGAGTGCCATTCTTTGGCCACAATTTAAACCAACATAAGTAGGCCTGCTGCACCAGGAACATCCAAATTAGACCTAGTCTCTGAATGCTCTACCCATTTTCCAGAAGCCATACACTGTCCCCTGATTTTCAGTGTCCAGGCAAAGGCAGCCCATCTCAGGACTCTTGCACCAGAAACATCCAGTCGGCTAAAGGCCACCATAAGAACACAAACAATAAGAGCTAATTCAATATGACACATCCAGAGCCCAGGTATCCTATTATAGCAAGCTCTGGATATCCTAACATGATCAAAGCACAATAAAATATCATTAAACCCAATCTTATGAAAATTAAAGGCACAAAACTAACAAATCCCTTAAATAACTGGAAAATACAATCAAGCATGTGAAGAAAATGAATAAAACAATTCAATACCTGCAAATGGTCAAAGATGCAGTAAAGAAAACACAGAGGGAACCTTGGAGATGGAAAACCTTAGAAAGAGAACAGGAACAAGATAAAAGAAAACCTAAGAAAGAGAACAGCCAACAGAATAAAAATAATGGAAGAGTCGATCTCAGGTATTTATGATATGATAAAAGAAACTAACACGTCAACCAAAGAAAATGTTAAACCTGAAAAAATTACTGACTCAAAGTATTCAGATATTCTGAGTCACTGAAAAACCCTGCTAAGAATAATGGAAATGAACAAGAATGAAGACAGTACCAGCTGCAAGGACAAGAAAATATTTGAAAGAAAATCATAGAAAAAAAAATCCACCCAACCTAAGGAAAAAATGCCTATCAACATAGAAGAAGCTTACAGAACACCAAGTTGACTGGTGTTCCCAAGAAATAATAATCCTATGCTCTCTATGTTCTATGATCTATGCTCAATGACCCCTGGAGAAAGAAGAAATCAAAGACTTTCTAGAATTTAATGAAAATGAAGGCACAAAGTATCCAAAATTATGGGACACAATCAAAGCAGTGCACAACGAAAAGTTCATAGATCTTTATCTATTCAAAAAATTGGAGAGATTTCATACTAGTAACTTAACAGCACATCTGCAACCTGAAGAAGAAACAGAAGCAAACACACTCCAGAGGAGTAGATGGCATGAAATAGTCAACAGAGAAACAAAGAAAACAATACAAAGAATCAACAAAACCAAGAGTTGCTTAATCAACTCTAAGATTCCATTCTACACACACATCACAAAAGCGAAGACGCAGCTATACCACTCCTGGGCATATATCCAAAAGATGCTTCACCATATAACCTCAAGGAGACTTGCTCTACTATGTTCATAAAACTTTTATTTGTAAAAGCCAGAAACAGAAAACAACCAGAATAGACTTCAACTGAAAAATGGATTAGGAAAATGTGGCATATTTACAAAATGAAATATCATTCATCTATTAAAAACAAGGAATCCATGAAATTTGAAGTCAAACGAATGGGATTTAAAATTTTCATCTTGAGTGTGGCTATCCAAATCCAAAAATGCAGATGTGGTATGTACTCACTTAGTAGTGAGTACTTTTTTAGCCATATAGTACAGAATAATCATGCTAAAATCCAGACTTTAAGAAGCTAAAAAGTGAGGGCCCAAGGGTAGATGCTTGAATCTCACTCATAGGAGAAAAAAATAGACATCAGGGTTCTATTTAGGGAGGGAAATTTTTGGGAGATGGGGAGGGGAACTAATGTGGGAACAGGTGTAGGTAGTGAAGAGACTTCCAGTGAAAGGAAGAATACCAAGGCATTCACAAAAACATCAACCCAAAATTTATCCTACCTATAAAATATTCAGGGATTAAAATGATACAGAGATTAAGGGAATAGCCACCCATTAACTGGCCTAACTTGAGACACACCCTATGGGAGAGAGCCAATCTTTGACACCATTAATGATATTCTGCTATGACTGCAGACAGGAGCCAAAGATAACTCTTCTGAGAGGCTACATCCAGTAGAGACTGGAAACAGATGTACACACACCCACAGCTAAATATCAAGTGGAGTTTGGAGAATCTTATGGAAGAATTGGGGAAGGACACTGAACACAAAGGACGACAGTGTGACTGAGGGGTCTGGGACACCACAAGAAAACATACAGAATCAATTAACCTGGGCCCATGAGGGCTCACAGAGATTGAACCACCCATGAAAGAGCACACATGGGGTACACATAGACATCCTCCCCATAAGGAGCAGATGTGCAGCTTGGTCTTCATGTGGGTTCTCTAAAAACTGAAGCGAGGACTGTTTCACACTGTTGGATGCATTTGGATTCCTTTCTGCTAGTAGAGCTGCCTTGTCTGGTCTCAGTGGGAGAGGAGCTAAAATCTCTACTTATTTAGGGTAATAGAACCAGCTACTATATGCTATATTAATAATCATTATAAAAACCTTACCTTCATTGAAGCTGACATGCTTCACTCCAGTTTTCTGGGCTGGTGTCCCTGTCCTGTGACATAGGTTTAAAGGTTATCATTATTGTGCTATTCATAAGAAAAACATTTAGCAAGTATATTAAGTACTTTATATTTGAGTCCCTACTCTATCTTACTGTAGATAGTTACTAACAATATTTTTTTTGAAACAGGATCTCACAATGTGGGCATGCTGGTCTGAAATCTGCTCTATGGATCATGTTGGCCTTAAATCACAGAGATCTATGTATCTTCTACTTCCAGAGTTCTGGGACAAAATGCATGGGCCAAGAGAAACAGACAAACACTGTTAAATTCACTTTTCAGCAATTGATTGGGATTGCTGACTGCCATCCTTCCCAGTTTTTCTCAAGAGAAAACATGAGGAATAAGCTCTTAATTAAACACAAACAGAAGTGCTCATACACCCCACACACACACACACACATACACACACAAACACACTTTTTTTTATTCGATATATTTTTTATTTACATTTCAAATGATTTCCCCTTTTCTGGACCCCACTCCCCGAAAGTCACATAAGCCCCCTACCCTCCCCCTGTTCTCCCACCCACCCCTTCCCACTTCCCTGTTCTGGTTTTGCCTTATACTGCTTCTCTGAGTCTTTCCAGAACAAGGGGCCACTCCTCCATTCTTCTTGTACCTCATTTGATGTATGGATTATGTTTTGGGTATTCCAGTTTTCCAGGTTAATATCCACTTATTAGTGAGTGCATACCATGATTGATCTTTTGAAACTGGGTTACCTCACTTAGTATGATGTTCTTCAGCTCCATCCATTTGCCTAAGAATTTCATGAATTCATTGTTTTTAATGGCTGAATAGTACTCCATTGTGTATATATACCACATTTTTTGCATCCATTCTTCTGTTGAGGGATACCTGGGTTCTTTCCAGCTTCTGGCTATTATAAATAGGGCTGCTATGAACATAGTAGAACATGTATCCTTATTACATGGTGGGGAATCCTCTAGGTATATGCCCAGGAGTGGTATAGCAGGAGCTTTCAGAAGTGACATGCCCAGTTTTCGGAGGAACCGCCAGACTGCTTTCCAGAGTGGTTGTACCAATTTGCAACCCCACCAGCAGTGGAGGAGTGTTCCTCTTTCTCCACATCCTCTCCAACACCTGCTGTCTCCTGAATTTTTAATCTTAGCCATTCTGACTGGTGTAAGATGAAATCTCAGGGTTGTTTTGATTTGCATTTCCCTGATGACTAGTGAAGTTGAGCATTTTTTAAGATGTTTCTTGGCCATCCAAAGTTCTTCAGGTGAGAATTGTTTAATTCTGTACCCCATTTTTTAATAGGGTTATTTGGTTTTCTGGGGTCTAACTTCTTGAGTTCATTGTATTTATTGGATATTAGCCCACTATCTGATGTAGGGTTAGTGAAGATCTTTTCCCAATTTGTTGGTTGCCGATTTGTCCTTTTAATGGTGTCCTTTGCTTTACAGAAACTTTGTAATTTTATGGGTTTGATGAAAGAAGGTAACTATCTTGCTTTTTCCAAGGTGTCATTTCCCTCCTTGTATTGGAGTTTTCCTCCTATTATTCTTTGTAGAGCTGGGTTTGTAGAAAGATATTGTGTAAATTTGGTTTTGTCATGGAATATCTTGGTTTCTCCATCTATTGTGATTGAGAATTTTTCTGGGTATAGTAGTCTTGGCTGACATTTGTGTTCTCTTAGAGTCTGCATGAGATCTACCCAGGATCTTCTAGCTTTCATGGTCTCTGGTGAGAAGTCTGGTGTGATTCTGATGGGTCTTCCTTTATATGTTACTTGGCCTTTTTCTCTTGCTGCCTGTAATATTCTCTCTTTGTTTAGTACATTTGGGGTTTTGATTATTATATGACGAGAGGTATTTCTGCTCAGGTCCAGTCTGTTTCGAGTTCTGTAGGCTTCTTGTATATTCATGGGCATCTCTCTCTTTAAGTTGTAAAAGTTTTCTTCCATAATTTTGTTAAAGATATTTGCTGGCCCTTTCAGCTGTAAATCTTCACTCTCATCTATACCTATAATCCTTAGGTTTGGTCTTCTCATTGTGTCCTGGATTTCTTGGATGTTCTGGGATACAAGCTTTTTGCATTTTGCATTTTCTTTGACTGTTGAGTCAATGGTTTCTATGGTATCTTCAGTATCTGAGATTCTTTCTTCTATCTCTTGTATTCTGTTGCTGATATTTGCATCTATGGCCCCTGATTTCTTCTCAAGGTTTTCTATCTCCAGAGTTGTCTCCCTTTGTGATTTCTTAGTTGTTTCTACTTCTGATTTTAGATCCTGGATGGTTTTGCTTAGCTCCTTCACTTGCTTGTGTTTTCCTGTAATTCTTTAAGAGATTTTTGTGTTTCCTCTTTCATGACTTCTGCTGCTTGACTCACTTTCTCCTGCATTTCTTTAAGTTTTTTTGTGTTTCTTCTTTATTGGCTTCTATCTCTTGAGCCTTATTCTCCTGAATTTCTTTAAGTGGTTTTTGTGTTTCCATTATACGGGTTTCTAGCTTATTCATGTTCCCCTATATTTCTTTATGAGATTCATTTATGTCCTTTTTGTGTTCTTCTAGCAGCATCATGAACAGTGATTTTAAATCCAAATCTTGTTTTTCTGGTGTGTTTGCATAATCAGGACTTGCTGATGTTGGAGAGTTTGGTTCAGATGCTGCTATATTGCCTAGGTTTCTGTTAGTAGCATTCCTGCGTTTGCCCTTTGCCATCTTGTTATTTCTGGCGTTAGTTGGTCTTGTCTCTGGCTGGTATTTGTGCCTCCTGTGAGACTATATGGCTATTTCTGCAACACTGGATGGCTGTAACCCCTGTTACAGATTGCTAATGCACTGCCCTCCTCTTGGGTGTCCTTGCAGCCCTAGCATGCCTTGCCCCAGGTTGTTTGTGTAAACCAGGCAGTGCCCGTTTGCTCCTTCAGTGAGTGCTGATGGTCTATGCTGTTGTAGGACCTTTTCCGAGTGCTGGTCACTCTGCTGGGCAGCCTATCTCCCAACCGGGTTGGTGCACACAAGGCTAGCCTAGCTGCTGAGGCCCTGAGTCTAGGCAAAAGCCTGGGAGGCCAAGGTCCAAGCAAAGTTCCCCTCGGGCTATGACTGTTAATTGGTTCTGTCAGGTGGTCAGGATGGCAGTGTGCATGCTCCCTGAAAAGTGCCGGGAGAGTCTGCTGGGAACAACCTCCTGGCCAGGTTGGCACACAGATGGCCCACCGAGCAGCCCGAGGGCCTGGGGTCAGTCCAAGGCCTGTCTGTCTTAGACCCCCCACTATGTTAGCCTCAAGCTATGACTCTTAGCTGACTTTGCCTGCTAGAACTCTCTGGCGTCCAGTAGTCAAAATGGCGGAGCGCGCGCCTGGCCAGGCAATCAACCTCCTGGCCAGGTTTGCACCCCGATGGCCCCCCAAACAGCCCTGGGACTGGGTTCAGGCCAAAGCCCGTCGGGCTTAGACCCCCGTGATGTTGGCCTTGGGTTATATTTGCGTACCTCAGTCTGTCTGATTTCTCTGGTGCCCGAGATCGAAGATGGCGGAGAGACTCTCGTGACTGACTGGCGGGAGGCAGAGTTCTGATGTGGCTTCTGTGGGGTGAAAGGCTCTGTAAATCCGCCACCGCTTACAGCCCGGCTGGCCAGCGAAGGTCAGTGGTAGCGGGCGCAAGGCCTGCCTGGACCCTGTCACCTTGGTTCAACAGCTGATAGCCCTTCTGCTGGACTAGCTGCCACCACTGCCGCCCACAAACGCGCTTTTAAAAAGCATTAAAGACAAGATTGGGCATGCTCGATGTGATGTGTGTTGACACTTACGGAAGACTAGGAGGAAGGAATCCAGGCCTGAGGGAGATAGGAACCCCAGAGGTCGACCAACAGAATCAGATAACCTGGACACTTAGGGTTCTCAGAGACTGAACCACCTAGCCTAGAACAAACATGCACTAAACAGACACCTCCCAACACATATGCAGCAGATGTACAGCTAAGTCTTCATACAGATAAATACCAATCAACTGGGACTGGGGCTGTCGATAAGGCTGTTGCCTGTATATGGGGTATATCCTTCTAGCTGAGCTGCCTTGTCTGGCCTCAGAGAGAAAGTGCCTACCCTTGCAGAAATGAACTGCCACGGTGGGGACATACAGGGGATCCCCAACTGATCAGAGGTAAAGTGGAGGAGGAAGAGAGAAAGACTGTAGGATGGGATGACCAGGAAGGGGTCGGTGAGCTAGATGTAATGTGAATAAAATTAAATTAAATTAAATTAAGTTTTTACAAAAATCATTAAAAGTTTGAAATGAGAGTGAGCTATATAAACCAAGGTACATCTAAAAGCACAGAGCAATTATGTAAGAATAAGGGCTCAACATAAACAGGTAAACATATGGACTAAACAGAAAATTCAAGCATAAATAAGTGTATTTCATATGGAAAGGGCATATAGCATTGTAAGAACAACCTGTTTCAGAGCTAAACATTCACAGAATTCAGGATAAGATTTAAAATGCTAAAGTACCAGACTCTGTGGAAAGAAATGAACTACTTATATATCCACTTTGAAAGCTCCATCTGAAATGAGGAAGAAAATGTCTTGAACTGTAAAATCACCAAACTTGCTGGGTACTTGTACTATGACACTTAAAGAACATCTTCCCCAGTGAAAGTTCGTTTTCTGCTGGGTTGGACATTTCAAAACTCAAACAGATCATTAGGAAACACTGTTACCTGGGATTATGCTGTCATCTTCGGGGTCATAGGATATAAAATTTCAGGCTTAGGGACTTTCGGTGTTTATCCATGATAGAACACTTGCCAATAACACCTATGGCCCTTAATTCGGTGACAAACACTGTCAAAAGCAAAAATATGCCAACCGAGCAACAATTGATCTACCTTATCCTTTAGCTTGGTTGATGGCTCAGGAGGTGAACTACTAAACTAGGTAGAGATCCCTGGGGTGTGCTGTTCTTGTGCTGTGTTGAAACAGTCTTTTCCAGCTCCCACTTCAGATGTGCTAAGCTTTCTAACTATGTGCCTCCGAGTTTCTCACCACCTTCCTATCATTTTAGTATTTCTGGATTAAGCAATTGTCACCCTCAAGAACAGGACTAAGACTGAAGAAAAGAAGAAACTGTACCCATTTGTCTCTACCGGTGCATGTGCTTTAGCACACATAGCTTCTAAAAATTCTACCATTTCAGGTTTCCGTTCAAATGCGGCAAGCTGTAAGGGGGTCAAGCCATACTGTAAAGAAAAAAAAAATTTTCATCTTACAAAATGATTTGTTTCTCAATGAAAATTCATCACATATTTTGTGAGCATAAACGCAGTGTGTTACAAGTGTTCATTTATCCTACAGCACCTGTTGCACTTTCCCACACAGCTGTCTTTTTCCCTGTCCAACACTGTTTATGAACAACACTCCCTTCCAGAACTCTCCCCAAACACTCAATGGTTCCTATCTTCTTAGTTCCATGCAGTGGGCCCTCCATTGACACAGCCCTGAAACAGAGTAAAATTTGGTATGCCCCTGTTGAAGGAGTGGGCTCAAGAGGTGTCTGGAGCAGAGTTTCTCAACCTGTATTACAAATATATTTCTTTGCTAAACTAAGAATTATCTCACAAGCTCAACAGCATCTCCTGTGTATATCAAAATTTTTAAAAATTAAATAATGTTTTTTCATAGTTTCTCCAATGATCAAATGTCCTAATTTGCCTGTCACCTCTCTCATTTTCCAGTCTACTCTCATCCCTGACTCAAACCCACATCAGTACCTTCTTTGCAACAACACATTTCTATTTGTTCTGTAATCATATAACATGAAATGAATTTATTTTTATTGTCTGTGTATATGTGATATGCGTGTGGTCCTAAATTCTTTATTTTTTGAATGTTAAAATCAAGACTAGTTCTGAGATATGCTATGCTGTGTTTCTTTTTTGAACTAACAAAAATATGAAAAACATATTTGGAGAAAACAGTGTTCCTCTGAACAGATTCAGTGAGAATCCTTGAGCTTCTTCACATAGAAAATAGATGTGAGTGTCACTGCTAGAAGTGCACTGGGAATGAAGTTGAGTGATCTTTACCTCTGTTTTGGCTTCAATATCTACGTTGTGCTTTAGAAGCATTTTTACGATGGGTAGGTTACCCCTGCATACAGCATGGTGGAAGGCTGTATTCCCACTGAAATCCATCACATTTGGATCGGCATTGTGGTCAAGCAATACAGAAACGCAATGTATATTGTCTCGCTGGGCAGCCTGTAGAAATTCGACAAAAAAAATACATCTTCAATTCAAGGAAGCCAAGAAAGACATTTCTACCATTGCATCGAATAGTTTCCCTTAAATCAAACACAGAGTTTTAGTTATGCATATAATCTATTTTGACACGAAGTCTTCTTAATTACCCCCACGCTCACCTAATTTTATAATCTCCCCACCACATCTTTTTACAATTGGCAGAATTTAAAGGTTCTGCCAACACACCTAGATTTTTCTAAGAATTCAGGTCTGTGCTGGTTGGCTGTTGGAGTGCAGAGATTAGTTGTTTGGTTAGTTTTTGTTCTCTTTGCCAGATTGACACAGGCTTAACACACCTGGAAAGTTCCTCATTTGAGGAACTACTCCTATCAGACTTGCCTCTGGGCAACTATGTGGAATATATTTTTGATTTAGATGGAAGTAGGAAAGCCCAGGGTTTTAGGGTTGGGGGCATGCCTGGGAGAAAGTCCTCAGTTGTATGAAAATAAGCTGCACAAGCCTTGGTAAAACTCACAGAAAAGCTGAATTCTCCCATGATCTCTCATTTATCTCATCCCTCTGGTTCCTGATTTGAGCTCCTGCCCTGGTTCCCCTTGAGAATGAACTGTGACAGGTAAATGTAAGCCAAATAACCTTACCTTTCCCGAGTTTTTTTTTTTTTTTTTTTTTTTTTTTTTTTGGTCAGTGTTTTATCACTGCAACAGAAACCAAACAAGGACAACCTCTAATCCATTTCATACCAAAACAGATGGCCAATAGCTACCTTAATCAAGGGTGTGCAGCCTTCATCATCCCGGATGTTAATGTTGGAGTTGTTTTCTAATAATAGTAATACCACGTCTGGATGGTTGTGGGCGCATGCATAATGCAGTGATGTTCTGCAAATGGAAAGGACATTTAGGAACATTTCTGAATGCTAAATAAGAGCCCCATCACCTTTAAGTACTACATAGTATAAAGTTGATTTCCTTCTGATATAAGAAAGGAACTGGAGTTTCCTTATTTGTTTATTTCTACCCAGATGTTCATTTGCTGTGCTAGGGATATAGTGCATGGGTGACACATTTAAGGCAGGCATTCTATCAAGACATTCATCCTGCAAAAAGCAGCCTGTCTCAATCATAGAAAAGTTCCCAGTAAATTGATCTCAGCTTGAATTTAAATCCTACTCTACTATCTAGTACTTAATAGTTTCTACTTGGGATTCCTATGACCCCCATGACTCCATTTCCCAATCCAAGGAATGGAGATTAAACATAATAGCTATCTACACAGGGCAGCTCTGATGCTTCCATTTGGATGGGCAAGACCTCTGCTACAACATTAGAAGCATTACAGCTCCTGAGAGTTCAGACTTTGCTAGTCATGAGAACGATTTCTCTTCCTTGTTGTAACAAATACAACAATTCAGTGAAGAAAAACCAGGATTCTATCAACAGTGCACATACAAAAAAATTATATTCAAAGGAGTTTACATTTCCTTAAAAACACCTCTCTTCAACAATCAGGTCTTGAACATGATAATCCTCCTAACTCATCCTAAATACTGGCCAGTGACACTGGGGTTACCTTCCTTTTTCATTCACATTTTAACCTCACTAACATTGGAATTTCATTTATCATTTCTATTATTTTGCAACAATAATTGGCAAGATGTTTAACTTTGTTACTCTACAAAATAAAAGGGTATCCTGAAACCCATTGTGCCTTACATTAAATAAAATATGGCCCAATCCACACAGAAATGGAAATTATACAGATCACTTGTATCTATGTAAATTTTTCACAACAAACAAAATTCTAAACTCTCAGTCATCACTTCTTTGATGTTTTTTTCATTTCTACATTTCATTTATTTAATGCCCATGAATAGTGTTTCTATACCTGGTACCAGCAGGAGCACAACCCAGTCCTTAGGTAATAGATACAGTATCCATGATGAACCAGGCACTAAATTGTAGCAGAGCAGGACCTCATGGTTTGCCATAAAGTGGTCAAGGTGCTGCTGGACTCACCCCAAAGTTGGGTAAATATCCCAAGAAGGAGATAACTTATGCCTTCCTAGCTCTGATGCTTGATATTCAAAAGGGTTTAAGCAAAATAAAACTAGGGTTCCAAAGGGTATGGTTCATTTCATTTCATATTTAAATTCATAGAATGTAAGGAAGTTTGGATGGAGAAACACAATGGTCTAAGAATGGGGAGATCTGGAGAGAGAGTAGAATGTGTATTCTATACACTAGATATCTAAGTTATGTGTGGGGAATAAATGGCCTAACTGAAAATCTACAGTTGAACAATTCAGTCTTTTAAAGAAAACATTCAATAAGTAAGATAATATCTTGAAACTATAATTTATAATTTATTCTTCTATTTTTATATGAACCTTGAACTTGAAGACTAATTAGTCCCTTAAAATTACAAAATAATCAAGAATCATGTGGGACTACAGAAAATCTACTGTTGTGTCAATAGTTCTCCTTCATAAACTAGTACAGAATAAAAATAGGAAATAAGAATGAGGGGCTGGGGTGATTGTAGGAACTCAATTGGTAAATCACTTGCCCTGAAAACCTGAGTGCAGATATGGGGATAAGGGGATCCCCAAAGCTTACTTGTCTGCAAGTCTAAGAATCAATGTGCTCCAAGAGAGTAAATTAAACACGCCAGGGATTTGGGTGAGTGAACATGTCTGTAAAACGGAGGGACCGAGTGCTGGAACTCATAGGGAGGTCTGATGGCCTGAGGTCAGTCCCCAGAACCCACAATGCGGCAGAGGACAACTGTCAAGTGGCGAGTCCTCTGGCCATCACACACTTAGTTCCACATGTGTGGGACACAGGAAAGTGAGAGGAAGACAATGTCAGTCTCTTTCCTTCACATGTGTATCAATGCACGCACACCATGTACCTAGGGTGAGTATGGGGGTACAGGGTCAGAGTTCAAAATGTCTTTGTTTGATCCATTAGCAAACACAGGTCATATTGATCTAAGATTTCTCAGTGGATTTTTTGCATTAAAGTTGACAATTTATCTTATGATAAATTTTCCATTGTTGAATAATAGTACTTATTAATGGCCTATATATTAAGACTAATCTAGACAGGTGGCTTGGTAGTTAACAGCTCTAGTTTTGTTTTCTCGGATACTCAGTTTTGGTTGCTAGCACACACATGGCAGCACTGTGTGTAGCTCCAGTTCCAGGGGATCAAGCACTGATTCTATCACACATGGTGCATCAAAAATGCACAACACCTGTGTGTGTGTGTGTGTGTGTGTGTGTGTGTGTGTGTGTGTGAGTTTCTCTGTGTGTGTGTTTCTGTGTGTGTTTGTCAACAAAATTTAAGTGTAAACATAAAAATAAAATGATGCAGTTTGGTTAAGGCCTAGGAGCTGCTGTTCCAGGGTGTGCAGGTCTCCTATGGCTCAGAGCACTAAACAAGTGACCATGCAGGGACCCAATGGAAATGAACCTAAGCACACCATCTCTCCTCCATTAGGATGGAGCCCTGGAAGCTGATTTTCTCCCTGCTTGGCTCTGAGTATGCCTGACAGGTCCTACTCTACTGTCCACTCCCTCCCCCTCACCAACTCCAATGCCCATTACCTGCTCCTCCTATCAGATTCATCCACATGATGTTGACCGGAGTGAATTAATCGTTCAGTTGTGTCAAAGTCACCCACACTGGCTGCTCGTTGCAAAGGATCTGTGGGGTCATACCCGATCAGGAAGAGGGGAAATTTCTGCCTTCTCTGACGATGTATACATCTGCAGCCCAAACATGAAGGCCACAGACGGGTGTACCAGCGTCTCCTTTGGGGGACGTTTCTTGTCTGGACATCATATCTAAGATCTTCCTCCATTATTGAGGCCTAGGGCCTCAGGGCCCCCTGAGGGCCACCCAAGATCTACTTTCCCTCTCTTTCCTTCCCTTTAGCTGTCGCCGCCTCCCAAATTCTATAATAAAACAAAACAAATTTAAAACTCTTGAGAGCAAAATGCTAGACAGTCCTGCACGTTCAGAGTCAACTGAACTATACTTCAGTATAGAGCAGTACAGCTATACTAGAACCACCACTGTGACATGCTGTGAGGTCACAATGGTGCTATTCTAATGTTCTATGCACGCCTGCCCCACTCTGCAGTGGCAGGAGCCCAGGTATCTAATACACTTATGTACTAAGCTCATTCTTTGAAAGTACACAATCTAGTAGTGCTTTCTTAGTATGTCATTAAAATTATGCACCCATCACCCTATTTGTTTTAAAAACAATTTTATCTTTGAGAAGAAATCCTGTGGCCATTAGAAGTTACTCTTTATTCCTCCAGAGCCTACCAGCTATCAGATTGTTAGGTACCAGCTCAACACATCCCTCTTGATGACAGAAGTGTTACCTCCTAAAATAGGAACTTTAATTCTGGTTGTATAGAGTATCAATACAATAGCCTTCCCAATATCCCATGATATGTGGGGGTTTCTAAGTCCCACTCCAACTTCTGCTTTACATTTCTCATTCTGTTGGGTATTGTTGTAATAGTGGCTACTGCTGCTGTTGTTGGATTAATTTTTGGTTTGGGGGATATTTGTTTGATTTATTGATTGATTTGAGAGAGAGAGACAGACAGACAGACAGACATAGACCCAGACAAAGACAGGCACAGGCACAGACACAGACACAGACAGACACAGACAGAGGGAGAATGTATGTGTAGCCCTGGATGTCCTGAACCTAGCTATGGAGACCAAGATGATTCTGTAGATCAAGAAACCTGATATAGCTGTCTAGTGAGAGGCTCTGTCTGTCAGAGCCTGACAAAAACAGAGGCAGATGCTTGCAGCCAACCATTAGATTGAGCATGGCGTCCCCAATGGAGGAGTTAGAAAAAGGACTGAAGGACCTAAAAGTGTTGCAACCACATAGGAAGAACAATGATATCAACCAACCAGACCACCCCCAGAGCTCCCAGGGACTAAACCACCAACCAGAGTATACTTGGAGGGACCCATGGTTCGAGCTGCATATGTAGCAGAGGATTGCAAAGGATGGGCATGAATACAATGAGAGGCCCTTGGTCCTGTGAAGGCTCAATACCCCAGTGTAGGGGAATGCAAGGGAGGAGAGGTGGGAGTGGATGGATAGAAAAACATTCTCATAGAAGTAGGGGGAGGGGATGGAAAAGGGGGTTCCTGGCCTGCTTCAGATAATTATATAATCTGCAACAGGTGAGCCCTTATTAAACAAGGCTGGAAGGGACTAGTTTTAGGAAAGATTCCTTCTATTATATGCTTTTCCTCTTGTTATTCTTAAACATATATAATAATCAATAAGTAATAGCACACTCCTTTGGAGTAGATAGCTGCAGATCCATGAAGATGCAATGCCTTATAGTGACGCTATGTAGACAAACAGATGACTTAAGTTTTAATGATGATCTATAAGAATTCCTAAAATTTTATCTGTGATTATTAAGCTCTTTTATAATAGTAATGCTATTGGGTCCTTTTCTGATAGTCAAAACTGCAATGAGAACTCTGTCAGTCTCCCAAGTGTCACAAGTTAATTGCTCTTAGATGGGATGCAGACTTTCTCCTACTCAGAGCACACCCCAAGAGGTTGTTAAACAATTAACCAGAGGTCATGAAAAGGGAACTAAAGATTTATCATAGGTGCTAGGACAGCAGATAAAATGTTGACTGGGTTTATCTATGCAAAAGTTCACTTACTTAGGGTTTTAAACCTTCAGTGAACCTGTGGAGCAGAGACAGGTGATAAATCTTTAACTAGATAATTACTCCTAATGGATATGCATGTAAACATTCTCTGTTGCATACTTCTATCTCAATTTATGATTTGATATTTTCTGTGAACTTGTGATGAGCATCGTACCATGATATCATGTATTCTGAAAGATGTACTGAAGACAAAGAAGAAAGGACTTTCTCTTTTTGCCTTTCCCCACTTTGAGTGGGAACTTTTTATCCTTCCCCACTTAGAATTTTTTCTTTCCCCCCCACGTAGGATCTTCCTGCTTTTCCCCTTAGATAGATTTTATAGGAAACTTTTTACAACTTAATAATAAATGCTATAATACCTCTTTTAAGTGTCCCTTTTTCTTCCTGCTACTTCCAACTAGCAGGTTGAAAGTTAGAGCCCAGCAGTTGTTGCTGAGATAGTACAAAGGCTATTTACTTAATCTGCTATTTTAGGGTGAGGTGCTAAGTGCCTGAGACTGCAGTCTCTGACCTCAGAGGAACACAGAAGGCAGTTCAACTATAATAGGGTAGTAACTTAAACTTAGATAAGTAAACTTTTTATTATACAGCAACTCTAAATATCTCCTAAGTCCAAGTCTTACCCCCCTCCAACGCTCTTCCCCCTCCTCTGCCTCAAGAAGAGCCTACAAGAATACCTCCTGCTGGAGCTGGCCCCCTGCACAGCACTGTAATCTTAATAAACTTTCTGAATCTCCATTGCCCTTGCATGTGAGATAAGGAAACCCATGATTGGCTGGCACTATGGGAACTCTACATCCTCCCCTAACAAATAGGCTCTCAAATGTGGCTGCTCTGTTACTACCTCCAAAGAGTGAGAAGACCTGTCTGTGTGACCTGGGAACAACTCAGATTCAGCCTGAGCCTTGATTTTTCCCATCGTTGAAAAGAGTTTGATCATGCCTTTCCTTTGACCCCAGTCCACTTGGTTGTCTGGAAGGTAGACTCCAACAGTAAGATCAAAGGGGGAGAAAGATATAAGACTACTCTTCAGAAGGGGAGCCAGGAAGTGTTAGCCCTGTGTGTGTGAGTAGGGGCCTCTTACCAACAGAAAAGAGCATAAATGGATTGCTCTTCTTAAACTGCCCCCTGTTGTGCTGAAAGTGCTGAGGGTTAAAGTCATTGGGATTGGAGAAGTACTTGGGATTCAGCAAAGAGCCCAGTATAGGCAATACATCAGTGCCCTGGAAGACAGGAGCCGTGAGACTAATTAGGCAAGGTGATAGATGAGCATCCTCAGGGCTCACAAGATTGGAAGGAAGAGGAGAAAAGGAGAGGGGCTGAGCTAAGGGGGAAGTGTTGGCCAATGTGACAGGTTCTCTTGGAGCAGTGGTGGTTCAAGTTCTCTGAGGAAGGTCGCATGAGAGATTCACAATCTCTTGGAACAGAATGTTAGGGAATGAGCAAGCTCATGCCTGTCAATTCAGGAGGTTGTGGGCCCAGGAAGAAGTTCACACTCCCGGGTAGAGCAATTTGGGGTTTGTGTGCCTCAGCAGGCTGTGTGGAGGACATGAGACTCTTCAACATAAGTAACAAATTCTAAAGAAACAGTCATTGTCCTTACCATGAGAGTTTGCTAAACATGGGGTTGATGCCTGGAAAACAGGGAGACACAGGATTGAGGACAGCTTAAACACCATGGTGAAGGAGCAAAAGTTTCATTGAGAAGGAAGGAAGTGTGTAAAACTCTGACTGGGGACGGCCTGCTGGGTCAAGAGGAGTGGAATGAAGACTCCTCAGCTTGGCAGGGAAGTACCTTGGGGATGAGGATGCCCCAAAACTTGATGTCCTTGGTAGTTCTACAAGCCACACCAAGAGGAATTATGTCTCCATATCTCTGGGATCTCATGGATCACAGCCTTGGTGTAAGGTGTCTGCATTCTATCCTCATACTTAGGCTGTTGGTTCCTGCCAATCACCTGGTCAGTCTCCTCATGTACCATAGCTGAGAAGAGAAGATGTATTTATACATTTAGAAAGGGAAGATGCACTAAATATGCAAAAATATGGTGATGTGGAATTATGGGTGACATGTTATAGACCATTTGCAGTAGATGTTAGCCATATATGGTACTGGAATAGGATCCCATTAACCTTCTTGGGCCAGAATCAGACATTAGCAGGAGACATTTACAGATTGGCCAGAGAAAAAACAAGCAAAGGACCTTGTATGATTGAGAGGAGTAGTTTCCAAATCAGTTCAGGCCTTCTCAGTGTTTTAAATACAAGTGAGACTCAGCATGAGATGGATAGTTTGCAGGGATAGATTAGTACCCCAGCATTCCCTCCAACATTGAGCCCCAGACACACCCTTCTCTAGACAAGGTATATCACCATATGGAACATCACCATAGCAATACCATTGAACATATCCCAGAACTAGAGCCAGTAGAACAACCCAGCCTCAGCAGTTCTTAGGTGCATGCTGAGCAAGGAAAATTGTATTTTTGAGTGAACTTTTGGAGCAAACAACCATTTGCCATCTTAGGCCTGCCTGGGATTAGATATGTTCATGATTATATAAGTACATGCATTATGGGAAATGGCATGCCTAGTTAACAAAGGCTTACATAGCTCAAGCCTGTCAACCAAAACACAAAACCACCCACATACTGCCTTTAGCAATCAACTCTTCATCCTTGTGAACCCATAAAAGGAAGCCCTGGACAATGTCCTGGCCTCCTCAGCAAATCCTGCTCAACCCTCCACTCCTCTACACTGCAGCTATTGCTTACTTTCTCCTTGATTGGGAAAAATACCTCACAGCTTTGCCATATTTTGCATTTCTTCAGAATTCTAAAAATAGCTTAAAAATATGCTAAGGACCTGTAGAAGCCAGTCAGATGGTGACAAGCACTCACAATGGGTGCCTATCAGATCAGCTTCCCTCAGAGACTATCTTAAATCCCAGATATCTGGGAGAACTGGGGTTGGGATAGCCAATTTCCAGCATGGTGTAGTGTTCTGTGGCCTCTATCACCCCTGTCTTCCTCAACTTCCTTCCTGCAACATCAGGGTGCTTCATGAGGAGCAAGAAGTTGAAGCTCATGGTTGTGCTGTCCATCTCTGTGCCCACAAAGAAAAGGTTCAGGGTGGTCATCAACAGATTCCTCTTGGGAAAATGAGTTTGGGGGTTCTTCTCCTACAGGGAGAGGGACATTTATCTTAATTCCACTTAGCACTCTTTTAGACACTACTGGGAGTTTTCCCAGGATTCACTTGGGTTCAGATTGAAGGTGGGAAGGGAGAGTCTGACCAATCAAGGCCCTCCCCAAGTGCTGGCTTCCCTCATACCCCCCAAGAAACAAACATAAAATCCTTCTTCCTTGGTCTTTCTCTGGGTGAATCTCTGTACTTTTGCTATCAACCTGGTTGGAATTTATTTAAAATAGTAATGATGTTTTTAAAAAGAGGAGAGATGGTGGAGAGGGTAAGAAAGGGGAAAGAAGTAGAGAAGATAGAAATGAAGGGGTGACAAAGGGAGGAGTTCTGCAAGATGGAGAATCAGAATTAGCAATGAGAACAACCTATTTTTTTCACAGTTTGAAGATGCCCTTGGAGGAAATTCTTCCCCTGCAGGTGTGCATTTGTGAAGCGTGCCTGCATGTGTTTTTGCACACATGTATGTGACTATTTGAACATGAGTGCCAGCGTGCGTGGGGGGGGGGGTGTTTGTGTGTGTGTGTGTGTGTACACATCTGGGTGCTGATTATTTCTGCATGTGTACCTGAGGGTGCCCACACCCATAAGTATATATGAGGCATCCAGAAGAGAACATTGGATATATTTTATCAATCACTGCCCTATTCATTTGAGACAGAGTCTGCTGTTGAACCTAGCTGATGTCTACCAAGCTTCTAGGATCTGCATGTCTCCACCCTTGAATCCTGAGGTTCCGGGCACCCATGGCCTTGTACAGTTTTTCGGATGTATTCTGGTGATTCTAAGTCACACTTCTCACACTTGTGCAGCAAGTGCTCTTAGCCTCTGCTCCTCTCCACCAGACTAACTTTTGATCCATGGAAATACAGATTATATAAGTCCTTCTTATTTCTCAAAGATGGGAAATAGACCTGCAGATGGGTGTGAGGCCCCACAAAGGCTTGCACAATGGAAGGCTTACACAAAGGAAGACATCCTGGAGATGGAAAACCTAGGAATGAAAGCAGGAGTCACAGATGCAAACATCACCAACAGAAAGTCAGTCTATGGAGGAAGTTTCAGGACAACCAAGGAGTGGTTGTGAAGGAGACAGGCAGTGGAGGAGACGGAAAACTGAAAGCTAGTGATAGTGTAATGGAACAAGTAGGCCATGTTCCAGCACCATTGAGCAGCAGAACTCAGCAGCTTTGGCTGCATGACCCTGGATTTAGAGTCCAGAATAGAAGAATTCCTGGGGCAGTTGATGCTGGTTAGCTGGAGCTAAGAAATTAGTGCTGATTACGAAGAAACCAGCACTACTGAGGTGAAATCTTCTGAGAAGTGTTTTCTGAAAGCACAAAGAAACTATATTCCAGAGATAGCCAAGGTTGTACCTCCTGTAGCATCTGTCTTGATAATGTGTAAGAGTCACCCAGATGGTACTGGTTTTGAAGGCATGAAGAGGTCATGAAGAATACTTGAGGCTTGACCATGTGAGAGGCAATGGAAGGCCATTGGTGAAAGTGCAGCCTCAGTTTCAGTTGATGGCCCAGGACTGAAGGGGTCATGCAAATGAGTTGAGGTTTAGCACCATGAAGAGAGACTATTGAGAGACTAATGGTGAAGCCTACTTACAACAGAAAACCCCAGTGTACTGGATGAGCGGACCAACATGAGCTTAGAGTGCTACAAAGGGCAGAACTTGAAAAGTGATACCAGCACTCTGGGGGAAGGCCAGAAGATCATGGGTGAATTTTAGACATTGAAACAAAATGTTGTAACATTGAAGTTGCCTTGGAGACTACAAAATTTCAAGATGCCAGATTCATGACCTATCTGCTGAGTAGAGCTGCTAACTAACAGGGAGTGGAACTAGCCAAGGAGAAAGAAGAAGGTGCTTACAGTCAACAAAGATAATAAAGGAGTTGGAGATCTAAAGGCAGTCTTGGCACCAGACATAGAGATACAGAGTTTGGAGTTGGCCCAGCTAGTTTCCTGTCTTGTTTTGAGGATTACAGTTAAGTGACCGTATGAATCTCAGAACAGGCTTTGAACTTTGGACTTTTAACATTGTTGAGGCTGCTATAGACTATGGGACTTTGGAAGTTGAACTAAATGTATTTTGCGTTATGCTATGTTTAGGTTTGGCCCCCATAGGCTCCTATGTGTGAACAAGCCTATGGGGACCATACCTAAACAAGCAAAGTGGCTGGAATGGAATGCCGTGGTTTGAATATGCTTGGCCCAGGGAGGTGTTACCCTGTTGGAGTAGGTGTGTCACTGTGTGGGGGAGCGCTAAGACTCTCATCCTAGCAACCTGGAACACAATAATTATGGGTGACTTCAACACTCCACTCTCCTCAATAGACTGATCAGGAAAACAGAAACTAAACAGGGACACAGTGAACCTAATTGAAGCTTTGGCTCAATTGGATTTAACAGATATATATAGAACATTTCATCCTAAAGCAAAAGAATATGCCTTTTTCTCAGCACCTCATGGTACCTTCTCCAAAATCAACCATATAATTGGTCACAAGACAGACCTCAACAAATATAAGATCGAACTAATCCCATGCCTCCTATTCAGATCACAATGGAGTAAGATGGTCTTCAATAGCAACAAAAACAATAGAAAGCCCACACACACATGGAGGCTGAACAATACTCAATGATACCTTGGCCAAAGAAGAAATGAAGAAATCAAAGACTTTTTAGAATTTAATGAAAATGAAGGCACAACATACCCAAATTTATGGGACACAATAAAAGCAGTGCTAAGAGGAAAACTCATATCCTGAGTGCCTCCAAAAAGAAACTGGAGAGAGTATACACTAACAGCTTAACAGCACACCTGAAAGCCCTGGAACAAAAAGAAGCTAATTCACCTTAGAGGAGTAGGAGGCAGAAAAATCATCAAACTCAGGGCTAAAATCAATCAAGTAGAAACAAAGAGAACCATGCAAAGAATCAACAAAACCAGGATGTTAAACTCGGGATATCTCTGAGTACCTGGTGTTGACTGTCTGGACAGTCAGGGAGCGAAGATGCTGGATGCTGTGGGGACACTTTCCAAGTGCTGATCACTCTGCAGGGCAAACAGACCAGAACAGGGCTGGCACACAGGCCTTAGGCGCAGGCAGAAGCCCAGCGGGCTGTGTTCCGAGTGATGTCAAACTCAGGATATCTCTGTGTGCACGGCTCTGCCCGTCTGGTCCATCCGGGAGCAAATATGGCAGATCCTTTGTCTTCATTTTACCAGTAATTTTTTTATAACTGTCTTCATTTTTATCAGAAATTTTTCCATGTTAATCTTTAATTTTATCAGAAATTTTCTACATACATTTTCAATTTTTCATATATTTATTTCTATATTTGTCTTCAGTTTTTACAGTAACATTTCCATGTAAATTTTAGACTTTATCAGAATTTTTTCTGTATTTTTCTTCAATTTTATCAGTATTTTTCCATATGATTTTTCAATTTTATCAGCAATTTTTCCATATAAATTTTCAATTTATATTAGAAATTTTTCTACATACATACATTTTCAGTTTTTTCACACATTTTTCTATATTTGTCTTCATTTTTCCTTGTACATTCTCAATATAGTCAAAATTTATTCCATGTAAATCTTCAATTTTATCAGAATTTTTTCAACATATATTTTCACAATTTTTTCTATTTATTTTTATGGCTATCAGTAATTTCCCTATAAATATCTCCATTTTTTTTCAGAATTGTTTTCCATTTGAATCTTCATTTATATCAGATAATCTTCTATATACATTTTCAATATTTCAACAAATTTTTTCTATAGTTGTCTCCATTTTTATAATTATTTTTTCCATGTAAATCTTCACACATCCGGCATAATGTCATATGCTGGATATCCAGCATAATTGTGCCCCATCCTAAAGTAAATCAAATTCGAATAAGAAGTCACCTAATATGTTTGAACATGGTGTCCATTGTGAGAAACGTTCTTGTTTTTTTCTTAAAGCACACTCATACCGACTAATGTGTTTAAACTAACAGTACCTGCGAACAGTAAAAGAAACACTCTTCCAGTTATAAACACAGAGAGGAACATGCACACTTCCATGCTGTACTCTGATTTGTGTATCATCTATGTTAAGGTACTTTTCTTTCAGTTATAACACATAGCACACTATTTTGTGAAACACGTATGTGAACATACATGAAATTACTGTCACACGGTGCTCTGTCCTAAAGTAAATCAATTACAAAGAAGTTACTTAATTCATTTTGAACATGATTTCTATAGTGGGAAACATTCTTGATTTCTTCTCAAAAACATACCTTAGGCAATTGTCTAATGTGTTTAAATTCACAGTACATGTGAACAGTAAAAGAAGCACTCTTCCTGTTATTAGCACAGAGAAGAACACATACATGTTGTACTGTAATTTTTGTAGGGTCTTTGTGAATACAGTTTTCTATGAAATGTGTATGAGGAAATATATGAAAGTAATGACATACAATGTCCTATGATAAAGAAAATGAAATTGAATATTTACATGGAAAAAATTACTGATAAAACTGAAAAATTATATGGAAATATTACTGATAAAACTGAAGAGAAATAGAGAAAAAATCTGATAAAGTTGAAAATGTATGTAGAAATATTTCTGATAAAATTGAAGATTTCCATGGGAAACGTTTCTGATAAAAATGAAGACATATATGAAAAATTACTGTTAAAAATGAAGACAAATGTAGAAGAGAGATATGAGAAATTTTAAAATGTTTGAAGATAACTTTGTGAAAATATTGAAGACTTACTCTCTGTGTTTAACACCCACACATTCACATTGTACTCTGATTTGTATAGCATCTTTGTTCAAGTACTTTTCTTTTAGCTAATGCATCGTGAAACATGTATGACAATATACATGAAATTAATGTCATTCAGTGCCCCGTCCTAAAGTAAATCATATACAAATAAGAAGTTACTTAATGTGTCTTGAACATGCTGTCTATTGGGAGAAACATTCTTGTTTTCTTGTAAAAAAAAAAAAAAAAAAAACATACCTATTACCACCTAATACGTTTACACTAACAGTACATTTCAACACTCAAAGAAAAACACTACTAGTTATTAGCACAGGGAAGAACATGTACGCATACACATTGTGCTGTGTTTTTGGTAGGGTCTTAAAATACTTTTCTTCCAGCTATAATGCATCAAACAGTTTTTTTTTTTGTGAAATGCAAAAATACATGAAAATAATGACATGCAGTGTACCGTGCTAAAGAAAATCAATTACAAAGAAGAACATAAGGTATTTTAAAGATGATGTCTTATACTTGCTGGTTTTATATGTCAACACAAACTTAAGTTACAACAGACAAAGGAGCTTCAGGTGAGGAAATGACTCTAGGAGGTCCAGCTGTAAGGCATCTTCTCAATTAGTGTTCCACGGGGGATGGCCAATCAATTACAAAGCAGAACTTACTTAAGGCATTCTCAAGATGACTTCTTATGTGAGTAAAGTGTTTGTTTACTTCTTTGAAACACACCTTTACCGCCTAAGATGCTTAAAGCTAAGAGTACACAGGATTGAGAACATCATACTAAGTGAGGTAACCCTGACTCAAGAGGTGAATCATGGTATGCACTCACTAATAAGTGGATATTAACCTAGAAAACTGGAATACCCAAAACATAATCCACACATCAAATGAGGTACAAGAAGAAAGGAGGAGTGGCCCCTTGTTCTGGAAAGACTCAGTGAAGCAGTATTCGGCAAAACCAGAACAGGGAAGTGGGAAGGGGTGGGTGGGAGGACAGGGGGAGAGAAGGGGGCTTACGGGACTTTCGGGGAGTGGGGGGCTAGAAAAGGGGAAATCATTTGAAATGTAAATAAAAAAAATATCGAATAAAAAAAAAGAGTACACAGGAACACTAAAAGAAACAGTCTTCTAATTATTTGCACAGAGAGGAACATGCACCCATACACATTGTACTGTGTTTTTGGTAGGGTCTTTGTTAAAGTACTTTTCTTTCAGCTATAATGCATTACAAACTATTTTATGGATATCCTACTAGAAATGCATTAAGTAACTTCTTATTTGTAATTGTTTTATTTTAGGACAGGGCACTGGAACAACCACCCAACGTCTGGCCCAGCTTGAGACCCATCCCATGGGCAGGCCCCAATCCCTGACACTGTTAGTGACACTGCATTGCTTTTGCGGATAGGAGCATAACTGTCCTCTGAAAAGTTCCACCCAGCAGCTAACTGAAATAGATGCAGAGACCCACAGCCAAATATTACACAGAGTTCTGGGAGTCCTGTGAAAGAGTTGGGGGGGGGGAAGATAGAGGGGCTATGTACTCCAGAAGAAGGCCAACAGAGTCAATTAACCTGGATCCCTGCGGCCTTCCAGAGACTGAACCACCAACCAAAGAGCACACATGGGCTTAAACTAGGCCCCTCACGCATGTAGCACATATGTAGCTTGGTCTTCATACAGGTCCCCAATAACTGGATTGGGGCCTGGGTTCTGTCCCTGACTCTGTTGTCTGCCTGTTGATCCTGGTCCCCTAACTGGGCTTTGTTTTCCAGCTTCAGTGGGGGCCTTGCAGTGATTTGATGTGTCAGGGTGGGTTGGTACACAACTGACTCTTCCCCTTCTCAAAGGAGAAAGGGACCGATGGGTGAAAGGCTGTTTGAGAAAAAAACTGGGAGGGGGGACTGCGATTGGGATGTAAAATAAATAAATAAATAATAAATGGAAAGGAAATTAAAAAAAAGAAACTTGATACAAATTATTATTTTCTACATGCCTGTTTGATTTCTATGGAGAGACAAAAAGGGTGTGGATTCAGAAGGAAGGGGAGGTGGGGAGTAATCTCTAGAGTTGGGGAGGAGAAATTGTAGTAAGAACATATTTGTTTTAAAAAATGTATTTTCAATGTGGTATATCTACACAATGGAGTACTAGTCAGCCATTAGAAACAATGAATTCATGAAATTCTTAGGCAAATGGATGGAGCTGGAGAACATCATACTAAGTGAGGTAACCCAGTCTCAAAAGATCAATCATGGTATGCACTCACTGATAAGTGGATATTAGCTTGGAAAACTGGAATATGCAAAACATAATCCACACTTCAAATGAGGTACAAGAAGAATGGAGGAGTGGCCCCTAGTTCTGGAAAGACCCAGTGTAGCAGTATAGCACAAAACCAGAACAGGGAAGTGGGAAGGGGTGGGTGGGAGAACAGAGGGCGGGAAGGGGGCTTATGTGACTTTCGGGGAGTGGGGAACCAAAAAAGGGGAAATCATTTGAAATGTAAATAAAAAATATATCGAATAAAATTTTAAAAAAATAAAATAAAATAAATATAAAAAAATAATAAAAAAAAGAAAAATGTATTTTCAATAAAGGAAAAATAGAAAAAAGGCAGTTTCTGGAATCTGTAGGGAAGACTACTGTATTCGCTGCAGAAATTTCATTATGCTTCTTTGACGAAGATTTTCTTAGACATCTTTAGTGCCCGTTAGTAGCTCTAACATCATAATGTGACTCGGAGGAGATCAACTGTCAACTTAGTATCCTTGAGTCTGAAAAATATTGTGAATTCATCTGCAGCGGAAAATCAGCATGAAGTGGTTCTAAGATGTCATTTTCTAGTGTGTGTAGATTGTGGTTAACGAAAGCGTCTGAGAAGAATACGGTCAGATGTGTGGGAGTTGGCATTAATGATTGTTATGGACGTGGTTATAAAAATATGAAACATTTGAATACAACATGGGAGGGAAGTGATGAGATTTGTTATTTTAAAAATGTCCTTATTAAACAATAATTACTCTCATCTCCTTCACCTATAATGCAAACAATTACTAAGAGCTCCCAGAGAGACTTGGAAGCAAAGCACCAAACCCGATGATGAGAAAACTATAAATAACTCACTTTAAACCAACTTCTTAAGACTGTATGGCTTCATGTCCTTGTAAAATAAGCTTCAACAGGTGACTTTATATCTACGCTCATGTGGGCTGTTTATTTGCTGCCCTTTGGAGATCAAACTGTACAGTAGCTTCACAGTGAGGTGTTTGGCAATTGTTTCCTTGAATAAGTCAAAAGTCTCATGCTAAAAAGAAATTTCCAGGCATTGTATTCAATTAAAACTGTAAGACAAATATAAATTATATTAGTCAGGTAGGTGACTAATATAATTTAATTAATATTGCATTCTTCAAATGTCATTTCTCTTAGTGCTGAGATAAAACACCGTGACCAAGGCAACTTATAAAAACAAAGTATTTTATTTGGGGCCTGATGGTGTCAAAGGATTTTTTTTTCAGAGGTTTCAGCCCATGGCCATCGTAATGCGGATCATGGCATCGGGCTGGCAGGCAGGCATGGCCCTGAAGTGGTGCTGGGAGCTCACATCGTGATCCATGAGCACAAGGCTGAGAGAGCTAATTGGGAAGAGTGTGGGCTTTTCATTGATTCCAGGTGCATTCAATTTACAACCACGATTAGCCATCAGATCATTACTTTAGAGGTTTATGGGAAGTTACTGAACTCAAAAGATCCCTCTGTGGCCCTGGAGCTTGTTGGTACAGAAGGTAGATTAAGAATTTTTTTTCCTTCTTTTAGATCTCCTGTGGGGGAAACTTTTGAATGGCTCCGTGGAAAGTTTACTGTCTTTTTCTTTTTCTCTTTTTCCTCATTTTTCTTTTCCCTTCCCTTCCCTCCCCTTCTCTTCCCTTTCCTCTCCTCTCCTTTCCTTTTCTTTCCTTGCTTTTCCATCCTTTGATCCTTTCATCCTTCCTTCCTTCGATTTTTGGTTTTAGAGTTAGTTTTATCACTATTACTTATTAACTTATGATGGCGGTAACAAGGGGACATTAGGAACGCCAGAAAAAGGACATTTTAAACTTAGGAGTAGGCAGTTTCTTAATAATCACGTTTTGCAGACTTAGAGTGCTCCTGTCGCCATGTCTGCACTTTTAATCGGCTTAGGTACACCATCCCGCTGTGGTCCGCACTGTGCTTTCTCCTGCCGAGGGGCAGATAACTCTAGCATCGTGGAACACCCTGAGCTTGCTGTGTTACCACTCCGTAAGTGAACTGATGTAATACGTTCTTAAATTTCAGAAGAAAAGAGAGTGGAATATAAAAGCTATCGCGAGTAGAAAAAGCTATTGTGAGCATAGAGGAGAACGGAGATATAACCCAGGAAAGCAGCGCATGGGGAACAGAGAGGCACTCATTAACACATTGCTAATTTCCTAAACACTTTGAAAAGTCATCTTAGGTGTTCATAAATGGCTTTGCAGAAATAAAGAGAAGACCATCTGGAAACCCTTTGCATGTGTAAACCACGCCTTACCCTCACTGTTTTCTGTGGGTCCGTGTTGACTAATTTCTTTCCAAGTCAGTAAAATGTGTTTTTTAGATACTGCAAGTGTCTTAAACGTGTTCCTCTTCACCTATGCAGTGAACAGATAACCCTGAGTCAATGGTTTGTGTGTTTTCAGGGAAATGGGTTTTTTTCTACCCGTCTCCGGAAAGACTGTAAGAGACTGGCTTGAAGCCACATGCTTCTAAGCACCTGGATGCAGGAGGGAAGGGATACGATTTCATAGCATGTTTATAACTCAACTGATTATCAGGGTCACACTTCTCGCCACCTGAGGTTTCTATCCCAAAGCAAACATTTCACCTCCTCAAAACCGGCGAAGCACTGGATGCGGGGTGGGGGAGGGGCGCCCTGGTGTTTACTTGTTTCCATGGGATCCTTAGCTGGCTAGGAAGCACACAGGATCCCTGGAGGTGACTGAGACATTTGCCAGGCTCTTCAGATGCTGCGCCTGAGTAGTCCCACCCCTGCCTTAGATGGAAAAGGCCCCCTCTGGAACTGGGGCATGTCCACAGCTTCTCCAGCTGCGGAGCCTGAAGGGCCTGATACCCTGATACAGAGAGCTTGGAGATGACATACTTTCTCCCCTCGGCGGCTGTAAGAGCGATTGGCTTTTTTTTCTCGCCCTCCTTTTGGGATTTCAAGCAACTAGAGGGGAAAAGTCTACAGTTTTATGTTACTTGAAAAAATTGTAAGACTCATTAAACTAGAAGATTTATTACAATCCAAGTTTCTGCTTTTGTTAGCAGGAGAATTAAAACTACATAAAATAAGGAAGTGCCTGCACTGATGGAGGAAACTGTGCACAGGGGCTGATGATTTTGTCTGTGTTGGCTTTTCAACGAAAGTCTTAATTTAGCCGACAGTTTGAAATCTGACTTTGTATTCTGTTACTTCTGTCGTAATGTTACGGTTTAACATGTCCTTTGGCTCTTCGAGTAAAGTTCTGAACATTTTTATGAAAGCTGGCTCAGAATAAAGATTATATAAATGATTAGAGGCAGAAGCTCTATTTTAGTTCACATCTTAAAGAGAAAAAATGAACCTTCCTTTTTTTTTAACCTTAATCAGTCACAAGCTCCTCCCTCAGGATTCTTAGCCCTTGAAAGAGAAAAAAACCACAACTTTAAAGTTACAATTTTAAGCTGGGTGGTGGTGGCGGCGTACGCCTGTAATCCTAGCACTTGGGAGGCAGAGGCAGGCAGATTTCTGAGTTCGAGCCCAGCCTGGTCTACAGAGTGAGTTCCAGGACAGCCAGGGCTATACAGAGAAACTGTCTAGAAAAAAAACAATAAAATAAAATAAAAGTTACAATTTTAAACAACTTAAATGTTCACAAAAAAAAAGATCTCAAAACTGAGAGTGGGTTATATTCTCCAAACTAAGTCAATAAAAATCTTAAACTCATAATTTTGTTTCCTTAAGAGGTTTCTGTTTGCACAGCGATTGCTATGGCTTTTGGGCGTATGCACACGAAAATGTAAATTAAAATGGTTTTGCCATTGTAGTGAGATTCAGTGATTCCAGTCATGGACTTAATCTAACCATCCATTCACACACACACACACACACACACACACACACACATACATGCTATATACACAAATGTGCCAGTCACAGGGTTCCAGGAAGGACCAAGTCACTGAGAAAAGTCTAGGTGCAAGCAGCACCATACTGGGCAAATTTTGAGAATTAATTTAGTGGGATATTAAACTTTAAAAAGCAGTAATATAGATATACCTTTTTACATTTAATTTCTGCTCATCATAGAAATGTCCCAACATGCTAAATAACAAAACAGATAGAAGGCTGTGTCTAGTTTTTTACTTTGATCTTGGAGGCCATGCCTGCATTTGTGTGTGGACCCAGCATGTGAACTCTGGGTGACTTGTGAAGCAAGGTGATGGTTTCCATGTGATAGAATTAGAGATGTTTTCAAGGTACTTCGTCATGTTTTGCATTTGTTATCTTCGTATAATAGAGGTAATACAGTGATAGCCAGAAAAGGCTCTGATGTTGCTTGTAGTGTTTTACTGACAAGAGATTGTTGTGATAATTTCCATCACTGGTTACGTGGGAAGAGTGCTAGTAAAAGCTCTCACCTGTCCCAAGAGTGTATGCTCCACCCTCTGTGTTCTGAGGTTAACTTTTGGGTAGCCTGAGTTTTTAACCTTGTCCCAGTAATAAGACGGGAAGGAAAGGCTGAGAGACTGTGAGTCTTATCATAACAACAGGCACCTCAGCTCTGGCAGACATCCAGAGAAACCCCCAGAGAGGGGCAGATTGTCATTCAGTCTCTGAGTGTTCTTTAGTCAAAGGATATGTATATTATACATTACCACAAAATGATATCAATCCTAAATTAAATTAAAATCTATTGTTTATTTGATAAATAGAGATTTTTTAAAATCATTTAAAACCCCAATATTTACAAAACAAGATGTCTTTTTATCAAGGGATAAAAGCACTGTTTAAAAATTTGGGTCTGGATTATGTCACCTACGATGATATTTTCCATCCATTTGTCTACAAAATTCATGCTGTCCTTGATTTTAACAGCTGAGTAGTATTCCATTGCATAAATGAGCCACATTTTCTGCATCCATTCTTTGGTTGATGGACATCTAGGTGGCTTCCAGTTTCGGGCTCTTTTGAATAAGGCTTCTATGAACATAGTGGAGTATATGTGTCCTTGTTATATGGTAGAACATCTTTTGGGTATATGCCCAGGAGCAGTATAGCTGGGTCTTGAAGGAGAACTACTTCCAGTTTTCTGAGAAACTGCCAGATTGATTTCCAAAGTGGTTGTACCAGTTTGCAATCCCACCAGCAATGAAGAAATGTTCACCTTGCTCCACATCCTCACCAGCATGTGCTATCACTTGAGTTTTTGGACTAAGCCATTCTCATTGGTGGAAGGTGGAATCTCCTAGTTGTTTTGAAATTTGCATTTTTCTGAGGACTAAGAATACTGAACATTTCTTTAAGTGCTCCTCAACCATTTGAGATTCCTATGTTGAGAATTCTCTTTCGCTCTGTGCTTCATTTTTTTGTTTTTTTGTTTTTGTTTTGGTTTTTGGTTTTTCAAGACAGGGTTTCTCTGTGTAACCTTAGCTGTCCTGGAACTCACTCTGTAGACCAGGCTGGCCTCGAACTCAGAGATCCGCCTGCGTCCACCTCCCAAGTGCTGGGACTAAAGGCGTACGCCACCATCACCTGGCTGTGCTTCATTTTTAAATTTGGTGTTTTGTTTTGTTTTGTTTTGGAGTGCATGGCATGTACTCACTGATAAGTAGATATTAGCCAAAATGTACAGAATATCCATGATACATTCCACAGACCTGAGAAAGTTAAACAAGAAGAAGGGCCCTAGTGAAGATGCTTAAATTCCACTTAGAAGGGTGAAAAAAAATAATCATGGGAGGCTGAGGGAGGGACCTGGGTGGGAGAGGGAAGGAGGAGGGGAAAAGGGGGTTCAGGACCAGTTATAGGGGAAAACAGGAGAGAGACCCAGTGGGCCAGGAGGAAATATGTAGCTGACGGGGTCTCTAGAAACTTCCAGAGACCTGGGATGGGGGTGGTTCCCAGGACTCAATTTGGATGACCTTAGCCAAAATGCTCAACAGTAGAGAGATAGAACCTGAAGAGACCACCCCTGTAGAAGGATGAGGACACCAACCCACCGACAAAACTTTTGACCTCAGATTGCTCCTGACTGAAAGAAATGCAAGGGTAAAAAATGCAACAGAGACTGACAGAATGGCCAACCAGTGCCTGGCCCAACTTGAACTTCATCCAATGGTCACCCCTGTGAGCTCCCAGAGACTGAGCCACTAAGCAAAGAGTTCACACAGGTTGGTCTGTTCAGAAACTTTCTCCCTGTACCGATGTCCTCAAGGGTTTTCCCCAGTTTCTTTTCTATTAGCTTCAGAGTGTCTGGCTTTATGTGGAGGTCCTTGATCCATTTGGATTTGAGCTTAGTACAAGGAGACAAGGATGGATCAATTCGCATTCTTCTGCATGCTGCCCTCCAGTTGAACCAGCACCATTTGTTGAAAAGGCTATCTTTTTTCCATTGGATGTTTTTAGCCTCTTTGTCGAGGATCAAGTGGCCATAGGTGTGTGGGTTCATTTCTGGATCTTCAATCCTGTTCCATTGATCCTCCTGCCTGTCACTGTACCAATACCATGAAGTTTTTAACACTATTGCCCTGTAGTATTGCTTGAGGTCAGGGATACTGATTCCCCCAGATTTTCTTTTGTTGCTGAGAATAGTTTTAGCTATCCTGGGTTTTTTGTTGTTCCAGATGAATTTGATAATTGCTCTTTCTAACTCTGTGAAGAATTGAGTTGGGATTTTGATGGGTATTGCATTGAATCTGTATAGTGCTTTAGGCAAAATGGCCATTTTAACTATATTGATTTTACCGATCCATGAGCATGGGAGGTTTTCCCATTTTTTGAGGTCTTCTTCCATTTCCTTCTTCAGAGTCTTGAAGTTCTTGTCATACAGATCTTTCACATGTTTGGTAAGAGTCACCCCAAGATACTTTATACTGTTTGTGGCTATTGTGAAGGGGGTCATTTCCCTAATTTCTTTCTCAGCCTGCTTATCCTTTGAGTATAGGAAGACCCTTGAGGACATCGGTACAGGGAGAAAGTTTCTGAATAGAACACCAATAGCGTATGCTCTAAGAGCAAGAATTGACAAATGGAACTTCTACTTCTTAAATATCAACAGCTGCAGATGGTTAGCATTCAGCCATTCTGTTTCTCCAAATAGCCATGGCACTCCTAGCAACTTCAGCACCCCTCGCAGATCTAACATACCCTACCAGCTTTCTTTCCATCCTTCCCAAAACACAGATGTCTTACCTATGTGTCTCAACTATTTCCCTACTCAGAATTAGTTACCCCTTTTCAACTACCCATTCCTCACCTTCTCTTCTGGAGAGACTTTTTTCCCCCGAGTCTTTCCTCAAGGATCAACCTCCAGAGTGAAGCTTGTACTTCCTCTTAGGATCATGTAATAGCCTCACCCATGTTATTTCATATTTTCTCTATCATATACAGCATAATCAGTCTTAAGAAAACCTTCAGAATTAAATACAGCAGGTTATTTACATCAGGATTGTGGTCAAGCAGACTCGGCCATAAGTGAACACTTTACTTGGCTTTATTGCTATACTTTTGCCGTGTGTGCTCTCACATACACTCTTATGTGTGGATATAAATGTGGACAAAGATGGATGTTAACACAGACATGTCTCTCTAAGCTCACAGATGCTGTCTACACTTGAGGATGCTGCTGTCTGAAGCTTCTGTTGCCAGGTCTGGAAACCTCACTCATTTTGAGGGATAAAGTGCAACCAGGAAGAGTCAACATGAAAAAATGCCATCTAATACTTCTTTGGCAAAATAATTCCCAGACTCATTTCCTGCAAGATATAAATCTGGATTCTAGTGACTACAGAGTGGACTTCAGAGTGACTACTGAGAGTTTCATTTTTCAAGGCAGTGAGAGTTATACTAGAAAGTTTGCTTTAGAAGAGCCTGTTTTGGCATCATAGGAAAAAACATAGGGATTTAGTTGGAAAATAAATTGCTTTTACCAAAGGCAAACACATATTCCCACCATCTTCAGTGTCTGCTGTGTTGGAGCCGTGACTTGAGCAGGGAGCCCTGTTGGTTTTGTCACTGTCCTAAACAGTTTAGCCTCTGTGTAATAAATTCTTTGTCTATATGTGTTCATGTGAGTGCTTCTAAGAGAAATAGCTCCATGTCATCCCTGTTCCCACTTGAAATTTTTTATTGATTTTTTTAAATGTTTATATCCCAAATGTTGCCCCCCCCCTTATTCTCTCCCTTGCAAAGTTCTTTCCGCACCCCCCTCCCCTTTACATCTGAGAGGGTGCTCCCCCTCCCAGGCATGCTCCCACCCTGGGGCATCAAATCTATACAGGATTAGGCACATCCTTTCTCACTGAGGCCAGACAAGGCAGCCCTCTGCTCCACATGCACCTGGGGCCACAGACCAACCTGGGTGAACTCTTTGCTTAGTGGCTCAGTCTCTGGGAGCTCACAGGGGTCCAGGTTAGTTGGCACTGTTGATCTTCCATCTCCTTCAGCTGCTTTAATTCTTCCCCTAACTCTTCCATAGGAGTCCCTGACCTCCGTCCAATGCTTGTCTCTGAGTACCTGCATCTGTCTCAATCAGCTGCTGGCAGAGCCTCTCAGAGGACAACAATGTGAGGATTCTGTCTGCAAGCACAACATAGCATCAGTAATAGTGTAAGGGATTGATGCTTGACCATTGGATGAAGTTCAAGTTGGGCCAGGCACTGGTTGGCCATTCTGTCAGTCTCTGTTGCATTTTTTACCCTTGCATTTCTTTCAGTCAGGAGCAATCTGAGGTCAAAAGTTTTGTCGGTGGGTTGGTGTCCTCATCCTTCTACAGGGGTGGTCTCTTCAGGTTCTATCTCTCTACTGTTGAGCATTTTGGCTAAGGTCATCCAAATTGAGTCCTGGGAACCACCCCCATCCCAGGTCTCTGGAAGTTTCTAGAGACCCCGTCAGCTACATATTTCCTCCTGGCCCACTGGGTCTCTCTCCTGTTTTCCCCTATAACTGGTCCTGAACCCCCTTTTCCCCTCCTCCTTCCCTCTCCCACCCAGGTCCCTCCCTCAGCCTCCCATGATTATTTTTTTTCACCCTTCTAAGTGGAATTTAAGCATCTTCACTAGGGCCCTTCTTCTTGTTTAACTTTCTCGGGTCTGTGGAATGTATCATGGATATTCTGTACATTTTGGCTAATATCTACTTATCAGTGAGTACATGCCATGCACTCCAAAACAAAACAAAACACCAAATTTAAAAATGAAGCACAGCCAGGTGATGGTGGCGCACACCTGTAATCCCAGCACTTGGGAGGCAGAGGCAGGCAGATCTCTGAGTTCGAGGCCAGCCTGGTCTACAGAGTGAGTGCCAGGACAGCTAGGGTTACACAGAGAAACCCTGTCTTGAAAAACCAAAAACAAAAACAAAAACATTGTTTCTAATGGCTGAATAGTACTCCATTGTGTATACATACCACATTTTTTGCATCCACTCTTCTGGCAATTATAAATAGGGCTGCTATGAACATAGTAGAGCATGTATCCTTATTACATGGTGGGGAATCCTCTGGGTATATGCCCAGGAGTGGTATAGCAGGATCTTCTGGAAGTGAGGTGCCCAGTTTTCGGAGGAACAGCCAGACTGATTTCCAGAGTGGTTGTACCAATTTGCAACCACACCAGCAGTGGAGGAGTGTTCCTCTTTCTCCACACCCTCTCCAACACCTGCTGTCTCCTGAATTTTTAATCTTAGCCATTCTGACTGGTGTAAGATGAAATCTTAGGGTTGTTTTGATTTGCATTTCCCTAATGACTAATGAAGTTGAACATTTTTTAAGATGCTTCTCCGCCATCCGAAGTTCTTCAGGTGTGAATTCTTTGTTTAACTCTGTACCCCATTTTTAATAGGGTTGTTTGGTTTTCTGGAGTCTAACTTCTTGAGTTCTTTATATATATTGGATATTAGCCCTCTATCTGATGTAGGATTGGTGAAGATCTTTTCCCAATTTGTTGGTTGCTACTACAATATGAGGAACTATATTAAATGGTTGTAGCAGGAAAATTGAAAGCCTCTAGCTTAACTTAAGATCATGAATTCTTATTGTAAGTATTTCTAATATTACGATAGTAGTAATAAAATAATTTTGTTTTTCTGTAGGTTGTGCTCCATCTCCAGGTGCTTATGATGTTAAAACTTCAGAAGCAACTAAAGGACCAGTGTCTCTTCAGAAATCACAAAGATTTACAAACCAAAGAGGTAATGGGTCCTTAATCAAACAATGGTTAAACAGACTTCTAAACTGATATAAGCAATACTATTGAAATTTTAAAATGCTTTTGCACTTGTAGAGTTTCGTGGTCAGAAGTATATCTTAATATCCTTATTCGGCATGTTTGTGAAAGAAGTGAGTCCACAGTGCTATTTTCAGTCAGACTGTATGTAACGAGAGAAATTGAGCAAGACATTTACAGGTAGTTTCCCTTTCAATAATTTGTTTATCCTTTCTATCAGAATGTTAGTACTATCAAGAAGGGGTTGGAGAGCTAGCTCAGCAGTTAAGAATCTATACTGCTCTCACAGAGGACCTGATGTGGGTTACCAGTACTCAAATACGCATACCCACACACACACATACACACATAACCCCCACAGACAAGTGTATTTTTTTTAAAAAAATCTTTTGAAAATAAAAAATATCAGGAAGGTTTTAGGTCTGTAACAAATAATTGTGTAAGTACATATTTGAATTATACAATCCAAAGGAAAGTGTACGCTATACTTCAATTGCTGTCTGCAGTGAGAAGTTTGGAAATTTTATTGTATTTGGTTAAAACATGTGAACATCAACAGTGGTCATGTTGATGTTTTGTTTTTCTGAGAATCTCAAAATCTTAACATTAACAAAGATACGACCTTGCTTGCTTCAGCTAAAGAAGAAAAGACATTGGTGTCAGAGGAGGGAAACACCTGTAAGGCAATTAGAATGTTCTTTATGTCAGTGACTGCATACCTACAAGATACTGTGTCTGATTAAAATAGCTAATGTGTAAATCAAATTCCTAAGCAAGTCGGGGCTTGAGAGCTGTCTCAATAGAAGCACTTATTGCTCCTCAGACTACCTGGCTTCAGCCTCTGGGCTCTGGAACTGTCGTTAAAGAATCTATCATTAATTAATAAAATGAATGCAATACAGTCACTGAAATAAGTATCATTGGAACTCTAGCAGGTTTTTCATTCTTTGACTGTGCTCCTGATTCACAATTACTCAGACATGTCTTCACAGAGAGAAATCTAATAGTCACCTTGTAAGCCTTTGCAAACATGCCATGCTTTGGTCTGTTATCACCATCAAAGTTCATTTGTCTGTTTGTTTGCTTATTGTCAGCTTGTCTAATTTTTTTTTTTTTTTTTTTGGTGGGGAAGGATAAGTGTGAGTGGAAAAAAAAGGAGAAAAATTAAAACGTCAGGGACTAAAAAGTTGTTTCTCAAACTGTTGAGCAGTAGATTAAACTCTTCATAACAGAGCTGGCAATGGTTGCATGAGCCTTTGATGTAACAGAGCCAGGAGGGTGTAGTGTTGGAGACTTCAAGCCCAGTCTTGACTACATAGAGAACTCAAGGCCAGCCTGGCATGTGTGAGACCTTTTCTCACAAACGTCTGAAAAGAAAAAGAACAAAACAACTCCTACAGGCTGTATAATGTTGTTTATCTGAGACCCTACTGTTTTTTCATTAGTTCCTAAGAATGTCACTTTGTTAGGAGTTGTAGAGATTAACAGATATTATCTTGCAACCAGTATACTGTTGATGTATTTGGTAGTTACTAAGGTCTCTTATTCTGTAATAATAAAGAATTGTGCCATCTATTGTGGAAGCTGCTAACTTTAATGTCTACTGAGTACTTGTGGCTAGTGCCAACTCATTGTTATGTGACATGACACAATCTAGAGTCATCTGAGAGGAGGCAACCTCCAAAAAGTTGATCTTTAGGAAGTCATACGGCATTGTCTTAATTAGTGACTTATTTTAAGGGCATTTAGTCCATTGTGGGACATCCCAGGGCTACCGGTCCTGGGTGCTATAAGAAAGCAGGCTAAGCCTTTGAGTATAGGAAGGCTACTGATTTGCTTGAGTTGATTTTATAACCTGCCACTTTGCTGAAGTTGTTTATCAGATGTAGGCGTTCTCTAGTGGAGTTTGTTGGGTCACTTAGGTACACTATCATATCATCTGCAAATAATGATAGTTTGACTTCTTCCTTTCCAATTTGTATCCCTTTGACCTCCTTATGTTGTCTAATTGCCCAAGCTAGTACCTCAAGTACAATATTGAAAAGATAAAGAGAAAGGGGGCAGCCCTGTCTAGTCCCTGATTTTAGTGGGATTGCTTCAAGTTTCTCTCCATTTAGTTTGATGCTGGCTACCGGTTTGCTGTATATTGCTTTTACTATGTTTAGGTATGGGCCTTGAATTCCTGTTCTTTCCAAGACTTTAAGCATGAAAGGATGCTGAATTTTGTCAAATGCTTTATCAGCATCCAATGAAATGACCATGTGTTTTTTTTTTTCTTTGAGTTTGTTTATGTAGTGGATTGCATTGATGGATTTCCGTATATTGAACCAAGCCTGCATCCCTGGGATAAAGCCTACTTGATCATGGTGGATGATCATTTTTTTATGTGTTCTTGGATTTGGTTGACAAGAATATTATTGAGTATTTTTGCATCGATGTTCATAAAGGAAATTGGTCTAAAGTTCTCTTTCTTTGTTGGATCTTTGTGTGGTTTTGGTATCAGCGTAATTGTGGCTTCGTAGAAGGAGTTGGGTAGTGTTCCTTCTGTTTCTATTTTGTGGAATACTTTGGAGAGTATTGGTATTTAGTCTTCTTTGGTAAAACTCTGCATTAAACCCAACTGATCCTGGGCTTTTCTTGGTTGGAGACTATTGGCAACTGCTTCTATTTCATTAGGAGTTATGTGCTGTTTAGATCATTTATCTGATCCTGATTTAACTTTGGTACAAGGTACCTGTCTAGGAAATTGTCGATTTGATCCAGATTTTCCAGTTTTGGTGAATTAAGGTTTTTGTAATGGGATCTAATGATTTTTTGGATTTCCTCAGTTTCTGTTGTTATAGCTCCCTTTTCATTTCTGATTTTGTTAATTTGGACACTATCTCTTTGCTCCCTGATTAGTATGGCTAAGGGTTTATCTATCTTGTTGGTTTTCTCAAAGAACCAGCTCCTGGTTTGGTTGATTCTATGTTTTGTTTCTATTTTGTTGACTTCAGCCCTGAGTTTTATTATTTCCTGCTGTCTACTCCTCTTGGGTATATTTGCTTCTTTTTGTTCTAGAGCTTTCAGATGTGCTGTCAAGCTGCTAGTGTATGCTCTCTCCAGTTTCTTTTGGCAGGCACTCTGAGCTATGAGATTTCCTCTTGGGATTGCTTCCATTGTGTCCCATAGGTTTGAGTATTTTGTGGCTTCATTTTCATTAAATTCTAAAAAGTCTTTAATTTCTTTCTCTATTTCTCCCTTACCAAGCTCTCAGAGTGTTGTTCAGCTTCAATGTATATGTAGGCTTTCAATCATTTTTGATGTTACTGAAGATCAGCCTTAATCCATGGTGATCTGATTAAGGCTAGGATGCGTGGGATTATTTCAATCTTCTTGTATCTGTTGAGGCCTGTTTTGTGACCAATTATAAGGTAAATTTTGGAGAAGGTACCATGAGGTGCTGAGAGGAAGTTATATTCTTTTGTTTTAGGATAAAATGTTCTATAGATAATTGTTAAATCCACTTGGTTCTTAGCTTCTGTTAGTTTCAATGTTTCTCTGTTTAATGTTTCCATGATCTGTCCATTGATAAGAGTAACTATTATTGTATGAGATGCAATGTGTGCTCTGAGCTTCAGAAACTTTCTTTTGTGAATGTGGGTGCCCCTGCATTTGGTGCATAGATATTCAGGATTGAGAGTTCTTCTTAGTATATTTTTCCTTTGATGAGTATGAAGTGTCCTTCTTTATCTTTTTTGATAACTTTAGGTTGAAAGTCGATATTGTTTGATATTAGAATGGCTACTCCAGCTTGTTTATTGAGACCATCTGCTTGGAAACCTGCTTTCTAGCCTTTTACTTTAAGGTAGTGTCTTAAAGTGATCTTTGTGACTGAGGTGGGTTTCTTGTATGCAGCAAAATGTTGGGTCCTGTTGACATATCCAGTCTGTTAGCCTATGTTTTATTATTGGGGAATTGAGACCATTGATATTAAGAGATATTAAGGAAAAGTCATTTTTGCTTCCTGGTAATACAGTTGTTAAAGGTGGAGTTATGTTTATGTGGCTGTCTTCTTACTGATTTGTTAATGGAAGATCACTTTCTTGCTTTTACTAGGGTGTAGTTTCCCTCCTTGTGATAGGGTTTTCCATTTATTATTCTTTTAAGGGCTGGACTTGTGGAAATACATTGTCTAAGTTTGGTTTTGTCATAGAAAATCTTGGTTTCTCCATTTATAGTAATTGAGAGTTTTGCTGGGTATAGTAGCCTGGGATGGCATTTGTGTTCTCTCAGGGTGTGTATGACATCTGCCCAGGATCTTCTAGCTTTCATAGTCTCTGGTGAGAAGTCTGGTATAATTCTGATAGGTCTTCCTTTATATGTTACTTGACTTTTTCCTTTACTGCTTTTAGTATTTTTTGTGTTGTGCATTTGGTGTTTTGATTATTATGTGAGGGGGGAAAATTCTTTTCTGTTCCAATCTATTTGGAGTTCTATAGGCTTCTTGTATTTCCATGGATATCTCTTTCTTTAGGTTAGGGAAGTTTTTTTCTATAATAGAGAGAAACTTGAAGCAATCCCACTGAAATCAGGGACTAGACAAGGTTGTCAACTCTCTCCATACCTATCCAATACAGTACTCAAAGTCCTAGCCAGAGCAATTAGACAACAAAAAGAAGTCAAAATTATATAAGCTCGAAAGGAGGAAGTCACAATACCATTATTAGCAGATGATATGATAGTATACTTAAGTGACCCCTGAAATTCCACCAGAGAACTCCTAAATCTGATAAACAACTTCAGCAAAGTGGCTAGATATAAAATTAACTCAAACAAAATAGTGGTCTTCTTCTACTCAAAGGACAAATAGGCTGAGATAGAAATTAGGGAAGCAACTCCCTTCACAATAGTCACAAATAATATAAAATGCCTTGGTGTGACTCTAAACAAGTGAAAGATCCATATGTCAAGAACCTAAAGTCTCTGAAGAAATAAATCTAAGATCTCAAAAGATAGAAAGATCTCCCATCCTCACGGATTGGCAGGATTACTATAGTAAAAATGGCCATCCTACCAAAGGGAATCTACAGATTCAATGCAATCCCCATCAAAATTCCAACTCAATTCCTCATAGAATTATAAAGAGTAATTTTCAAATTCATCTGGAATAACAAAAAACCCAGAATAGTGAAAACTATTCTCAAGAGTAAAAGAACTTCTGGGGGAATCAATATCCTGGACATCAAGCAGTACTACAGAGCAATAGTAATAAAACTGTATGGTACTGGTACAGTGACAGGCAGGTAGATCAGTGGAATAGAATTGAAGATCCAGAAATGAACCCACACACCTATGGTCACTTGATCTTTGACAAAGGAGCTAAAACCATCCAGTGGAAAAAATGATAGCCTTTTCAACAAATGGTGCTGGTTCAACTGGTGGTGAGCATGCAGAAGAATGCGAATTGATCCATTCTTATCTCCTTGTACTAAGCTCAAGTCCACCTGGATCAAGGACTTCCACATAAAACCATTCACACTGAAGCAAATAGAAAAGAAAGGGGGGAAAAGCCTTGAGCACGTGGGCACAGGGAAAATTTTCCCGAACAGAACACCAATAGTTATGCTCTAAGATCAAGAATTGACCAATGGGGCCTCATAAAATTACAAAATTTCTGTAAGGCAAATGACACTATCAATAGGTCAAAATGGCAACCACAAATTGGGAAAAGATCTTTACCAACCCTATATCTGACAGAGGGCTAATATCCAAGATATACAAAGAACTCAAGAAGTTAGACTCCAGAGAACCAAATAAACCTATTAAAAAATGGGATACATAACTAAACAAAGAATTTTCAACTGAGGAATATAGAATGGCTGAGAAGCACCTGAAGAAATGTTCAACCTTCTTAGTCATCAGGGAAATGCAAATCAAAATAACCCTGAAATTTCACCTTACACCAGTCAGAAGGGCTAAGATCAAATCTCAGGAGACAGCAGGTGCTAGTGAGGATGTGGAAAAAGAGGAAAAATCCTCCACTGCTGGTGGGATTGCAAGCTGGAAATTAGTTTGGTGGTTCCTCAGAAAATTGGCAATAATACTACCATAAGACCCTGCTGTATCACTACTGGGCATATACCCAGAGGATTTTCCAATATGTAATAAGAACGCATGTTCCACTATGTTCATAGCAGCCTTATTTATAATAGCCAGTAGCTGAATAGAACCCAGATGTCCCTCAACAGAGGAATGGATGCAGAAAATGTGGTACAATTACTCAATGGAGTACTACTCAACTATTTAAAACAATGAATTCATGACATTCTTAGGCAAATGCACAGAACTAGAAAATATCATCCTGAATGAGGTAACCCAATCACAAAAGAACACACAGGGTATGCACTCACTGATAAGTGGTTATTAGCCCAGAAACTTGGAATACCCAAGATACAATTCATAGACCAAATAAAGCTCAAGAGCAGAAGTTCTGCACACAATGGTAACAATGCATAAATGTATTTACAAAAATTTCCTAAGAGAACAAAAGAGAGGTGGGTGTGGTGTAAAAATCAAAGAATAAAAGATGTGAAAATTTCAGAGATACACATCTTCAATCAGGTCAAATTGACCTAGTTTACAAACCTTCCATTCCTACTGTGTAATATTAGCGGCTACAACAAACAACACTAGTCACCCTCTATGAAATGTTGACATTTATTACAGGCAGCACATGTCAATTTATCTGAAACATTGTCAGCTAGTACAGCAGCAGCACCAACATCATTATTACATTATTCTGACATTATTTTATTATTGTTGCCCATTGGAAAGGTCACTCCTCTGCCACAAATTCCTTTCTTTCCAGGTGGTTCTACTTTTCTGGGAACACACGGGACACTCTCTTCCTCGTGGCTCTGCATTTCTGGTCCTCAGTGAAAGTGGTAAACACAGGCTGAAAAAATCTGGTCTGAGGACATCTAAGTCTCAGATGTGATGATGTCACTCACATCCTCATATATTAAGACTGCTGAGAGGAAGACATGTTGGGCCTATTTTGTCCCAGACCACTATCAACAAGCTATGTGTATGAACACCATTAGAAGTGTTATTAATGATATGTCTCAGAAGATCCACAGTTAAATGTGAAGCTAAGGTTCTTGAAGAACCCGTGACAGTCAGAACTTATGTGTACATCATATATACAAAATCTAGGACAGGGATAGGCAAACTCAGGGATAGAGTATCCCTAGAGAATGCACAGTAGGACCAATTCAACACCACTCACAGATATAGATACTCAACCATGGCCTGAGCTCCTCACTAAGTGTAGAGGCAGCAACCAGGCAAAATCGAGAAATTCCATGATTCTTGCCGAATCCATTAACATTCAATCCATTATTAACCATGAAAAATGACTGAACTATAAAACATGACTTCCATCCCTGTCCCTGATTTCCTACAGATCAATGCTTTTGGTGATTCAATCGTCTATATCATTGATTTCATCTTAAGAACCAGTATTGGCTAGGAAGCAGCCCTGTGTCGAGTACTTAGAACACAATGGTAGCTGGAAGTAGCCCTCGTTTAATAAGTGAACTCTTACTCCTATTTCACTATAGATTTTCTTCCTTCTTCTAATTTCATTATAGGTGGATCCTGTGCAAATCTTGTGCATGCATTCACAGCTGTTGTCGTGTCCATGTATTCCGTGACTTAGTTCACTACTGAAAATGTGGCACTGCAGATGCCTGCTTTCTCTGTGACAGCCTTTCCTACAGACAGTGCTTGTGAAACTGAATCGCTGAGCCAGGAATGCTAGCATGCACTTTTAGTTGCAACACACTCGGGAGGTGGGGGGGGGGGGGGGGAGTGGTCCAGGACGTACAGGCTGCACAGTGTCTCAAAGAGGGAATAGAAGACAGAGAAATGCTCAGAGGTTAAGAGCATTTGTTTCTCTTGAAGAATATCCAAATTTGATTTTCAACTATAGTAGCTCACAATCACCCATATCTCCAGTTCCAAGGGATCAGATTCCCTCTTGCGTCTTCTGTGGGCACCAGGCACTGACATGATCCGCATATTACATGCAAGCAAAACATCCATACACATAAAATAAAATAAATAAATCTAGAAATACCAGATATCTCTATGTATAAGAACTGAATTAGATGCTTATCAATTCCAAGGCCACCAGAGACCTTCACTGCAGAACTGACAATTGAACTGCTGAGGGAAAGCAGAGGTGGCTAGAGAGAGGGCTCAGGATTTGAGAGCACTTGTTGCTCTTGCAAGAGAACTGGACTCAGCTCCCAGCACCCATATGGTGGCCTACAATGATCTATAAATTCAACCCCAAGGGAACATATGCTCACCTGCTTCTGAACTTCACGGGCATCAGGTATGCATGTAAATCCACATAAAATGTGCAGGTAACATATTCATAAAGAATAAATAAGAGCTGGGCAGTGGTGGCGCACGCCTGTAATCCTAGCGCTTGGGAGACAGAGGCAGGGGGATTTCTGAGTTTGAGGCCAGCCTGGTCTACAGAGTGAGCTCCAGGACAGCCAGGGCTACACAGAGAAACCCTGTCTCAGAAAACCAAAAAAACAAAAGAAAAAGAATAAATATGGGAAGACAATTTAATACAAGGGTAATATAGGGATAAGGGAGGACTTTCTCAGCAAGACTCCAATTGTTGAGGAAATAAGGCCAACAACTATCAATTAAGACTTCATGAAATCAAAAGGTTAGCCAGGCAGTGGTGGCGCACTCCTATAATCCCAGCACTCTGGGAGGCAGGGGCAGGCGGATTTCTAAGTTCGAGGCCAGCTTGGTCTACAGAGTGAGTTCCAGGACAGCCAGGGCTACACAGAGAAACCCTGTCTCGAAAAAACCAAATCCAAAAAAAACAAAAAAAACAAAAAAACAAAAACAAAAAAAAAAAAAGAAATCAAACGGTTTCTGCATACAAAACAAAATTTTAAAAAGCAACTGAGTAAATAGGCACCCCATAGGATGAAAGAAAAACTTTGCATCCTATACATCTGACAGAGAAATAATGTCTAGAATATATAAAGAAGACTAAACAACAATAACAAAAGAAAATCAGACAATCCAGTCACTTATGAACAAGCAGTTCTCAAAAGACGTAATGAAAAGGCCAGTATACATGATGAACAAGTCCAAGTCCACTAACTTAGAAAACTGCGAATCATTTAGTTTCTATCATATCCCAGTCAGTGTGACAAATTCAGAAAATTGTATCAAGGGTCTGTGGATGTGTATCTCCCAAAATCTCAGAATGTCTTTGGGTTCTGAGGTGATGTGATGGTCCCAGGAGGGTGGGTTGATGAGGTTCAGAGAAAGGCATTGATTGTGTTAGGAATTGCTGAGGGGGTGGGTGTGAATGAGAATGTCTCAAGAGTGTATATCAGGAGAGGTGCTTTAGGTCTAATTTCACGCAGGCGCGTTTGAGGAAAAACTTCCAGTGTCCTTGTTCCACAAGTGGGTTCGTAGGGGAGACTCTTGGACACGTTTCGGTGAGTGAGACTGGGAAGAATAAATCATGATCTGACAGAGCTGGCTCCCTAAGGAAGAAGCTTTATTCCCACATCCCTCCGGACCCTGTGCTGAATCATGAGCACTTGCGGTGCACTATATCTGGACCATGTTCTTCATACTGCTCACGCAAGATCCACCGGGTCTGGAAGGCACACAGCGAGGCCAGAATGGACCCCCCAATCCACACTGAGAGGTTCCTATTGGGCTGGGCTGCCACAACCACGTGGGCCTCGGGGCCAAGACAGCGTAGCAGCTCAGCTTTGAAGCGACCTTCAAAGCCAGTAAACAGAGAGGAGCCTCCACACAACAACACGTTTTGTTCCATGTCTGTCCGCAGCTCCTGGGGAACAGTGGAGAGACTCTGTTCAACCATGCTGGGGAGACCCAAAGATGAAGGTCCTGAGGTCTCTGGGGGATGGAATAGCAACTCAGGGCACTGAAAGAGCTCCTTTCCCACTGTGATCATCTGTCCGTCCGGCAACTTCAGGCAGCGCCGGAATTTGTCATCAGGGCGCCCTTGCTCCTTTTGGAAATCTGAGGCCACATAGCAGTATTGGTGCTTAATATTCTCCATGGTGTCCAGGTCTTCCTTCTTCACTGGAAAGCTAGATCTCAAGATTTTCTCCGCCAAGAAAGTAGTCAAGTGTTGCCCAGCTAGGTTCAGCCGCTGGAGGCCGTTGGGTAAGTTGTAGCCTTGGAAAACTGGCACTGTGTAGCTGACCCCGTGGCCAGTGTCTACAACCAGCCCATTAACGCACCCGTTGGCATAAACGGACAGCACAGATTGTGATGCCACATATAGAGCAGGAGAGTGCAAAGACTCGAAGGCTACTTCCATAAGCTTCTCCCGGTTGCTGGCGGGGTTGAAAGGTGGATCCGTGAACAGCAGAGGATGGTCCTGAGTGTCCACTCTGAGGTCATTCTCCAGGATGTGGCGCCAGATGAGCTCAGCTGCCTCCCAGTCCACCACAATACCATCACGAACTGGATACATCAAAGTTAACTCAGGACAAGCATGGGCTGCCTCACCGATAAACATTTCCACTTTGGGCTGCTCCATGGTGGTTTGTTTCTTGGGCTGGCAGCCCACGATGTTAGTCACGATGTAGGTGGGCCGTGGCTGTCCTGCAAAGCCCATCTTGCACATTCCGGTACCCATGTCAATGACCACACCACACATCTTTGATGGTCCCTTGCTACCAACCACGCCCCATGGTTCTTGTAGCGGACTCTTGTTCACTGGAGTTGAGCGAGGATTCAGATCAAGCGACTTGTGGGGCTCCCAACATTTCACACCATTTACATCCATCTTTTCTAGTGGTTTCTGAGAGGCTGATTGATAAAGTTGACAACTTTACTTAGGGATACAGGAAGAAGGGGCTCAGTCAAGAGCAGGATGAACAGAATTGGAGGCAGGTGCACAGTATCTATGAGATCATTTTGCCTGCCTTGGCTTCACAATGCTAGGACAGGGTGTGGTCAGAAAAGGTGCACACAGCCTCAGGGTTCACAGTTAAGACCACAAAGTCAAATATAGAGGGGAATGTTTGGGTTCTAACCAGCTCTTGGATCCCACATCCTCTCTTCCACAATTGGTGTCTACTACCCAGCATAGAACAGCCATGTGCACACTGATAAGAGGAATCAGAAGGTGAGAAGCCAACTTGAGTTTCTGATGTGTTGGTGCTGCTGCTGGTGCTGGTGCTGGTACTGGTGGTGTTCTGTTGTTATGGTGGTGGGGTTTTTCATATTTATATGTGGACATAGTGTGCATTCATGTGTGTTTGCATTGTATATATGTCTGCCTCTGTGTGTGTGTGTGTGTGTGTGTGTGTGTGTGTGTGTGTGTAGAAATCCAGCATTCGTTCTTCCTGTTCATTGTTTGATGTAGGCTCTGTCTTAGTTTCATTTTATTGCCATGACAAGGAACCCTTATAAAAGCAACCATAAAAGAAATAATTTAATCTCAGAGCTCATGGTTCCAGAGGATAGAGGCCATAATCATCATGTTAGGGGGATGGATATTCAAATATATAAGCCTATGAGGTATCAGTCTCATTGAAACTGGCACAGGGTCTGCACAAGCAATAAAGAAGCAATAAAAGCTGATCTGAGGCAGGCAGCAGTATGTTAGGCTGGTCATTCTAAGGCCAAGGCCGCACTGTTCTGATCTCTCATGTCATTCTTTAAACCTAAATAAATAAAAGCAAGTAAGTATGACAAGGGGCATGCTAACATCAACAGAGATGGTTTCGCTTGACTTTTGAAGAAAGATTTATTTATTCTAATTATATATGTGTGCAGTTTGTCTGCATGTGTATCTGTGGTCCATTTGCATCCAGTGCTCACAGAGTCGGATCCCTTGGACTGGAGTTAAAGTGGTTATGAACTCCCATGTGGATGCTCCGAATAGACCCTGGGTGGTCTGCAAGAGCAGCTAATACTTTAACCACTGAGCTCTCTAGCCCTCAGACGTTATGTTTTCTGAGACAGGGTCTAGGTAGCCTTAATTGACCTATTTTTTTGCTAAGTAGACTAGGCTGGTTTTGATGAGATCCACTCCCTCTGACTCCAGAGTGCTGGGATTAAAGACATGTATCAACACTCTTGGCATTCACTGGACAGTGTTAAATGTACAAAACTGTATGGGAAAAATAAACAATATTTACTGTCTTTTCTGTCAAAGGGTTAAATAAGACAGAATTCCATTTTTTTTTTAATGTGAAGAAACCCTTCCTGGAAATTCAAATGTTCAAAAGAACATTTCATTTTGGTGCTCAGAACTATGTTCTGGCTCTCTCTCCTCGCTCTCTTCCGTCCCACTCTCATCTCTGGCCCTCTTGGGCTTTCTTCCCCTCCCCCCCTCTCCATGTGGTCATGGAGTGGTCATGGCCTCCACTACTCACTCACTCTCTCTCTTTCTCTCTCTCTCTCTCTCTCTCTCTCTCTCTCTCTCTCTCTCTCTGCCTTTCTCTACCTCTACTATACCACTAACTTCCAACCTCTACCCTGAATAAACTCTATTCTATACCAATATATGTATATATGTTCTGGTTGTCATTTGCATTGTTTTAAGCTAGCCATTGTCATAACTATGTAAGGTAAACTCTGAGCACTTTTAAGTATTAAGTTAGCACTTAACGTAAGGATGTAGTAAACACCAGTCCCTTATTGCTTTGCTTTATGAAGGAAGTCTTAATGGACTCTGGTGGGCTGTGCCTGCGTACTAGACCCGACACATCTGGACTTGCTTCCACAAAAGCAAAGTTTTTGCCTTGCCATTTTCTTGAGATGTGCATACCCATTTCTAATATAAAGATGGATTAATTTTCTAATTATGGTTTTTTTTTTTGACTTGGGTTTTTTTGAGACAGGGTTTCTCTGTGTAGCCTTGGCTGTCCTGGAACTCACTCGGTAGACCAGGCTGGCCTCGAACTCAGAAATCTGCCTACCTCTGCCTCCCAGAGTGCTGGGATTACAGACGTGCACCACCACCGCCCGACTTCTAGTTATGTTTTAATGTCTTCCTTTGCCTGGGTGATGAGTAGTTTATTGATTATTATTATATTGCTTGATTGACCATATGTGTTTTATTCATGCTTTGGAAATGTTCATTCAATATTTATTGAGGTTTTTGGATTCACATTCAGAACAGTCAGGCATGGGATGAATAAGAACACTCTCTGCATTGTTCTCAAACACAGTCTTCTGTTTTATTTTGTAAATTCTGTAACAAAAGATAGAGCATGAGAAGGTGAACCCATCCATGTTACAATTTTAAATTTCTTTAGCCAGCCTTGGTTATATCACATGGAATTCCAGGACTCGGGCACCAGGGAGATCCTTTACCAAAGTCAAGGGATCTGGCATGGCTGCAAGCAGATACCACATAGAGCACGTGCATAGAGCATAGAGGCATCTTGAATAAAGATGACTAAGTCAATAAATACCATGTTTAACCATGAGAACTTGAGCCCTTGGTTCAACCCTGGCATCTTGAAACAAAGGTGTACTTAAATGTACAAGGAAGAGGTTTTGCCTCTCCATTTGTTTTGAAATCCCAACTTGTGGCAGTCTGCATAGCTAGTATTTAAAAAAAAAAATCTAAAATTAAGAATTGAATGTTGCCCCTGCGGAGCCTTACACATACAGAGGCAGATGCTAGCAGCCAACCATTGGACTGAATGTGGGGGTCCCCAATGGAGGAGTTGGAGGGAGGGACTGGAGGAGCTGAAGGGGGTTTGCAGCCCCATGGCAAGAACGATGATGTCAGCTACCCAGATGCCCCAGAACTCCCAGAGACTAAGCCATCAACCAAGGGGGTACACATGGTTCCAGTCAACCGTGTGGCAGAGGAATGCCTTGTTGGGCATCAGTGGGAGGAGAGGTCCTTGGTCCTGTGAAGGCTCGATGGATGCCCCAGCATGGGGAAATCAGGGGGGCGGGGGAGGTAGATGAGAGTGGGTCGGGTGGAGGGGTATCTTCTTGGAGGCAGGGGCTGGGAGGATGGGTTGGGGGGTTTTCTGGGAGAGGGGAAACCGGGAAAGGGTATAACATTTGAAATGTAAATAAAGAATATACTCAATAAAAAAAATTAAAACTTTTAAAAATTTAAAAAACTTAAAAGAATTAAATGTTGCCTGGACGGAAGGCTGAAGAGCAGGCTCAGTATTTAAACAGGCACTGGTTACTCTTGTAGAGGACCTGGATTTGATTCCCAGTGCCCATAGAGTAGCTCATAACCATCTGTAACTCCAATTCCATGGAACCCAAATCCTTTCCTGGCCTTTGTAGGAACTAGGCTCACATGTTTCATAAACACACACGCAATACATTCTCTGAAAACAATAATTCCTGGGAGCATTCTCTTCTCTCTGTCTCCTTCCCCCTCCCCCTCCCCCCTCCCCCTCCCCCT